>NC_143206.1:1280000-1599166 GCF_051530095.1 Phoenix dactylifera | reverse complement strand
AAAGGGAAGTATCGCAATAATGGATCAATCACTCCTAACCCTCTTCTAAGAATACAAAATCGATCTTCACTCAAGGGTTTTGTGAAGATATCAGCAAGTTGATCATCAGTGCAAACAAATTCAAGCATTACATCACCATTTAACACACGATCTCTTATGAAGTGATGTCTTATCTCAATATGTTTAGTTCTTGAGTGTTGAATTGGATTTTTAGTTAGATTTATGGCATTTGTATTATCACAATTTATGAAAATCTTATTTTGTTTAATGCCATAATCTTCAATTTGTTGCTTGATCTATAAAATTTGAGCACAACAACTCCCGACAGCAACATATTCGGCTTCAGCCGTAGATAGTGCAACCGAGTTTTATTTCTTGCTAAACCATGAAATAGGTTTTATCCTAAAAATTGACAAGATCCGCTGGTGCTTTTTCTATCAAGTTTACAACCAGCGAAGTCTGAATCAGTGTACCCTATTAAATTTATGCTTGATTCTTTAGAGTACCATAGACCTATATTTTTTGTTCCTATGAAATATTTAAAAATTCTCTTAACTGCAATTAGGTGTGATTCCTTAGGATTAGATTGATATCTAGCACATATGCATACACTAAACATAATATCAGGTCTACTTGCTGTAAGATATAGTAAAGATCCTATCATACCTCTATACAGCTTTTGATCTACTGATTTATCTGACTCATCTTTGTCTAGTTTGCATGATGAGCTCATGGAGGTGCCAATTGACTTATTTCCATTCATATCAAACTTCTTTAGCATTTTCTTGATGTATTTGCTTGATTGATGAAAATTCCTTCCTTG
The DNA here is from genome assembly GCF_051530095.1 of Phoenix dactylifera. Lineage (NCBI taxonomy): Eukaryota > Viridiplantae > Streptophyta > Magnoliopsida > Arecales > Arecaceae > Phoenix > Phoenix dactylifera. The sequence goes on along the minus strand of NC_143206.1, from coordinate 1,598,343 downwards.
GATTGTTTGATTTGAAGTCCGAGAAAGTAGTTCAATTCTTCCATCATGCTCATCTCAAATTCGCTCTGCATTAACTCAGCAAACTCTCTGCAAAGGCGATTATTAGTAGCACCGAAAATAATATCATCTACATAAATCTGCACTACCAACATATTTTTGCTTTCCTTTATCAAAAATAGAGTTGCATCAACATTTCCTCTAGAAAATTCATGGTCTAATAGAAATTTGCTAAGTCTTTCATACCACGCTCTAGGGGCTTGTTTTAGACCATAAAGTGCTTTGTTTAGTTTATAAACATGATTGGGGTATTGATGATTCTCAAAACCAGGAGGTTATTTTACATAAACTTCCTCATTAATATACCCATTCAAGAAGGCACTTTTTACATCCATTTGGAATAATTTGAAATCTTTATTGCATGCAAATGCTAGTAACAATCTAATTGCCTCAAGTCTAGCTACAGGAGCAAAAGTCTCATCAAAATCTATACCTTCTTCTTGATTATAGCCCTTTGCTACTAGTTTAGCCTTGTTCCTAATCACAATTTCATTTTCATCAAGTTTATTTTTGTATATCCATTTAGTTCCTATTATTAAGTATTCAGTGGGTCTTTCAACTAAGTTCCATACTTTATTTCTTGTAAATTGGTTAAGTTCCTCTTGCATAGCATTTATCCAATTTACATCACTTTCAGCTTCTTCTATGTTTTTTGGTTCTAAATGTGAAACAAATGCAAGATGATTATTTAAGTTCATAAGAGAGACTCTAGTTCTAACAGGTTGAGATGGATCATGTAAGATTAATTCTTTAGGATGGCTATGAGCATACCTCCAAGCCTTAGTAAGCCCATGATCAACAATTACCTCTTGGTTTGTTGATGTATCTCTAATCTGTTTCGGTTTATTTTCTTGTAATGTTATGTCATTCATCTTTTCCTCAAATATCCCTGTATCATCATCAAGAGCTACTCTCTTGCTAGAAGAGACATCATTAGTATCATCAAAAACAACATGTATAGACTCTTCAATAACAATGGTTCTTTTGTTGAAGACTCTATAAGCTTTACTTGATGTAGAATATTCCAAAAAGATACCTTCATCATATTTGGAATCAAATTTGCCTAAGTTATCTTTGCCATTATTATGAATGAAACACCTACACCCAAAAATATGAAAATAGTTTACTTTGGGCTTTCTATCTCTCCAAAGTTCATAAGGTGTTTTCTTTATAATTGGTCTCAATAAAACTCTATTTAATATATGACATGATGTGTTAATGGCTTCTTCCCAAAAATACTTAGGGAGGTTACTTTCACACAACATGGTTCTAGCCATTTCCTCTAGGGTTCTATTCTTTCTTTCTACAACTCCATTTTGTTGTGGTGTCCTAGGTGCAGAGAAATTATGAGTTATTCCCTTTTTACTACAAAATTCATCAAATAGATGATTTACAAATTTCGTTCCATGATCACTCCTAATAGCTATAGCTGAAGCATTTCTTGAATTAGTAACTTTCTTATGAAATTTCTTAAATACTAAAAATGCTTCATCTTTATAAGCTAAAAACATGACCCATGTGTGTCTAGAAAAATCATCTACAATGACAAGACCATACTTGTTTCCACCAAGGCTTGTGGTTCTAGTTGGTCCAAAAAGATCCATGTGAAGTAGTTTAAGGGGTCTAGCAGTAGAGACACAATTTATGGATTTAAAGAAACTTCTAGATTGTTTGCCATGTTGACATGCTTCACAAATTTTGTTTTTCTCAAATTTTAGTTTTGGCAAACCAATCACAGAATCTCTTTTAACTAATTTTGATATTGTATCAATACTTGCATGACCTAATTTACGGTGCCATAACCAACTTGCATCATTGACTTTAGAATCACTAGCTACTAGGCAACGGCTATTATTGGCGAGATCTTCAAGATCTAACCAACATTGCCACGTCTTATTTCTTTGAATACTAAGCTATTGTCAATTGAGTTGGTTATGATGCATAGAGATGGCTTAAACAGAACATCAAAATCTCTATCACATAATTGACTAACGCTAAGTAAGTTATGCTTAAGACCATCTGCAAATCGTATATTATCAACGAAGGTTGAAGAGGTAATTTGTACTTTACCTATGCCAACGATGTGACCTTGGTTATCGTCTCCAAAAGTCACAGCACCTCCCTTTTTAGGCTCTAGGGTGAAGAATTGCTCCTTGTCACCCGTCATGTGTGTTGAGCAGCCACTATCCAAGTACCAACAGTTTTTGTCGACCTTGGCTGCAAGACACTCCTACATAAGGAAATCATATAATTTTAGGTACCCAAGTTTTCTTGGGTCCTTCAAGGTTAGTAATGTTGGTTCCTTTTGGAATCCAAACCTTTTTAATTTTTCTTTTAGCTTCTATTTTCCTATGGTCACACACATTAGCTTTATGTCCTACTTTTCCACTGCAAAAACATGTTATATTTTTAGTTTTACTTTTTTCAGCTTTTACAAAAAAGTTTGTAAGAAACTTTTGCTTATTCTTAGGCTTATACCATAAACCAGCTCTATTAAACACAGCTCGTTGATTATTAAGGATCATCTTCAATTTTTCAGAACTATATGTAAACTTTTCTACAATAGGTTTGTATTTTTCAAGTTCTTTTGTTAACTTCAGTTTTTCTGTTTTTAGTAAGTTTAAGTATTTTGTAAGATTATCTTTTATAGTTTGGTTACTGTTTTTAAGTTCTGAAACTTTCTTAGTTAGTCTTTCGTTATCTTTAATTAAGGTATTAGTTTTTTGAGTTAGTAATTGGTTGCTTGTTTTAAGTTCTAAGTTTTCTTTGATGATTGAATCTTTGTCCTTAATTAATTTATCGTACTTATGAGTGTGAGATTGATTAGTTAGTTTCAATTCTTTATTTTTAAGGTTTATTGTCTTATATTCATCCATTAGTTCATTAGAAGCATCATACAATTCATCAAAGGTAAAATCTAAATGTGTTTCAGATATTACCTCATTATCATTTGTCATGAAGCAAAAATTTGCTTTTTTCTCTTGTTCCTCATCCGATGATGATGAAGTTTGATCGGAGTCTGTCAAGGTGGAGACAAGAGCTTTCTTCTTCTTGTATTTGCTGCCCTTCTTCAGTAAGGAACAGTCGATTCTGAAATCTTCCGGCTTCCTACATTCATAGCAACCAATTCCCTCACTTTTTCTTTCCTTACCTTTTTGTACTTGTTGTAGGAACTTGAGGAACCTCTCTTCTGATGAAAGGACTTCTTTCGGTTGATGAATCTTCTGAACTTTCGCACAAGAAGAGCCTCATCTTCATCTCCCTCATTGTCTTCTTCTTCACTGCTGCTACTGCAAGAGGGATTCTTGTTAGAATAAGTAGACTTAAGGGCAATTACCTTTTTCTTATGGAAGGACTCTTCTTCGCTGTGTTGCTTCATTGTGAGCTCATGTGTCATCAAAGATCCAAGGAGCTCTTCGAGTACCAGCTTGTTCAAGTCTTTGGCTTCTTGGATCGCCGTTACCTTGGCTTCCCATGACCTTGGTAAAGATCAAAGAACTTTTCTGACAAGGTCACTGTTAGTATAACTTTTGCCAAGGCTTTTTAGGCCATTGACAATATCAGTAAATCTAGTAAACATGCAAGTGATAGTTTCATTAGATTCTATTTTAAATAGTTCATATTTATGAATTAGCATGTTTATTTTGGATTCCTTGACTTGATTCATCCCCTCGTGGGTCACTTCAAGTCTATCCCATATCTCTTTTGCAGAATTGCAAGTAGAGATTCTATTGAATTCATTAGGGTCTAAGGCACAAAACAGTACATCATTGCTTTGGCATTTAGTTGTGCCTTCCTTCTATCACTATCATCCCAATTTTTTTCAAACTTGGGTATAGAAATGTTATCTACACAGATAGAAGGAATATATAGTCTATTAACTATGATACTCCAAACATCATAGTCTTGGGCTTGGATAAATATCCTCATTCTAGCCTTACAATAGGTGTAGTTAGTTCCATTGAAGAATGGAGGCCTATTGGTGGATTGCCCCTCACTAAGAGAAGATCCAAAAGGGGTTGTCATTTTGATCTTTTACTCTTTTAATATAAGAGCTCCGGCTCTGATACCACTTGTTGCCCAAGAAGACAACCCAAGAGGGTGGGTGAATTGGGTTTGGATTAATTCTCGACCAATTAAAAACTATGATTAGTAATTAACTAATTCTATTGCAAGCAAACTAGTTAAGTTACTAGATGAAGTGAATGAAGAGAGAGAGGACAGCAGCCAATACAAACACAAACCAATTTATAGTGGTTCGGAGCTAACCCTTGCTCCTACGTTCACTCTCCAAGCTTCACTTGGGAGTTCACTATAATCTCTTGGATTACAGCCGGTTGTTTTACAAGTTCACAACCCAACTTGTTGTTTTCGCGAGATCACAACGAACTCGGTCGGTTTTCACAGGCTCACCGACTAGAACCACCTGATTGTTTTTCCGGGATCACAATCGAACCCTTACACCGTTGGTTTTAACTTTGGCTCACTAACAGACTTTACAACCCTTGATTCAATCCTCTGATTGAATCAAGCAAGAAAACAGTTTGGAAAAAGTTACAAGGAAAGCTTCTTTATAAGCAAATATTAATCAATATTAATAGAGTAGAGTTAGAAGCCCTCAAACAGATTTTGGAAGAGGAAGAAGGGGCTTCTCGAACTCTGAGTCTCCTCTTTGAGTGCACTTGAGATCTGATGTCAGAGGAAGAGCCTTGAATGCGAAGGGAAGACTTGTAGGAATGTATTGAATGCGTTTCTTCCTTCTTTTTCTTGTCTTTTCTCTCAATTGACTCTTGGTAGATGGAAAACACTTAATGCACAGATGGAATAACTCTCTTGATGTCTACTACTGTTCAATCTGGCTATTTAAACGGTCCCACTTGAAAAATAGCCGTTAGACACTGATTTGTGGCCGTTCTACACAGTCTGCACCTCCTGACAATTTATCCGTTGGGGTCGGAGTCGACTCGCTCGATCTGGAGTCGACTCGGCTGTTGCTAGAGTCGACTCATGCTTTACTGGAGATGACTCGCCCACTATTCAGGATTTAAATTAAAGTGATGTCCCGTCCTGGAGTCGACTCGGGCCAAACCTGGAGTCGACTCGCCAAGATCTGGAGATGACTTGGCATATTGGAGACGACTCGTTCTCAGGATTCCAGAGATCTATTTTCTGCATTTCTTTCTCGAGTCGACTCGGATCATCTTGGAGTCGACTCAGCTCTCAGAGCCCGAAAACTGATCCTCTGTCTTTTGAGTTGAACTGCCTCGGAGTCGACTCGAATTATCTTGGAGTCGACTCGGCTGACTTAGGGTCGACTCTCGTATTCTCGGAGTCGACTCGTTCATAGAGTTACTTTGTTTGGTTTTCTGCCTTTCAGTCTGTTTTCCTCTGAGAGTCGACTCTTGCTTGTTTAGGAGTCGACTCGAATTCTTCTGGAGTCGACTCGGTAACAGGGTCCAGAAAAATACTTCTCTGTCTTTCTATCTGTTACTCCTTGGAGTCGACTCGAAACTGTCGGGAGCCGACTCGGCAAGCATCGGAGTCGACTCGAATCCTTCTGGAGTCGACTCGGTTATAGGGTCTGAAATTCATCTTTTTGTCCTTCTGTCTATTCTCAGTCGGAGTCGACTCGAGCTTGTGCCAAAACCTCTGTAACACTTAGAGTCGACTCGCACTCTTTCAGAGTCGACTCGAGCTTCAGACTTTGGCTTAATTTAGTTCAACACTTAGCCAAATGACTTGGAACAAAAGCTCGTTGCTCTTAAAGATAAATTCACATATATTTGCCTAAAATACTAGATTGAATTCATTAGTATAACCTGAAATATACTCAAATGCTTTGAGCTCATCAAAATCAAATAGGGGTATAACCAATCACTCCACAGATCTCAACCCTACTAAGAAAAATTAGGTTTTCTCGTTTATCATAGGAGAGGGCTATGATATTCGATAAAATAGTGGAAGTAACAATTAGATAAAGTTCTTGTCTAATTGTATATATGTCATCATGATTGGTTTGCTTATATTAGTTTTGTTCTTTGCATATGTAGAATTAATTCTGAATTAAATGGCATCTTCACTGTCACTAAGAGGCATCTTGGTTGCCTCTAGATTCCCCAACCAGTCCAAACTATATGGACTGGTTGGGGAATTTAAAAATTGTACTCACTCAGAAAAAATTTTTCTAGATTCTTGAAATTTCTGATCTTGGAGATCTAGGGGATGATGCTACAGAAAAGGAGGTTGCCACACATAAGATGTAGAAAAATGACAGTTTGACTGTCAAATGTATCATTCTTGCCTCCATGAATAATGAGCTACAGAGGCAACATGAGAGCATAGACGCTCAATCCGTACTTCTAAATTTAAAAGAGTTGTATGGAGAACAAAGCAAGACTGCTAGATATGAGATATCCCAGCAGTTGTTCCGTGCTAGGATGAATGAAGGAACTCCAGTGCAAAACCATATTCTTATGGTTATAGACTTGATCACCACATTAAGTCAGTTAGGTTTTGCCATGGACAGTGAGCTCAATCAGGATTTGATCCTACAATCACCACCTGATTCATTCTCTCAGTTTGTTGTGAACTATCATATGAACAAACTGAATACCTCTTTGCCTGAGCTATTAAATATGTTCAAAACAGCTGAGGGCCACATCAAGAAAGAGAAGGATCCAATTCTTCTTGTAGATGGTGCCTCCAGGAAAAAGTAAGGCAATAAGGGTTCTAAGAAAAGGTTGAACCCTAAGAGTAGCATCAATAAGAAAAAGAAAGAAAAGAAAATCTCCAAATCCGGTACCTGTTTCCATTACGACAAGAAAGGTCACTAGAAGAGGAATTGCAAGAGTTTTCTTGCAAATGTAAAGCAGGATGCAAAAGTTGCATCAAAAGGTATGTTTATGTTACATGCCAATTTGTCATTAAGTTCTTTAAATTCAAATTCATGGGTATTGGATACCGGCTGTGGTTCTCATATTTGCAAATCTTTGCATGGACTACAAAAAATTAGAAGTTTGAAGAAAGATGACTTCGAGCTTTATGGCGCTGGAGGAGAGTCCGTCCAAGCTGAAGCTGTTGGAACCTACTACTTGGAGTTGCCTTCGGGAGAGCTCCTGGAATTAGAAAATTATTATTATATGCCCAAGATTATTAGAAATATAATTTTCATTCCTTTGTTGTTAAAGAAAGGTTTTGAGATTAATGAAAAGGGCAATGGTTGCTCTATTTCTTTTTCTAATAAGCATCTTTGCAATGGCATTATGAAAAATGATCTTCTAGTTCTGTCTCTTAATGACAATATTTTTCATATTGATGAAAGTAATAAAAAAAAGAGAGAAGAGATAAATAACACTGTCCTTTGGCATTGCCGACTAGGTCATATTAGTGAGTCAAGAATACACAAGTTATACAAAGAAAAGTTCTTTGATCCTTATAATTTTGAATCATTAGAAACTTGTGAATCTTGTCTTATGGGTAAAATGACCAAGTCTCCATTCACAGGACATGGAGAAAAGGCAAAAGAGTTTTTAGGACTTGTACATACAGATGTATGTGGTCCTATAATAACTCCAGCTAGAGGTGGATACTCTTACTTCATCACATTCACTGATGATTTATTAAGGTTTGATATGTGTATCTTATGAAACATAAATCCGAAGTCTTTGATAAGTTTAAAGAGTATTAAAGTATGGTTGAAAAACAAACTGGAAAGAGTATTAAAATTCTTCGATCAGATCGAGGAGGTGAATACCCTTCCAGTGAGTTTTTAAATCATCTTAAAGAAAAGGGTATTCTCTCTGAATGGACACCTCCGTATATGCCACAGTTAAATGGTATAGCCGAATGGAGGAATTGTACTTTATTAGATGTGGTACGGTCCATGATGTGCTTTACGGATCTTCCTATTTCCTTTTGAGGTTTTGCCCTAGAGACTGCTGTATTAGTATTAAACAGAGTACCTTCAAAATCTGTATCTAGTACTTCATATGAGATATGCAGAGGTAAGAAGCCAAATCTTAAGTACCTTAAGATATGGGGTTGTCAAGCTTATGTTTAAAGAAATTTTGGACCCAAGCTAAGTGTTAGATCAGATAAGTGTATTTTTATAGGTTATCTTAAAAATAGTATAGGATACATCTTCTATCATCCTACCGAACAAAAGGTTTTTGTAGGTAGGCATGCCACTTTCATGGAGAAAGTTTTTCTTTGAAAAGTGCAAGGATAGAAGAATTGAACTTGAAGAAATTCAAAACCTACAAATAGATACACAATATATTCCTCAACCAGATGTACCCATTGATGAAGTACAACCACAACACACATCTCCTCTCCGAAGGTTAGATAGAGTGCGAAATGTACTTAAGAGGTATGGGTTTATTATTGAGAATGATGAAGCCCACATCATTGAGAATGATGATCCTCTGATTTATTTGGAAGCTATCATGAGTAGTGACTCTAACAAATGGCTGGAGGCCATGAAATCCGAAATAGACTCTATGTATACCAACAAGTATGGATTTTGGTTGATGCACCAGAGGGTGTAAACCCTATAGATTGCAAATGGGTCTATAAGAAAAAGATTGGAGCAGATGGCCAAGTAGAAACCTACAAGGCTAGATTGGTGGCAAAAGGTTTCAGACAAAAGCAAGTAATTGACTATGACGAAATTTTTTTACCAGTTGCTATGCTCAAATCTATTCGGATTTTGCTTGCAATAGCTGCATACTATGATTATAAAATCTGGCAGATGGATGTCAAAACTGCCTTTCTTAATGGTCATCTTGAGGAAGAGGTTTACATGACACGGCCAGAAGGATTTGTCTTAAGAGGAAGAGCAAATCAAGTATGCAAGCTTAAGAGATCCATTTATCGATTAAAACAAGCATCGAGAAGTTGGAACATCCGTTTTGATACAACAGTCAAAGAGTTTGGTTTTATCAAAAATATAGATGAATCATGTGTGTATAAGAAGACTAGTGGAAGTGCCATTGTCTTCTTAATATTGTATGTAGATGACATACTAATTATAGAAAATGACATTCCAATGTTACAATCGGTCAAAACTTGGCTACCAAAAAACTTTTCCATGAAAGACTTGGGAGAAGCATCCTATATACTTGGAATAAAAATCTATAGGGATAGATCCAAAAGGATGCTAGGCTTGTCCCAGTCTAGGTACATAGATCATGTGCTGAAAAGATTCAGCATGGAAGGAAGTAAAAGAGATTACTTGCCTATGAGTCATGGCATACGTCTCTCTAAGAAGATGTCTCCTAAGACATCTGAAGAAAGGAATAAAATGAATTCTATTCCCTATGATTCGGCAGTAGGATCGATTATGTATGCTATGCTATGTACCAGGCCTGATGTTGCTTATGCCTTAGGCATAACAAGTAGATTTTAGGCTGATCCAGGGGAGGATCATTGGATAGCAGTGAAAAATATTCTTAAGTACTTGAAAAGGACTAAAGATATTTTTCTAGTTTATGAAGGTTCTGAGTTGAAACTAGAAGAATTTTCTGATTCTAATTTTCAGTCAGACCCAGATAATAATAAGTCCACTTCAGGATAAGTCTTTATCCTAAATGGTGGTGCAGTGAGCTGAAAGAGTTCCAAACAGCAAACTGTAGCTGACTCAACTACTGAGGCAGAATACATTGCTGTGAGTGAAGCCGATAAGGAAGCTGTCTGGATGAAGAAGTTCATCACTGAATTGGAAGTAGTTCCTAAGATTGCTGAACCAGTCCCAGTTTATTATGATAACACTGGAGCTGTTGCTCAAGCGAAGGAACCAAGGTCTCATCATAAATCCAAGAACATTCAAGACGCTTCCATCTCATTCGAGAGATTGTCAAGAGACAAAACATAGTCATTGAACAAGTAGATACAAAGAACAACCTAACAGACCCATTCACTAAAGCTCTACTATAGCAGCAGTTTGATCGCCACCTCGATTGTATGGGGTTAAAATTTAAGAGCGATTGACTTTAGTGCAAGTGGGAGATTGAAAGAATAGATGCCCTACAAGCCAATCGCAATTTGTATTGCGAAGAATTTTCCTTTGATTTTCCAAATCATGTATGTGACATTTAATTTTGAATAAAGGCATTGTGTTTCATCATATGCTGTTTCTTATATTTGTGATGAACCTCTTAAATTAGGACAATGGTTTTAGGGCTATGATGAGATCATACTAGTGAGACCTAAAATCCTAAAATCTTAATCTTAAGTATTTTCAGTCATTGGTACATTGAGTCGGGGATCAGTGCTACCGGCAAGACTGGCATATCTTATGTATACTCGATGCAGAGGATGATGATCTCACAATCACTTGTGTGGAGACACTAATACAAAGATGTGGGTGCTCATTAGAGAAATGAGTTCACTGAATTGACCTCTCAAGAGAATATCTTATTGTCTTACTTACATGTCTAAAGATGATTCTCTTAGTGGGAGTTGTGCAACTGATTCTTTGACCTGAGATCACCATAGTATCTTGTGCACATGAATTCATATTTTGGTTTACTCTTATTCATGACAATATGTTGTGCACGAGGTCTTCCGGATATGGTGAATTGTGTACGAAGGTTATGAGTAGATCGACAAGGAATCAATCACTTCTAGTAAGAGAAGACCGCATCTTATTTATTATAATCATATGATAATTTAGAAAATCTTTGATCAAAGTAGAATGAAAATTAGAAAGAGTTTCTAATGTTTCATTATTTGAATTATCATTAAAAGATTGAGAGAAACATGAATATGTAATTGAGTTTGACATAGATCCATACTCATATACATATTCGGGATGTAGTTTGATTGAAGGATTGAATTATGCGGTAACTTGCCACTGAAGGATATTTTTGGTATTTCACCAAATTTTATATTTTTTGGGTAGACATGACACGTTGCTAGATGTCAATCTTGTCTTGTAGGTTTGATCTAATTAAAGAGTTTAATTCGATCACTAATTAGAAAGGATTCTAATTGTTAAGTTTGGGTTCGCGCAGTTTGGATCTAAATCGATTAGAAGAGTTCTAATCAAGTTAGGTCAACACAAACCCATACTTACTACTGGCTAAGTATGGAACCCAATGGATCACACACACAAAAAAACTGATCAAGGGTCTAATTAGATTAGATCATGTTTGCAAGATGAACATGCTAGTACGTATTGCAAATCTTAGCTCCTGATTCGAATTAGATTCGAGTCTGATTCGAATTAGATTCGATTCTGATTCGAATTGGATTCCAATCTGATTCTTAATTGATCTAACTTGATTAGATCATATCCTAATATGGGTTAGCTAAGAGTTGGCACCTAATTGGCTTGGTTTGAGTCTAATTGGATTAGATTTGATAAATTATTTATTTTTGACCGTTAGATCTTCATCTACCGTTGGATGAAGACATAATGGTAAGTTGGCTTGAACCCAATTAGATTGGGTTACATAGGGGCCTTTAATCGTAACCATTTCATCAGCCATTGGATGAAGACATAATGAGATCATGATGAGGTGCCTTGAAGCCTTTGGATCATCATCAAGCCGTTGGATGATGACATAACTCCTTTTTTGATGGCGCCTTCAATCATAGCCCTTGATTTTTATGTCCACCATTGGATGGGACATAATAGGCTAGTAGCATGATGGGGCTTCATAGGAGGACGTGATGAATGATGGCATGATGGCTTGTGGCGTGAGAAACAAGAAGAGAGAATACATGGAGGTTATAAGTGGATAAGGATGAAGCGTTCTCTCTCATCCTTATCACATCTCTTCATGATACGGCTTTCTATTTTGATAGCGCCCCATCCTATGATATGCTTCTCATCAGGAGGCACATTCCTTGCATCCCATGTTAGATGTATGCCCTAGAAGCCAATCTGGCTGACACATTGTTAATTCTAGGGACATAATTTTGTACTTGACTATTTATTATTGAATAAATAAAAGGCATCTTTTCATTCATATTAATTATGTGTCTATGAATCATCCAAGAAATTAATAAGATGATGATGCATATTCTCAAGAGTTAAGAATTTGAGCCATGTATCATTGGTGATTAATTTCTAAATACTCCTGATCAATGGATCATCACGAGGATGGTGATCGATTCGATCAGTGCACAGATCACTTTCCTTCTGGATGGACGAGACTTGAGTCCACAGTGTAGGGACACTGAAGTGATAGTGCAGGTGCTTGTTAGAGAACAAGGGTACTGAGCGTGACCAACATAAGAAGTTACTTGGACGTCTATCCACTCGTTAGTGACTTGCTTGATGTTGCAGTAGTATGACTGGTCCTTTGACCTGCGGTGCTTCGGCTACTCACAGTGAGGTTATTGTAGTTTGACTACACGTATATATGGTCTCTAGTCATATGGGTCCTTGTAGTGTAGATTGGATGCAGTAAGTTCACTATAGGAGTAGGGTATGCACTTACATGGAATCTATCGACCTTGATAGAAGAGGAGTGATCCTATGTGATTTGTTAGACTGAGTTCTAAGACCTTGGCCAGGGCAGTAATATAAAGTAGAGAAAGAGTTTTCCACTATCGAACTCGAGTCAAATAAATCTTGACATATGACAGACGAAGGAGTTTGACGAGTTATCCATGACCTCCGTCCTGTACGGATCCACGATAGAAAGACTGTATCACATGATAACTGCACCTAGAGGTTCATCATTCTATTCTGCTGGGTAGCCACTACATGCTGCTAGGTGTCACTGGTGGATGGTAGGACTCATAGGGATTATCTCGATGATCGATAAGCCCTAATGAGTAGAGTTGGAATCGTTCCGACCCATTGAAAGGAGCTTTCAATGATATTGTGATAGAGATCACATATATCTCACTACCAGTCAGAGTAAAACCTATGGGGTCACACACACTAGAGGCATTGACCGATCCGATGGTTGAATCGTGATTAGGAATCATAAGTAATCAATTCGATTGATAATAAGCTGAAGAAGGAACAAAGAGAATTAATTAATTGGACTTAAAACAAGAGTCATACTTGGAATAGGATTCCTAGAGTCCTAATTGGATTAGGACTAGGAATCCTACTTGGACTGAGATTCCTACTTGGACTAGGATTCCTACTTGGACTGAGAATCCTATTTGGAGTAGGACTGGGATTCCTACTTGGAGTAGGATTCCTACAATCCTAATTAGATTAGGAGTTTTGAATTAAATTTGGATTCCTACTTGGAGTAGGATTCCTAGAGTCCTAATCGGATTAGGACTTCGAATTCAAATTAGAGTCCTAATTGGATTAGGACTAGAATTAAACAAGTCCTAATTGGATTAGGATTTCTTAAGTCCTAATTAATTATTAATCTAATGAATCAACATGACTCCTAATTGGATTAGGATTGAAGAGTTCAATTGAGTCATGGTTCATTCAAGTTCTAATTGGATTAGGACTAGCATAGATTGAACCCAATTGATTCATGATTTGGACTAAACCAAATAGGAGCCCTAGATGCCTTTATAAGGCTTTGAAAGGAGGTGCCCTAATGATAGGTGAAGCCCTCCTCCTCTCCATCACGTGGCCACCCTCCTCTCCTCTCTTTTGAGCCACCAACAACAAAGGGAAGAAAAGGATCTTGGTGGCCTCCTTCCTCCACCGTTTGGTTCCAATGCAAGGAAGAAAAAGAAGGCTGCAGGGCTTCGTTCCTCTTCTTCTCTTCATCCTTCTTCTTTCTCCTCCCAAGCACAATCAAGGATTGATTGAAAGGGAGGATATCAGCCATCAAAGTTATCTCTGCAAGGGAGCTAGCACCCCGGGGAGATAGAAAGCTTGGATCGGTTTTCTGCTTCGTGTGGATACCCGTAGAGGCCGGGCACTTGAACGGCTTCAAGCGAACCTTTAAACCATGATCATCAGTTTGCGGTGATCATCTATCCGCACAAAGGTGAAGATGTGATCTTCTAATGTTATACAAAAGTTTTTAATCCTTATCTATCTACGAACGGTTTTTAAACAACGTTCATGCGATGAACGGTTGATCCCGCACATGCCTCTTCCGCTGCATCTGAATTTTTTAAATTTCTGCGGCATGATCGGGATTTTCTAACAGTGGTATCAGAGCCTAGGCTTCGTAGATTAAGGTAAGGATTAATTATTAATAGGCTTATTAGATCTGAAAATTGAAAGATTATGCATGCTGAAAATTTTCTGCATGCAGATTTTTCTAGGGTGCTGATTTTTGCATGCTGATTTTTATGTGATAAAAGATGATTCTAATTGCATCGTTAATGGGATTACAAAGTTTAGAATCATGATTAGCATGATCAGCAACCTATGTCATGAGATAATCAGTTAGTTTTCAGATCTGAAAATTATAATTGCTGCATGTGGTGATGATCATAGGATTCAAACCCTTTTGGTATATAATGTAAAGACCTGCGATGTGATCTGCAATGTCATGTAATTTTTCAGATGCTTGCATGCATCTTATTTGATGTTTTGAGAGGCCTGCGTGCCTCCTAAAAGGGAGATGTAATTTATTTTTGTTTTTATTTTATATCTGGTTGTATTTCTATGATGTGATGTACGTCAACGATCAAGTTGAAGACAAGGCATGAGATGAACAGGGGTCTAAGCGGTTGATGGCGATTGGATCAAGAGTTGATCAAGGATCGAATCAAGAAGGCTTGGAACCAATTCAAGAGTTGAAGACCAGTTGATCGATTGACGTGCATGTGCTTGTAATACGACCTAACTAGAATCCATGATCATCACCTATTTAAAGTTTAGCTTTAATTATTGCTGCGATTATAACTGCCTGCAATGTGCCGTTTGCATGATGTGAATGAGAGTCGGTTAGATAGGTTTACATGTGATGTAGCAAACCCAATTGAGACCTTAATTAAAACCTCCTCAATCAAGTCGAGAGTAAACCAACATGAGCAAGTCATATTAGATTAATTGATCTAATTGGTGTCTAGAAAAGCATGAAAGGTGGTTACTTAATTAGGACCTTACTCTCTGAGTAAGGGGAGCCTCCCACCTGCTTACCTGGCCAATTGTTCGATTACCTCTTATGAAGAGCTCAAGTTGCAAATACTAAGACCTGATTAACCAATATTAAGTCAATAGGTCTTCCACTGTAGTAGAGCTGCTAAGGCCTTTCTGATGTTGATTTGTCTCGGCTGGATACAGTGGTCAAGTTGCATCGGGGGGCTGGACCTCTCTATAGACATGAGATGTTGTAGGGTAAAGGTGGGGTTGGGCACCAATAACTGTTATGTGAGGACCCAATGACGACTTTATTCCTACGGTTATACGGTGGGTCTGACTTAACTAAGAAATGGGACCAATAACTGTTGGGTGAGGTTTTCATGGCTTAGAGACCAAGTTACACTGCAACATGCTTGAGAAGCATTGTACAAGAGTTGTACATTCATCAATCTATGTGTCACCAATAACTGTTAGGTGAGGTGGCATGTAAATCGGTGGGACCGCAGTACCCACTAGAAACCCTAGTCATGTGGGATTTCCGTTTTCCTACCAGGGAAGTGTGAGGAATTCGAGAAAATAGTGGGAGTTACATTTGTTCTAAAAGACCTTAGAACAGATTAGGATCAAGTACAAAAGTCTAACTAGAATCTTTACTCTCTGAGGATTATAAAGTCAACTTCTAGACTCTTAACTCATATCCTATAGAACAACCGTTTGACTAAACCCAATTATAAAGATTGGCTCAGCAAATTTCAAAAATAGTTTTGAATTGTGAGAAATTCGGGTACATGCTAGACCATGGAATCCCCATGTTACCAATCCGTCCGATCACTGATCAGCGTAAGACGCTTGTTAAGAGGACGAACAATGACAATAAAGTTAGGTGCTGCATAATGGCATCCATGTCCAAGGCATTACAATGCCAGCATGAGAACATGAAGACTGCCAGGAACATATTAAATCACCTGCAAGAGTTGTATGGCGATCAGAGTCGCGCAGCATGTTTTGAAGTATCCAAGAGGCTCTTCAAGGCAAAAGATGCGCGATGGACAGTCTGTCCATGATCATGGTTTGACCATGATAAAGGACTTAGAGAAGCTTGAGAAGCTTGGCATGACCATGCACAAGGAATTGCAAACGGATTTGATCCCGCAATCCCTTCCAGCTTCATATAAATAGTTTATAGTAAACTACCATATGAACAAGGTTGTATGCACTAAAATAGAATTGTTAAATAAATTGGTAACTACCTTAGGGACCTTGAAAGAAGTTCAAGGGGCATCGTTTTCGCTGTCGAGTTGGTTTCTACTTCCAAGAGAGAGTCTACCTGGAAGAAGAAGCCTGCGAAGAAGCAGAAGACTAAGAAAACACCAAGTAAGGAAGTTCCAAAAAAAAGGCCAATTGCAAGGAAAAATGTTTCCATTGCATCATGGATGGCCATTGGAAGAGGAACTGTCCTACATACATGGAAAGCATAAAGAACATGAAGGGTGACAGACCTTCAGAAGGTTTGTCAGATATGCTCAGGATACTTAGAGACTGTTACCTATTGCTAGCAGAAATTTGATTTCTGTATTTTATTTAGCACAGAAAGATTTTTATTTGAAAATAAATTGATTCAATATGGTTTTATGATTGACAGTCTCTATCACATACATATGGATGTGTTGCCCAGAGATGGTCACCCAAGAGGGGGGTGAATTGGGTGTTTTAAAACTTTTTGTCTAATTAAAACAAGACACACAAGTGTATGTGCTAAAGTAAAGATAGAGTTATAAGCACAGTCAATCGCAAACACAAAGATTTATAGTGGTTCAGAGCTTCCACTGCTCCTACATCCACTCCCCAAACACCTTTGGGAATTTCCACTATAATCAGCGATTACAGTTCGGTAGTTTTCCGAGTGCACTACCCAACTCATTGTTTTACCCCGGGCTAATAACGAACCCTACAATCCCCCAATTTAACCTAGGCTTGGGACGCCTATCCCTTGTTCCAAGTCCCTTGACTGGAACAAGCACAATAATCAAATATTTTACAAAGATTTGAAAGCTCTTATGAAAGCAAATATATCAATGAAAAACAACAAAACCGGAAGAACCCTTTTTGCCGTTGGAAGCGTGGGTGATGGTGGTTCTTCCGATGTGGATCACGTTTGCTTGAATGCGAGCTTTGAATGCCGAGTGGGAGTGAGTAGTTGAGCACGAAATCAGATGGAAAAACTTGAATGCACTTGATTTC
The DNA here is from genome assembly GCF_051530095.1 of Phoenix dactylifera. Lineage (NCBI taxonomy): Eukaryota > Viridiplantae > Streptophyta > Magnoliopsida > Arecales > Arecaceae > Phoenix > Phoenix dactylifera. The sequence continues at coordinate 1,581,074 of NC_143206.1, read as the reverse complement.
TCCTCTTGAAAGCTCTAACTCCTTGAACCTCTTTCTCTTTCTTCTCTCTTGAATGATCTTGTGTTTTGTTGGTGAGTTGTTATTTAAAGGCATTTAAAAGCTTCCTTTTATAGCCCTACAAGCAATAGATCCGTTAGACACAAAGATATTACCGTTTGAAATTCAAACAAACCTGCAAAAGTGTGTCAGTCGCGTTCCAGGTGCTCCGGAGACGTCTCCGCTTGAACGCGAGACGTCTCGGCTGTATATGTTGCCCAGTGGATACAACCCAAGAGGGGGGGGGGTGAATTGGGTCTTTTAAAATTTTTAGGCTACTTCTAACACTTTTCAATTAATTATGCTAAGTTGTATAGATGCACAGTGGAATTTAAACTTAGCAACAGTTTGATTTATTGAGTGAGACTTGATTAAGTAAATTGAATATGCTTGCAACTAAAGGATGCGTGGATAAGAGTTAAGCAAGCAATTTATCTAAGTAATTAAGTTAGACAATGACAAAAAGCATCACAAACACAACAAACATATAGTGGTTCAGTGCACCCCAGCACCTACATCCACTCCCCAAGACCTCTTGGGAATTTCACTATAATCCTCCAGATTACAGTCCGGTAGTTTTGCGAGTGCACTACCCAACTCGTTGTTTTACACCGGGCTAACAACGAACCCTACAATCCGGTAGTTTTTCGAGTGAACTACCCAACTCGTTGTTTTACCCCGGGCTAACAACGAACCCTACAATCCCCCAATTTTAACTTAGGCTTGGGACGCCTATCCCTTGTTCCAAGTCCCTTGACTGAAACAAGCTCAATATTCAAACGTTTTACAAAAGATTTAAAAGCTCTTAAGAAGCAAATATAACAATGAGAAACAATAAAATCGGAAGAACCCTTTTTGCCGTTGGAAGCGTGGATGATGGTGGTTCTTCTGATGTGGATCACGTTGGCTTGAATGCGAGCTGCCAAGTGGGAGTGAGTAGATGAGCTCGAAATCAGATGGAAAAGCTTGAATGCACTTGATTTCTCCTCTTGAAAGCTCTAACTCCCTTGAAACTCTTTTTCTTTCTTCTCTCTTGAATGATCTCGTGTTGGGTTGGTGAGAAGTTGTTGAGAAGCACTTAAGAGGTCCCTTTTATAGCCCAAAAAGAAAATATAGCCGTTAGACACAAAGATATGACCGTTTGAAATTCAAATCTACCTGAAAAAGTTGTCAGTCGCGTCCCAGGCGCTCCGGGGACGTCTCCGCGCTTTACGGGGACGTCTCCGCTTGTTTGCGCTTTTTGCATGGGGACAACTCCGCTGCTTCGGGGACGACTCCGCGCTCCGGGGACGTCTCCGCGCTTTACGGGGATGTCTCCGCTTGTTTGCGCTTTTTACATGGGGACGACTCCGCTGCTTCGGGGACGACTCCGCCGTTATATCTCCGAAAAATAAGTCTTCTGGAATTCTCTGAGAGAGTCGACTCCGCTTTTTCAGGGGACGTCTCCGGACGTGCCAGTTCTTCCTGTTTGTGCCAGAGACGTCTCTGAGACCATCAGGAGACGTCTCGGCTGTCCCTGATCTGTTTTCTTCATCTCAAAAATTCTTCAATAAATCCATAAAAATTATGGGAACTTGCCTAGACATTTCTTAACAATATTCTTAATAAAGCACATGAAATTCTCAATGAAATTGTTAAGATAAATGGTATTATACTCTAGTGTTTTGTATTCATCAAAATCCATTAGGGGATCAACAATCTCCCCCTTTTTGATGATGACAAAACACTGAGTATATGCAAAATTCGAAATTTAAACATATACACAGTATTTGATCAGATATACAAGTCTAATGTTTTGATTAGAGCTAGATACAATGTGCATAATTCAAAATAGTCAATTTTCAGTTCTATCCTTATGCATAAAATTGATCTTAATAGCTCTTGAGCAATTTTAGCAGATCAACTGAATTTGAATCAAGTTAAAATGAAATATTGATGCTAAAGATAATTGAAGGCTAAGTTCTTTTTGACTCCCCCTTTCTTTTTCAGAAGGGCAATTATCTTAAAGCCAATATTCTTCAATTTTATCTTTTCTAATTCAACTTTGGAGTATGAATTTCGTATTTTGCATTCCATATTGGTTCTACTCCCCCTTTTTGACAAAAACTTGGAGTAAATGCAACACATAAAGCATTATGAGCATATACTCAGATATTTCTCCCCCGTTTTGACAACATCAAAAAGATAGTGAAACATTAAGCACAAAGATAAGAATGCTCAAGGCAATAATGTTAGAAAAATATAAATGAGCATAGATCAGAGCCATTTCGGATAATTTCAGAGCAAATTATGATGAGAGCACATCTAATGTGATTCCAAGGATAGTTTTCAACTCAAGTGTAGATGGAATCTTTCTTAAGTTAATTCAAGAAGTACCACAAATGATATTCAAGGAAAGCACGAATGGAAATCTAACATCTCTTCAATAATAAGTATGAAAGCTTGTTCATTTAAGATCTTTTGCCCAATATATTAAGTATTTTATCAACATGAGAGCAATTTAACTAATTTTCAGAGTATAAGAGCAGTATATTAAGTATGATTGCAAAGTTCTTTTATGGTGTAAAAATATTGTGGCATAAATGCCAAAAACATGAATTCATGCAATTTATGATATATCTTAGAGCATACATAAAATTCAAAGCTTTGAAGGTTCTTATAAAGACTTTAATCCTTTAAAATAGGAAACACATTTTGGTACATATAATAATGAATTGGCATAAAAAATTGAAGTTCTAGAGAACAAGCCAATAAGAACTCATCAGTAAATTCCAAAAATTGGTTTTCTAAGAGATACTCAAGAAAATTCAACACATTATTCTCCCCCTTTTTCATTAAGTTAGAGGCTCTTAAGATCAACTGTTTGAATTGCAATTTGGTTCATGATTTATGCATAAGATATATTAACCAAATAATAAGCCTCAAGGTGTATCATAAAGATTTTCAGATTTAAATTTCAGATGATACATATTGGAGAGCATTAGGATCACTTTTCATTTAGTATGCTTTCTCTCTCCTTTAGTTATAGATTTATGCGATTAAGTTCCATAAGATCTCTCCTTCTGAGATTTTCTTTCTCCCCCTCAATTGATCATTCCATTTGAGAGTTTAAAATTTGAAGATAATGTTCAATAAAATTGTCAATCTCAAAAAAAAATATATTTTCTATAAATTTCAGCTTATTTTCATAAGACTCAATGTTTGAGATAAGACAACCTTTATAGAACTCATCACAAGGTATAAACTTATTATATAATTAAAGCAAGTCTTGCAATATAAGGAGGTTCATCAAAATCAATCCATAAAAATCAAGGTATGAGATACTGAATATCTAAGGCTCCCCCTCAAAAGATGCATTCTTCTTTAATCATTCTTTTCTATAATATCGAGAATGTAGAGTAATCTAGTATTATTCAAAATTTATAGCAATTACTCTTTCTAATCCTTCAAGAACAAGTTATGCTTTCTCTTAATCTTAGAGAAAACGTACAGAAATATTAATCAGAAAATGATTCATTTGAAGCTCAGTTTCTTTCAAAAGCATTTACATTTTCTTTCTTTTAGAATCGTTTGAGTGAGCTGAAATATTTCTATCTTTAAGATCATCCACTCTATATATATTCTGATGGAAGTCTTTAAGAATGTAGGAGAGAAAAACATATAGATTACCATTGAGGTATATATATTTATAGAGCTCAAATTCTTAATCATAGTTTTTCATGAAGCATAATAAATCTTTTAATATCATAATAAAATCATATATTTAGAAAAAAAAATTTTTTGCAATCAAGATCATCGAAAGACACATCATTTGGACCAATATTAGTACACTTTAAAGATAAGAAATGATATGTTTCAGATGCGTATCGGGGCAAACAATCAAGGCATTAGAATTTCTCTATTTTTCTTAAACTGTAGTTTTTATCTATAAATCATATCGAGTTTAAGCTTTTATACAAAATCAGATTCTGAATTTCATAAAGATTTTCAATAGAGGCTTTCAAAATCATAATTTGAGATATGTATCTTCCACATTGTAGCTCATCTTAAATCATTACTATTGAAAATACATATTTCAAACATATAAGAGCATATTCAGAATATTTGTATTTATGTTGAGTTTTGGTATGAATTAGAACATTATATACCAAGGTTAGGCAAGTTGAAAGATAAAACAAAATCAATTCATTTTGCCTAATTAGAGATATACTTCTCTTCTCCTTTTTACAAATTTATTCAACTTTCAGATTTCAAAGATGATTGTGAACGACAAATTTAAAATTTCTTTTCAATAATACCATAAAATAACTTCATATAGTATTTCAAACATTCAATCAAATTATCCAAGCATGGAGCATTACAAAATATTGAGAACTCATAATTCAAGACATCATGCCACATGCAAAATATATTATGTGTTAAGTCATGCATTAAAATAATAAGAAAAAGAATGTCAAGGATCAAAATCAATTCTTTTCAAATAAACTCCCCCTATTTAAATATAATTTTGCACTGATTTCATCCTTGAAATGTGTTTTCAAGTGATTAAAGCTTGACTTGATTCTTCTTATATACTTTCATTTACTTTGTTATTCATTTTTACTTTCTTATGCTCTATACTCTATTTGCTCCCTATCCGGTGGAGTTGGAAGGGGCACGAGGTACTACCACTAGCCTCCCTCTTGTGCCGTCCCTAATATGCCCTACACCGAATAGTTGGGTCAAATAGTGCCGGGTACTACCACTAGCCTCCCCATTGGCACCATCCCTATGATGAGCAATATAGAAAGGTTAAAATGTTTACTTCAAACTCTTCCTGTTTAAGTGTAATTAATTATGGATTTTATCCCTTCCAAAAGAATGCTCACAAATGTCCCAAATATATTATGCTTGTTTTGCTTTTCCTTAAGATTGAAGTATTTGCCTTTACTTAGATTTTACTTCTCTTGAATAATATCTATTTTCTTTTCTTTATCTCTCTCTCTTTTTGTTACTCTCAAGTAATTTACATGAAAGAGCAGAATAAAGAAATAATCTTATGTGTCATATAGATGTATACCATGCAAACAACATTTTCATTATGCTCAAGTATTCATAACTTCTCACAGGTTATTTTACATCAAAATTTTAAGCATATACTTGTGTATTTCATGGTTATGATATAGGGAAAGAGATAATTTAGTTTGGGCAAACCATGAGACAGTTGTCTAAAAGCATAAGTCAACTAATGCATATATAGACATGATGTCTAGAAATTAATATTTAAAGATTTTAATCATGCCACAATAAGATTTAAGTTATTGACTTTGCTTAGCTAATTTATGAGAGAGGTATCTAAAATTACCGATTCATTCTGCATTCTTCAAGTCAAATACCTACTAGATTTCTTATGTATGAACTTTTGGCTGAAGAAGGTCCTCTCTCTTGTTTGCATGTGAATGTTTATTATATCTTACATGGAGATATCCTTCAAGTTGAAATCTCTCATTCTTTGCTCAAGGATCCTGCATTATTAACAAAATTCTTTTCTTTCTTGAAGGAAAGTCATTAGTTTCTTCAAGATACAAAACATTCATATAGCATATTTCTTAACTGGGTGACTCAATCATAAGATATGACAACAATTGAATGTTGAGTCACTTTACTCAAGAGATTGCCTAAATATAAGCAAACACATGTCACTTGAACTTAAGAGATAGTTTCATTAACCAAGAAGGTTCAAGGACAAGCGTGTGAAGCAATAGGAAGATTTATCAAGGTCAAATCAATTTTTTATTTTCAGAATCAATTTAGCTTAGATTCTATTTGCTTAAGATAATTATCAATAAGACATGTTAGCTAAGTTTTAATCAATTTATCTTAAACAGTTGTTTCTATCAACATTCATATTATGAATCATTAGAGTTAGATTGAAGTCTTGCACAAGGGCACATAATGAGCATACAATCTGGTCTACTAGTTGTATAATAAAATAATTATTCTATCATGCTTCAATACAGCTTTAAAATAATAGATCTACTTTGCTCATCCTTTTCAAATTCTACAAGATGGGGTCATAGACATACCTTCTTCATACCAATCTTCTATAAGAGTTTTCTTGTGAACTAACTTTGGTCAATGAAGATTCCCTTTCTTGTTTGTCTTAATTTGGAGTTTGAGAAAGAAAATGTTAATTCATTCATTATACATATTTCAAACTCACTTTGCATGAGCTTAGTAAAATCTCCATATAAATTTTCATCAGTAGAACAAAAGTGATGCCATCAATGTGTGCTTTGAGCAAGCAAGATATCACAGATTCATCTCTTTAATGTATAGATTTATCATTATTACTTTTTATCAAAAAGTTGCTCAAGCTTTTATATATCATGCTTTTGATGCTTGTTACAAATCACATATTGCTTTATCATATATGTAATGAGTGTTTTTAAATAAGGTGGTTATTTTACATAGATCTTTTCTAATGAAATAACCACATAGGAGTGAATTCTACACATTCATTTGACAGAATATAAAGCTCATGAGGCAAGCAAATGATAATGATGATCTTTACTTTTAACCATGCAAGAATCAAGATCTATTTCATCTTTTCTTGATTTAGTCTTTTAGTAGTCATCAATTTTTCTTCATTAAGTGCATTTCTGAAAAACTCAATTTGGTTCTAATTATTAACAAGTTTTCCGATTTTATCGGCAAGATTTCAAATTCTCTCTCTTTTAAAAAATGATTTAGTTTAACTTGACCAATTATAATCTTGCTCATTCTTCTTAAGGTGTTTTAGTTTTAGATTGTTATATGCAAGCAAAAAGATTAACATATACACATATAATCTGATTTTAGTGACTTGATGAAAGATCATTAGTCTCATAAAGAATAAAATGAATTGATATTTCTACAACTAGGATCTTTTCATTGAATATTCTATATGCATTGCTTGATGAATGATATCCAAAGATAGAAGTATCTTTATCAGATTTGGCATTATTTTCAAAAGAACATATCAAGCATAACGTGTATGACTGAAAAATATGAAAGATATGCAATGGTTCATTTTCCATTTTTCAGAAGATCAAAAGGAGTTTTCATAAGAAAATAGATCTAATAAAAATCATATGTATGACAAGCAGTGATGATAGCTTTTTAAAAATTATTTAAGTAGATGACTATCATACACAATTGTCTTTTTCATTTCTTCAAGAATTCTATTAACCCTATTTTACTTAAGGTGTCCTTGGTGCTGAAATAATTAATTTCTGTATAAACTTTATCAGGATTTTGGTTTTCAACACTGTGCCATGATACCTTCACAGTTTGGAAACCTTTATCATTTGAAACACTTTTACAAGATTTAGCAAATACAGAAAATATTTCAATTTTATTTGCCAAGAACAAATCCAATGTAAGCTTTTGAAAACTTAGTGATGGAAACAACATCTTTAGATTTAGAAATTGATTCTTGTTTGTTTCCTTAGTTAACATGCATAGCAAACTTTGACCTTTCAGAAGATAATCTAAGTAAGGCAATGGCAAGGTCTTTTGAGATTAAGTACATACTAGCATGAGTTGATTTTATATGCCAAAGATGGTTTCTTTAATCTTGGTATTCATAGTGCATATATTCAAAAGCATACCAAGTACACATTATCATATCTAAGATCAATAAACAATAATGCCATGGATAAAAACTCTCAATCAAGCATATAGAGAATTCATAGAGTTATTCTTAATAAATTGATTAATCATTTAGCAACTTATCCAATAGTGAGTAAAGCATACTATAAAATGAAGTGATTTGATTATATTTCCAAAAGTATTTTTTTTTTATATCACAAAATTGATCAATACTTGCAAGTTATGTTTTAATCAACTAATAAAGTAATTTCAATATGAGAGGATGCAATAATAACTTATATCATTATTTCTTTCACTTAACTCATTATTCTTAATTACATTTTAAATTCAATTCCTTAGCACATGTCTAGAGCACCCATTGTTTAGATAACATCTTTCATTAAAACCTTGGATAGCTAGACATACTTGCTGAAAAATAATCATATTTTCAACTTAGGAACCCAAGCTCTTTTGGGTCCTTGTAGGTTAGCTATAATTGTTCCTTTTGTAACCCATATTTTCTTAATGGCTATTTTGTCCATGAATTTACAGATTTTAGGATTACAAGGGATGTATTTCTATATCCTCTTGTTGAATTTAACAAACTTAGATCGAATATGAGTAGTAGATAAACTTTCAGTTTTCTGTTTTTGCCTTTTAGGTTCATCAAATTTGTAATGTATAGATTTAGGAACAACAGACGAGATTTTACTTAGCTTTTGTTTATTAGTATTATAAGAATCTGTTTTAGAATAATTAAAAACTGTTTTAACAAACATATTCTTAAAAAATTTTTGGGTGTACCAAGGTTGATATCCTACTCCAACTTTATCAAATTCAGCTCTTTGATTATTTATCATTAGGTTCAATTTTTCAGAGCTGAAGGTAAATCTTTCAACAATAGGTTTTAATTTGTCAACTTCTTTAGTTAATCTTCTGTTATCTTCTAAAAGCAATTCATTGTTTTTCTTAAGTTTATCATGACTTTCAGTGAGAAGTTGATCTCTTTGATTTAGTTCTTGATTCTCTTTAATTAAGATTTCAGTTTTACTAGTTAGTTTCAGTTTTTCATCTATTAGAATTTGATTTTCATTCTTCAAGTTCTTGTTCTTACAAATAAGTTCCTTATATTCTAAATACAAATCAGAAAAAGCGTCATGGAGTTCATCAAATGTAAAATTGCTTTCAGTTTCAGTATGAACCTCTTGTGCCACGAAGCATGGATTTGCAATATGATACTGCTCTTCTTCTACACATGATGTTTCAGATTTGTTAGTGCATTCATATTTGTCTTCAAGCATATTCCATATTTCTTTAGCAGTCATGCAAGAAGATATGCAATTAAACTCATTCCTATCTAATGCACAATATAATAGGTTCATGGCTTTTGAGTTTTGTTGTACCATTTTCTCATTATGACTAGTGTTTGTGTGTGTTCCATTGACTATAATTCTCCATAAATTATAATCAAGTGATTGTATGAAAATGCGCATGCGTGCTTTCCAATGTGTATAGTTTATGCCATTAAATAGTGGAGGTGTATCAATTAATTGTCCTTCTCCTAGAAAACTATCTATTTGAGTTGTCATGATCTTTGGCTCTTGATCGTGAGATCAATAATTAATCTTAGAGCACCTGCTCTGATACCACTTGTTGCCCAGTGGATACAACCCAAGAGGGGGGGGTGAATTGGGTCTTTTAAAACTTTTAGGCTACTTCTAACACTTTTCAATTAATTATGCTAAGTTGTATAGATGCACAGTGGAATTTAAACTTAGCAACAGTTTGATTTATTGAGTGAGACTTGATTAAGTAAATTGAATATGCTTGCAACTAAAGGATGCGTGGATAAGAGCTAAGCAAGCAATTTATCTAAGTAAGTAAGTTAGACAATGACAAAAAGCATCACAAACACAACAAACATATAGTGGTTCAGTGCACCCCAGCACCTACATCCACTCCCCAAGACCTCTTGGGAATTTCACTATAATCCTCCAGATTATAGTCCGGTAGTTTTGCGAGTGCACTACCCAACTCGTTGTTTTACACCGGGCTAACAACGAACCCTACAATCCGGTAGTTTTTCGAGTGAACTACCCAACTCGTTGTTTTACCCCGGGCTAACAACGAACCCTACAATCCCCCAATTTTAACTTAGGCTTGGGACGCCTATCCCTTGTTCCAAGTCCCTTGACTGAAACAAGCTCAATATTCAAACATTTTACAAAAGATTTGAAAGCTCTTAAGAAGCAAATATAACAATGAGAAACAATAAAATCGGAAGAACCCTTTTTGCCGTTGGAAGCGTGGATGATGGTGGTTCTTCTGATGTGGATCACGTTGGCTTGAATGCGAGCTTTGATTGCCAAGTGGGAGTGAGTAGATGAGCTCGAAATCAGATGGGAAAGCTTGAATGCACTTGATTTCTCCTCTTGAAAGCTCTAACTCCCTTGAAACTCTTTTTCTTTCTTCTCTCTTGAATGATCTCGTGTTGGGTTGGTGAGAAGTTGTTGAGAAGCACTTAAGAGGTCCCTTTTATAGCCCAAAAAGCAAATATAGCCGTTAGACACAAAGATATGACCGTTTGAAATTCAAATCTACCTGAAAAAGTTGTCAGTCGCGTCCCAGGCGCTCCGGGGACGTCTCCGCGCTTTACGGGGACGTCTCCGCTTGTTTGCGCTTTTTGCATGGGGACAACTCCGCTGCTTCGGGGACGACTCCGCGCTCCGGGGACGTCTCCGCGCTTTACGGGGACGTCTCCGCTTGTTTGCGCTTTTTGCATGGGGACAACTCCGCTGCTTCGGGGACGACTCCGCCGTTATATCTCCGAAAAACAAGTCTTCTGGAATTCTCTGAGAGAGTCGACTCCGCTTTTTCAGGGGACGTCTTCGGACGTGCCAGTTCTTCCTGTTTGTGCCAGAGACGTCTCTGAGACCATCAGGAGACGTCTCGGCTGTCCCTGATCTGTTTTCTTCATCTCAAAAATTCTTCAATAAATCCATAAAAATTATGGGAACTTGCCTAGACATTTCTTAACAATATTCTTAATAAAGCACATGAAATTCTCAATGAAATTGTTAAGATAAATGGTATTATACTCTAGTATTTTGTATTCATCAAAATCCATTAGGGGATCAACAGTATAAAAATTCTTTTGACGATGTTTGGAGTCGACTCGGCGCTTTACGGGGACGTCTCTGAAGAAGAACAGCTTGAATGCTTGTTTTTCTGTTTTTTGAGAGAGTCGGCTCGGCACTTTACGGGGACATCTCGGGATGTTTGCGCTTTTTGCATGGGGACGACTCCGCGACGTCGGGGACGACTCCGTAGTTTTATCAACGAAAAACAAGTCCTCTGGAATCCCTGAGAGAGTCGACTCCGCGCTTTCTGGGGACGTCTCGGGATGTTTGTCTTTTATGTGTGGGGACGACTCCGCGTCCTTCGGAGACGATTCGCGCGCATCCTTTGAAATCGGCCTTTCTGCCGTCTCTGAGAGAGTCAACTCCGCAAAGTCGGGAGTCGACTCCGACCCTGCGAGACGCCTCGCCAGGTGCCGGAGACGTCTCCAGACGTGCCAATTCTTCCTCTTCGTGCTAGAGACGTCTCTGGGACAAACCGGAGACGTCTCGGCTGTCCCTGATCTGTTTTCTTTATCTCAAAAAAATCTTCAATAAATTCTTGAAAAATATGGGAACATGCCTTGACAATTCTTAACAATATTCTTAGTTAAACACCTAAAATTCTCAAATAAATTGTTAATATAAAGAGAATTATACTCTAGTATTTTGTATTCATCAAAATCCATTAGGGGGTCAACAATCTCCCCCTTTTTGATGATGACAAAACACTGAGTATATGCAAAATTTAAAATTTAAACATATACACAGTATTTGTTCAGATGTACAAGTATTATGTTGTGGTTAGAGCTAGATACAGTGTGCATAATTCAATATAGTCAACTTTCAGTTCTATCCTTATGCATAAGTATTGTCTTAGTAGCTCTTGAGCAATTTTGGCATATCAACTGGATTTGAATCAAGTTAAAATGTAAATTAATGAAATATTGATGCTAAAGACAATTGAAAGCTAAATACTTTTTGACTCCCCCTTTCTTTTCCAGAAGGGCAATTGTCTTAAAGCCAATATTCTTCAATTTTATCTTTTCTAATTCAACTTTTAAGTATGAGTGTAAATTTTGTATTTTGCATTCCATATATTGGTTCTATTCCATATATTGGTTCTACTCCCCCTTTTTGTCATCAACAATGAAGGGGACAAATTTTCCTTAGGTACCTAAAAATGCGATGCCTATTAGAATTCAGCATTCATATTATAATGAAACAATCAATGATTTCCAAGTTATTGCCATCCATGAATTCAGCATTCATTTTACTCCCCCTTTGGTTTGGAATTCATTTCAGACCTTTTGAATGCAGTTAATACAAGTTGTGCTCCCCCTGTTTCACATGCATTGACAAGTTGGCAAAATAGTAAAGTGGTTGCACATTGTCAAATTTGAACATTCTCATGGCACATCACAAAATTAAAAACATACACCAAGATTCAAAAGGAAGTGTATGACATTCATATATCATTGCAATCATTTGAAGTCATTACAAGGATAAAAAGAAAACCATTACAAGTATAAAAGGCCATTACAAGTATTGATTGCTAATACAAAAGAAGAAGTTTCAAATAAGCCTAGAGTTTTACAAAAAGATGAACCCTAGATGACCACAAAATGTCCCTCACCGGCGACCACGCTCAATAGCTCTAGCAGCAGCCTCTATAAATCCATGAATCCATTAGGGTTCTAAAGTGATCTCCCTGAGATTGATTGAAGGCTGTCACTAGTGCTTCAAACTCATGAGTTGCCCTGTCAATCCTTCCTCTAAGTTGGGCAGCCACACTGCCCACATTGCCTTCAGGACTCGTCAACTCTTGAAGACCATCCGATATGGTCTTCAATTCAGCTTTTATCTCAATTGATCTTAGAGTTTGGTTTGTTGCCACTAGTGTTGGGCAACGGGCCGTGCCGGGTCGGCCTGGCCCAGGCCCACCGGGCCCAAGGAATAAACGGGTCGTGCCTGGCCCGGCCCGCTTATGAAGTGGGCCGTGCTGGGCACGGCCCGTCCAGCACGGAACGCCAGCCCGGCCCGGCCCAGGCCCGTCTATTGGCGTGCCGGGCCGGGCACGGCCCATAACGGGCGCAAACGGGCCGTGCCAGGCACGGCCCGCAACGGCTCCAAACGGGCCATGCCAGGCATGGCCTGCAACGGCTCCAGACGGGCCGTCTGGAGAGGGGGGAGGAAAATAGCCGTTTCCAACGGCTATTTTCGGGAAAAAGACCCTTTTACCCCTCCCAACAGTCCAATAACGGCTGAATTGAGGGGTATTTTGGGAAAAAAAAATTGGGGCTTCTATAAATAGCCCATTCCTCCCTCATTCTCACCACACCAAACCAACTATTCTCTCCTTCTCTACTGCTATTATTTCTCTCTTCTAAAGTGCTCTTCTAGCAATTTAATTTTTAGTTTGTTCAAGTGCTACACAAGAGGAGGTTCCTGTTGAGAAGAGAAGGTCGCTTCTGTTGAGAGCACAAGAGGAAGCTCGGAATCTCGGCTCTGCCTCTGCCCTCCGACCCTCTACTCAATTCCTCCTTGCGGTTAGTTTTTATTTTTTGAATTAATCATAGATATGTCATCTTTTGAGGAAAGTCAATTTGGCATTCCTCCTGTTTCTGAGGGAGAAGAAACTAATCCCCAACCCCATGTTCCTAGTTCCTCTAGAACTGGTGAACCGAGTGAAGATCAAACCTCTTCTCGTAAGAGGACTAGTGCTGTATGGAATGAATTTGATAGAGTTATGGTTGATGGAGTCCGGAAAGCTAGATGTAAAAAATGTGCCAAACTTTATAGTTGTAGAAGTAGTGGGAGAACAGGGCATTTAAAAAGACATCAAGAGAGTCATAGGATGCATGATTCTCATGCTCAAACTCAAAGTACCCTTAATATACAAGGGGGATTACTTGTAGGTAATTTTGCATATAATCATGAAAATCAAAGAAAAGCACTTGTAAAATGGATAGTTAAGGATGAATTACCTTTTAGTTTATGTGAATCTTTTAATTTTGAAGAATATGTTCAATTAAACCTACAACCTGCTTACAAAAGAACTAGTAGGCGTACATTTAGAAGAGTAGCTATGACTAACTTTTTAGCAATGAAACAAAATTTAATTGAAACACTTTCTACTTTAAATGTAAAAATTTCATTAACTTCTGATATTTGGTCAGCATCTGTAGGTAGTAATTGTTTTATTGCCATTACTGCTCATTATATTGATAATGATTGGCAATTAAATAAACGTATTCTTGCTTTTCGTGCTTTTGATTTTCCACATTCTGGGCAACAAATTTCAAATATCATTTATCAAACTGCATGTTCATATAATATTAATGATAAAATTATTTCTATTACTTTTGATAATGCATCTAATAATAATTCTACTGTTGCATTATTAAAAGACTCATTGCATCCCATGTTAGATGGAAATTTATTGCATATTAGATGTGCATGTCATATCTTAAATCTTTCTGTTCAAGCTGGCATGGGCATGATTCAAGATGTGATTTCAAAAATTAGAAATGCAGTTTCTTTTATTCATGCTTCAAGATCAAGACTTCAAAAATTTAAGGAATTATGCATAAATCATGGTAAATGTTTTAAAAAATTTAAACTTGATGTAATTACTCGTTGGAACTCCACATATAGCATGATACATGATGCATACCCATATAAAAACTTATTAAGTGCATATATTAATGATCGTGAATTAGGCTTTACATTATCTGAAACTGATTGGAATAAAGGAAAAATTTTGGAAGATTTTTTGCTTAGTTTTTATAATGCTACCAATGTTCTTTCTGGTATTTATTATCCAACTTCATGTTCATTTTTACAACAAGCATATATAATTAGTCAAAAATTTGCAGAACATAGATATGATGATGTTTTAATGCCTATTATTGACCTAATGGAATCTAAATGGAATGAGTATTGGGACAAGATATGTCCTATGCATAACTTAGCTGCTGTATTTGATCCTAGAGTTAAATTAAATGGCGTGCTAATTTTACTTGATGCATACTCTGAAAATATGAATCAAGATTCTGAATCTGCTAAAGATGAGGTAAAACAACTTCTTTATGATATTTATGCTATATATGATGAAAAAATTCGTGGATCTAGAACACAAATACAAACCTCTATTTCTTCTTCTAGTAGTTCTCGTTCGTCATCTATTTTTTCATTCATTGCACAGAGAAGACACACACATGCTTCAAGTTCCTCTTCATCTTCTTCATCTTTAAGTAGTGAACTAGAATTTTATTTACGAAATGATCTTCATTCTGCATATGATGAAAATCAAATAGAGAATCTAGATGTATTATCTTGGTGGAAGAGTGTTAGAAATCAATATCCTGTTATGTCTGCAATTGCACGCGATATTTTAGCTGTGCCGATGTCCACGGTAGCATCGGAATCCGCTTTTAGTGCAGGTCGGCGTGTTCTTGACGAAAAGAGAAGTAGGATGACGGGCGAAACGGTGGAGATGCTTCTCTGCTTCAAAGATTGGTTGGATGCTGAGGCAAGACTTCAAGATAAAGGTGGACATAATACAACATCCTCTGATGATGATGATACAAACACTACTGAAAACTGAAGACTGAAGACTGAAGAGTGAATACTGATTCACTGAATCACTGATGATTAGTAAGATTTCTTAATTTTTTATAATTATACATTTTTATTGTATTCTGGAGGTCAGACCAAGGTCCAAACCTCGGCCCTTTCTTATTGTATTCTGGAGGTCAGACCAAGGTCCAAACCTTCCTTCATGCACCATTTTGATTTAAATTAATAAACTGGTAGGGGTCTATGCCAAACCCCCCACCAATGGTGGCTTTATATTCATAAATCCTTAGTTTTCAATATTTATTAATTTATTAAAAAAATTTATGAAGCATTAATTTTTATCGGGCCGGGCCGGGCCCAGGCCCTTATGGGCCGTGCCGGGCTGGCCCGCGGGCCGTGCCGTGCTTGGCCCGTGGGCCTAGACCGGGCCGTGCCGGCCCAGGCCCGAAGCGGGCCGTGCCGGGCTCGGCCCGCGGGCCAGTACCCTGTGACCCAGCACGGCCCTCTCAAATGGGCCGTGCCCGGCACGGCCCGGCTCTGTAGCGGGCGAGCCGTGCCAGGCACGGCCCGCTTCGTGTCGGGCCGTGCCGGGCCGTGGGCGGCCCAGCCCAGTGCCCAACTCTAGTTGCCACACGAACCAATTCTGACACTGTAGCTTCTATCTGAACTTTGATTTCCTTTAATTCTTCTAGGAGTGCTTCATGTGAGGTACGGATGGGAGCTAACTCAGCAGAGATTATTGATCTCATCTCTTCCCTCATCTGCTGGCACATCACAGATGCTAGGGTGTGCATCTGCTCATCTGATAAGAACAATGATCCACTGACTGGAGGAGGAGGCACTGAGGTGGATGGTCCAGCCGAGCTGGAAGGTACATTAGGAAAGGCCATAGGACTATGTGGAGGAGAGAGGTGGTCAGGCTCCTGATGTTGGATCTCAGGGTCTATGGTTTGAGATTTTCTTTTAGAGACCTTAACCCAAGACCCGTCTTTCTTGTGAAACTCCATCCTATGTAATGTGCTCTCATTGTAGTAGTCAGTGTTTCTCAAAGGTTTTTCTGGCTCATTTTCAGGAATTGGAACCTTAAAATATTTGAACAGTAGGGTGAAGACCATCCCATATGGTATGCTAAATCTGGAATACCTATGACATATGGAGATGTAGTTCAACATGAGCCTAGGGAGGTTTAGGGGAATCCCTAGCAAGATGTGGTGCATGATGGCTAAGTCTCGCTCCGAAACGAAATCGAAGCGATCGGTTTTTGGAAACAAGACCCGGTTAACTATGCTCAAAAGCAATCTCATTTCGGCATTGAGGTCTTGGGACTTAACTATGTCAAGAGGGCCGCAGTCCTCTCTTCCTAAAATTAGGTGTAGGGCAATCTCTCTTTGGGGATGTGAGGTCGGAGCCTCACCGTATTTGGGGATTTGTAATAAGCTAGATAGGATGTCCTCATTGATTTCTATCAATGTGCCTCGGACATATCTGGTGTACCCCGAGTCCCCTAAGGCCATATTGCTAAACATTTCTCTCACTAGGCCGGGATAGGTTGACATATTTAGGGAACATAGGTGTTCCCAACCTTGGGCACGGAGTCTCTCTCCAATAGAGAACCCCTCACTAGCTAGAAACTGAAAATCAATATATCTACCTGTGGTTACTGTGCGATTAGCACAGGAGAGGGTCACGGTTGGCAGAGCAACCGGAGGAGACGGCGCGAAGGGCTCTTCCCTCCGTTCCTCGTCGTCGTTCGCTACCCTAGTGTTGCCCAAAGATGGTCACCCAAGAGGGGGGTGAATTGGGTGTTTTAAAAAACTTTTTGACTAATTTAAGATTAAAACACACAAATATATAAACTAAAGCAAGGATAAAGGTATAAGAGAAGACAACCACAAGCACACGGTTTTATAGTGGTTCGGAGCCTTCACTGCTCCTACATCCACTCCCCAAAGCGCCTTTGGGTATTTCCACTATAATCCAAGATTACAGTACGGTAGTTTTGCGAGTTCACTACCCAACTCGTTGTTTTACACCGGGCTCACAACAAACCCTAAACCCCCAATTTCTCTTAGGCTTGGGACGCCTTTCCCTTGTTCCAAGTCCCTTGACTTGAACAAGAACCACGATAAAAGAGTGTACAAAAGAATATAAAAGCTCTAGAAAGCAAATATAGCACTTATGAACAATGAAACCCGGAAGAATCTTTTTGCCGTTGGAAGCGTGGGAGATGTTGATTCTTCCAAGGTAGACCGCGTAGGGTTGAGTGTGAGCTTTGATTCCCGAGCGCGCGAGAGTGGTTGAGCTTGAAATCACTTGGGAGACTTGAAAGTACTTGATTTCCTTCCTTAGATGCACTCACTCCCTTGAGCTTTTCTTTCAAACTTCTCTCTTGAATGATTTTGCTTTGGGTTGGTGAAGAGTTGTTGAGAACCACTTAAGAGGTCCCTTTTATAGCCCAAAAAGCAAATATAGCCGTTAGAGACAAAAAGAGAAGGATTTGAAATTCAAAATCAAACCTGAAAAGCTGTCAGTCGCGTCCCAGGCGCTCCGGGGACGTCTCCGCTACAGCGAGAGACGTCTCACCTACAGGATTTTACTTTTTACTTTATCTGGGGTCGACTCGGCACTTTACGGGGACGTCTCGCCTTGTCTGTGCTTTTTGAGTGGGGACGACTCCGCTTCTTTGGGGACGACTCCGCTTCTTTGTCTCCGAAAAACTTGCCCTCTGGAATTCCCTGAGAGAGTCGTCTCCGCTCTTTCAGGGGACGTCTCCGCTTGTGTCCACTTTATGCGTGGGGACGACTCCGCTATCTCAGAGTCGACTCCGCTTCCTTATCACCGCAAAAACCATTCTCTGGAAAACCCTGAGAGAGCCGTCTCCGCCATCTTGGGGACGTCTCGGGGAGTCTCCTTTTTGCTTGCGGGGACGACTCCGCGTACAGCGGGGACGTCTCGCGCATATCCCTTGAGAAACGTCTTTCTGCCGCCACTGAGAGAGTCGACTCCGCTTCTGAGAGAGTCGACTCCGCTAACGCGGGGACGACTCGGCAGGTGCCGGGGACGACTCCAAGTGTGCCAGTTCTTCCTGTTTGTGCCAGAGACGTCTCTGAAACTATCAGGAGACGTCTCGGCTGTCCCTGAACTTTTTCTTTAGCTCAAAATATTCTTCAATAAATTCATAAAAATTGTGGGAACTTGCCTAGACATTTCTTAACAATTTTCTAAGTAAAACACATGAATTCCTCAATCGAATTGTTAAGATATAATGGAATTTTACTCTAGTGTTTTGTATTCATCAAAATCCATTAGGGGGTCAACACCTAGGATGCCTCCCACCCGTTCGCCTAGCTTTCTTAGGTGCCATGGATTGGAAATCTAGGGAAATGGGGAGAGATTTTGGTTCGGTTTGTGGTGGAGAGAAAATGGAGGCTAGGGTTTATGTTTTCGTTGGGGACGAAGGAAGGCAGCTCGGGACGGCTCGAGCTATTTCGACCTAATTTAAAAACTTTCATTCGGTCCCCGAGACGTCTCCGTGACTAATGCGAGACGTCTCGCCGGGGGGACGTCTCTGTGATTTGCCAGAGACGTCTCCGGCACTGAAAAATTTCAGAATGATTTCTATCTTTTCCCAATTTATTTTATTCAACCACAATAATCAGTGTGATTTCTTTTGGTGAATATAGAGTGAGCTTGCCTTTGATCCTTCCCCTCAATAATACATCCTATAAAAGTTTGATAATGATTTTTGAATTATCAATATTGAATGAGAAATGTTTGACCAAATTTCGAATGCCTATGAAATGGCTCTGAAAATATCTCCATGAAGAGTCCAAGGGAGGGTAACCATCCTCCAGAAAGTCAAACAATTCGTCATCTAACTTTGATAGATTCAAGTTTTTACTTATTAGGCACTAGGTTTGCTATACGTGACCTTGAAGTGTATTATTAGTTTGAGTAGCATTCATATGTATCTCTAGAGCTTACAAAGCATTGCATTACAGGTTCAATCTATTTGTTAGGATCATACAAGCATAAAGCATTCCTTAAAAAGTTGAACCTATCTTTACAAAGGGGCTTTGTAAAGATATCGGCCAATTGATTTTCAGTGCATACATACTCAATCAATACATCATTTTTCAGCACATGATCCCTTATAAAGTGATGCCTAATCTCTATGTATTTTGATTTAGAGTGTTGGACAGGATTTTTTGTTAAATTAGTTGCGCTTGTATTATCACATCTAATTGGTATGTTGTCCATTTTGATACCAAAATCTTCAAGTTGTTGCTTAATCCAAAGAACTTGGGCACAACAGCTTCCGGCTGCAATATACTCAGCCTCAGCTGTGGACAATGCAACTGAATTCTGTTTCTTGCTAAACCAAGAAACCAAGTTAGCACCCAAGAATTGACAAGTACCACTTGTGCTTTTTCTATCGAGTTTGCACCCGGCAAAATCAGCATCGGAATAAGCAATTAAATTTAAATCAGATTGTTTAGAATACCATAAGCCTGCATTAGATGTCCCTACTAGATATCTGAATATTCTTTTAACAGCTTGCAAGTGTGATTCCTTAGGACATGCTTGGTATCTAGCACACATGCAAACACTGAATAATATGTCTGGTCTACTAGCAGTAAGGTAATGTAAAGAACCTATCATACCTCTGTACAATTTGCAGTCTATACTTTTACCTTTTTCATCTTTGTCAAGCTTGCAACTTGAGCCCATGGGTGTGTTGATTTCCTTTGCATCCTTCATCTTGAACTTTTCCAACATTTCCTTGATGTATTTGGACTGACTGATGAAGATGCCTTCCTCTGATTGTTTTATTTGTAGCCCAAGGAAGAAATTGAGCTCACCCATCATGCTCATTTCAAATTCTCCCTGCATAAGCTTAGCAAACTCTTGACAAAGACTATCATTAGTAGCACCAAAAATTATATCATCCACATAAATTTGCACAAGCAATAAGTCATTCCCTTTTCTTTTAATGAAGAGGGTTTTGTCTACATTTCCTCTCTTAAACTTATTTTCAATTAGGAAATTACTTAATCTTTCATACCATGCCCTAGGGGCTTGCTTAAGTCCATATAATGCTTTATGCAATTTAAAAACATAATCTGGATGTAAGTGGTTCTCAAAACCTGGAGGTTGTTCTACATAAACTTTCTCCATTATATAACCATTTAAAAAGGCACTTTTTACATCCATTTGATAGAGTTTGAAATCCATGAAGCATGCAAATGCCAAAAGTAGTCTAATAGCCTCTAACCTAGCAACAGGAGCAAAAGTTTCATCAAAATCTATTCCTTCCTCCTGATTATATCCTTTGGCTACTAGCCTAGCTTTGTTTCTTATTACTATTCCATCTTCATCTAGTTTATTTCTATATACCCACTTGGTGCCTATAATTGAAACATTAGGGGGTCTTTTCATTAGAGTCCAAACTTGATTTCTATCAAATTGGTTTAATTCCTCTTGCATAGCATTTATCCAATTTTCATCTTTTTCGGCTTCTTCTAGTGATTTAGGCTCTATCTGTGAAACGAATGCAAGATAATTACTAGTGTTTCTTAAGGAGGATCTTGTCCTTATCCCTTGTGAAGGATCACCAAGGATTAGATTCCTTGGATGACCATGTGCATACCTCCATTCCCTAGGAAGATCTTGATTTCTCGCTGGAGGTTGATCTTCTTCATCTTGCTGAATTGTATCTTCTTTGATTTCATCCTCATGTTGTTTGTCTTGTATGGAGAATTCCTTCATTCTGTCTTTAAGTATACCTGCATCACCATCTTCTTCTTTTCTAGAATAATCTCCATTAGCTTCATCAAAAACAACATGAATGGATTCTTCAACAACGAGAGTTCTCTTGTTGAAGACCCTGTATGCTCTACTAGATGAGGAATAACCTAAGAAGATCCCCTCATCTGATTTAGCACTAAATTTACTTAAATTGTCCTTTCCATTGTTTAAAATAAAGCAGCGACAACCGAAAACATGAAAATAGCTTATATTGGGCTTCTTATTTTTCAACAACTCATAAGGTGTTTTCTTTAAGATAGATCTAACTAAAGCACGGTTTAAAATATGACAAGCAGTATTTATTGCTTCAGCCCAAAAGTACTTTGGTAGATCCGATTCGCACAACATGGTACGAGCCATATCTGCTAGTGTGCGATTCTTCCTTTCTACCACCCCATTTTGTTGGGATGTCCTAGGAGCCGAGAAATTGTGATTGATACCGTTTTCTTCACAAAATTTTTCAAAATGCTGATTTTCAAACTCGGTACCATGATCACTCCTAATTGCTTTTAGTTTAAGATTAAGTTCATTCGAAATTCTATTATGAAACTTGATAAAAGCGGGAAAGGACTCATCTTTGTGGGCAAGAAATGAAACCCATATAAAACGTGAAAAATCATCAACAATTACAAGACCAAACTTCTTACCCCCTAGACTAGCAGTTCTAGTGGGTCCAAATAAATCCATGTGAATTAGTTCTAGGGGTTTTGATGTTGAAACTATGTTCTTAGACTTGAAAGAACTTCTTGTTTGTTTCACCTAGTTGACATGCAGTACAAATTTTGTTCTTTTCAAAGTCTATTTTTGGTAGTCCTTTGACTAGATCTTTTGTAATCAATTTAGAAATTAAATCCATGCTAGCATGCCCTAACCTACGATGCCATAACCAGCTAGTCTCATTGACCTTGGCATCCATGGCTACAAGACATTGGCCATCTTTCATGGTGAGATCATCAAGATCTACCATGTAAACATTTCCACGCCTATGTCCCATAAGTATGATCTCATTGTCAATTGGACTACTAATTATGCATAGGGAAGATTCAAATGACACTTTAAACCCCTTGTCACAAAATTGACTTATACTTAATAAATTATGTTTTAATCCATTAACTAACAATACATTGTCAATAAATGAGGAGGGTGATATGGAGATTTTACCAACGCCAATGATTTGACCTTTAGCATTGTCTCCAAATGTGACTACTTCTCCTTCTTTTGATTTCAAGGTGACGAAAAGGCTCTCATCACCGGTCATATGCCTTGAGCAACCGCTATCAAGATACCACATTCTCTTTTTGCTCCCGGCTGCAAGGCATACCTGCAAAATAATCACGTGAAGCTCTTAGGTACCCAAGTTTTCTTGGGTCCTTCTTGGTTAGTGTAGTTGGTTTCCTTAGGCATCCACACTTTAGTTGTGTTTTTACCCTTTACAAATGTATTCTTGTTAGTTTGAATCTTTCTTTGAATGCAAGAATAGGCTTTATGTCCACTTTTCCCACAATGAAAGCATGTAGGTTTTTCAGTTTTGATATCTTTTGCTTTCACAAAAAAGTTCTTTAGATATTTTTGTTGTTTGCTAGTTTTGTATCCTAATCCGGCTTGATTAAAAATAGCTCTTTGATTGGATAGAATGAGATTTAATTTTTCAGAGCTATGTGTAAATTTCTGCACAATTGGTTTGTACTTGTGTACCTCATTTTTAAGGTCCAAATTTTCTTTAGCCAATTCTTCCTTATCATTTTTAAGGGATTCAACATTTTGTGCAAGTGAGGTATTACTATTGAGTAGGAATTTGACTTTTAGATTTAATTTCTTAATGAGTGTTTTTGCCGTTTCATTTTCAATACTAAGCTTTGAATTTTTATTCTTTAGGTCAATGGTGTTATCATTTTCATAGCTCTCCTTCTCAATCAATAGGTTTTTAATGTCATCCTTTAGTTTTTGATTGGAGGTTTTTAATTCTTTATTTTTTGCTCCTAACATACTACAATCACTCATGAGCTCTTGGAAAGCTTCATATAATTCTTCTAAAGTAAAATCTGTAGTTGAGCTTTGACATACCTCATCGTCGTCGAATGCCATGAAGCACAAGTTTGCGGTCTCTTCCTTCTCTTCCTCGGAGGAGGATGTGTCACTATCATCCCAAGTTGCTTTTAACGCCTTCTTCTTCTTCTTTCCATAGTGCTTCTTCTGTTGAGGGCATTCGGAGCGGATGTGTCCCGGTCTCTTGCAATCATAACATATGATTGGGTCTCTTTCTTTTTCTTTTTCCTTTTCCCAATCATTTCTTCCTCCAAACTTCTTTCTTGGGAAGGGTTTCTTTCTTCTCATGAATTTCTTGAACTTCCTTACTATTAAGCCCAAGTCTTCATCTTCACTTTCTTCTTCACTCTCACTGCTTTCTTCTTCACAAGCACTTGAAGTAGCCTTGAGGGCGATTGTCTTCTTCTTTGGCACATCTTCTTCATGTTGCTTCATTGTGAGCTCATGCGTCATCAATGAGCCCAATAGTTGTTCAAGTGCCAACGTGTTGAGGTCTTTAGCTTCTACGATCGCCGTGACCTTTGCTTCCCAAACTTTTGGCAAGGACCTGAGAATTTTCCTCACAAGTTCAGAGTTAGTGTAAGATTTACCCAAATTCTTTAGACCATTTATTATATCAGTGAAGCATGTGAACATGCATGAAATAGTTTCGTTGGGTTCCATCTTAAATAACTCATATTTGTGAACTAGAATGTTCACCTTAGACTCTTTGACTTGATTGGTACCATTGTGGGTAACTTCAAGCCTATCCCATATTTTCTTGGCGGAACTACAGGTGGAGACTCTATTAAACTCATTTACATCTAGAGCACAAAACAATGAGTTCATGGCTCTAGCATTGAGTTGAACCATTCTACTATCATTCTCATCCCAATTCTCCTCAGGTTTGGGAACTTGAATGCCATTTACTATATGAGATGGTTCGTGTGGTCCCTTGATTATAACCCTCCACAAGGCATAATCTTGTGCTTGAATAAAAATTCTCATTCTAGTCTTCCAATAGGAATAATTTGTCCCATTGAAGAGTGGAGGTCTATTGGTTGCCTGCCCCTCAGCAGGAACATTGTTGAAGGATGTTGCCATCTTGATCTTTGGCAAAGATGGTTAAGTCTTCAAGAATACACAGAGCACCCGCTCTGATACCACTTGTTGCCCAGAGATGGTCACCCAAGAGGGGGGTGAATTGGATGTTTTAAAACTTTTTGTCTAATTAAAACAAGACACACAAGTGTATGTGCTAAAGTAAAGATAGAGTTATAAGCACAGTCAATCGCAAACACAAAGATTTATAGTGGTTCGGAGCTTCCACTGCTCCTACATCCACTCTCCAAACACCTTTGGGAATTTCCACTATAATCAGCGATTACAGTCCGGTAGTTTTCCGAGTGCACTACCCAACTCGTTGTTTTACCCCGGGCTAACAACGAACCCTACAATCCCCCAATTTAACCTAGGCTTGGGACGCCTATCCCTTGTTCCAAGTCCCTTGACTGGAACAAGCACAATAATCAAATGTTTTACAAAGATTTGAAAGCTCTTATGAAAGCAAATATATCAATGAAAAACAACAAAACCGGAAGAACCCTTTTTGCCGTTGGAAGCGTGGGTGATGGTGGTTCTTCCGATGTGGATCACGTTTGCTTGAATGCGAGCTTTGAATGCCGAGTGGGAGTGAGTAGTTGAGCACGAAATCAGATGGAAAAACTTAAATGCACTTGATTTCTCCTCTTGAAAGCTCTAACTCCCTTGAACCTCTTTCTCTTTCTTCTCTCTTGAATGATCTTGTGTTTTGTTGGTGAGTTGTTATTTAAAGGCACTTAAAAGCTCCCTTTTATAGCCCTACAAGCAATAGATCCGTTAGACACAAAGATATTACCGTTTGAAATTCAAACAAACCTGCAAAAGTGTGTCAGTCGCATTCCAGGCGCTCCGGAGACGTCTCCACTTGAACGCGAGACGTCTCGGCTGTATAAAAATTTTTTTGACGATGTTTGGAGTCGACTCGGCGCTTTACGGGGACGTCTCTGAAGAAGAACAGCTTGAATGCTTGTTTTTCTATTTTTCTGAGAGAGTCGGCTCGGCACTTTACGGGGACGTCTCGGGATGTTTGCGCTTTTTGCATGGGGACGACTCCGCGACGTCGGGGACGACTCCGTAGTTTTATCAACGAAAAACAAGTCCTCTGAAATCCCTGAGAGAGTCGACTCCGCGCTTTCTGGGGACGTCTCGGGATGTTTGTCTTTTATGCGTGGGGACGACTCCGCGTCCTTCGGAGACGACTCGCGCGTATCCTTTGAAATCGGCCTTTCTGCCGTCTCTGAGAGAGTCGACTCCGCAGAGTCGGGAGTCGACTCCGACCCTGTGAGACGCCTCGCCAGGTGCCGGGGACGTCTCCAGACGTGCCAATTCTTCCTCTTCATGCCAGAGACGTCTCTGGGATAAACCGGAGACGTCTCGGCTGTCCCTGATCTGTTTTCTTTATATCAAAAAAATCTTCAATAAATCCTTGAAAAATATGGGAACATGCCTTGACAATTCTTAACAATATTCTTAGTTAAACACCTGAAATTCTCAAATAAATTGTTAATATAAAGGAAATTATACTCTAGTATTTTGTATTCATCAAAATCCATTAGGGGGTCAACAGGATGTATCTGTAAATATATCTGAGCAAACAGTGAATACCATATGTTGCCCAGTAGATACAACCCAAGAGGGGGGGTGAATTAGGTCTTTTAAGACTTTTATGCTACTTCTAAAACTTTATGATTAACTATGCTAAGTTGTATAGATGCACAGTGAAAGTTAAACTTAGCAAGGGTTTGATGTATAGACTTCGACTTGATTAAATATGCTTGCAACTAAAGGATGTGCGGATAAGAATTAAGCAAGCAATTTATCTAAGTAAATAAGTGTGTTAGTTAGACAATAACTAGAGGCATTACAAACACAAAGGACATATAGTGGTTCGGTGCACCCCAGCACCTACATCCACTCCCCAAGACCTCTTGGAAATTTCACTATAATCCTACCGATTACAGCCGGTTGTTTTACAAGCTCACAACCCAACTTGTTGTTTTACGAGCGCACAACGAACTCGGTCGGTTTTCCCAGGCTCACCGACTAGAACCAACCTCGATTGTTTTTCCGGGCTCACAATCAAACCCTTACACATTGGTTTTACCCTCGGCTCGCCAACAAACCTAAACCCCGTTGGTTTTCCCTTTGGCTCACCAACAAACCTTAAACCCCGTTGGTTTTCCCTTTGGCTCACCAACAAACCTTAAACCCCGTTGGTTTTCCCTTTGGCTCACCAACAAACCTTAACCCCTTGATTTAATCCCTTGATTGAATCAAGTTACAAGATATTAAAAATAAAGTTTAAAACAAATCAAAGCTTCTTAAACAAGCAAATATAACAATATAAACAAATAGAGTAAAGAGAAGCCCTCAAACAAGTTTTGAAGATGAAGGAGCTCGGCTTCTTCTTTACTTGACCCTCTTCTGATTTGGCACGAGGTAGAGGATCACTGAGGCAGCACACGGATGGAGAGGAAGCTTTGGGATTCTCTTGGATGCTCTTCTTCTCTCTATTTCGCTTTGGATGGCCCTTTTGTGCTTATGGGAGATTTCCTTTGTAATCTCTTTGAGATCTCTTTCCTAGATGATCTCTCCCGCTTCCATGCCTTCTCCCCTAGCTCTCCTCTTGTTTTTTTATAGCTTTAGATGGCGTGGAAACAAGAATATAGCCGTTAGAGACAAAAATAGAGCCGTTGGAACCAGTCTGCACCTCCTGACAATATGACCGTTGGGATCGGAGTCGACTCGCGCGATCAGGAGTCGGCTCGCCTGTTGCAGGAGTCGGCTCGTGTTTTACCGGAGACGACTCGGCCACTGTTCCAAATTTGAATTAATGTGCTTGCCTCGACTGGGAGTCGACTCGACTTAACCCGGAGTCGACTCGCCAACTTCTGGAGCTGACTTGGCAATTCTGGAGTCGGCTCTTCCACTGAAGTCCGTGGATCCAATTTTGAATTTTGTCCACTCGAGTCGACTCGACTGTCCTGGGAGTCGACTCGAATCTCAGAGCCCGAACTTCCGATCCTCTGTCTTTTGGCTCGTCCAGTCTTGGAGTCGACTCGAACTTCCTCGGAGTCGACTCGGCTCTCAGTTTGCGAAACACAGCCTTCTGCCATATTGGTATAGCGCTGCCTTGGAGTCGACTCGAGCTGTCTGGGAGTCGACTCGAATCTCAGAGGCAGTAACTTGGTTTTCTGTCTGTTGATGGTCGCGGAGTCTCGGAGTCGACTCGTGCAATGCGGGAGTCGACTCGAATCTCAGAGTCCCAAAAATGCTCTCTGACTTTTTTCTTGTGTTCCGCTGAGAGTCGACTCTTGCTTTCTTTGGAGTCGACCTACCAACCATCGAAGTCGACTCGCGTTCCACTGAAGTCGACTCGAATCTCAGACCCGAAGACTGCTCTCTGATTTTTCTGCCTGTGACTCCTAGGAGTCGACTCATACTTCTCCGGAGTCGACTCATACTTCTCCGGAGTCGACTCGAATTCCATTGGAGTCGACTCGAAGACTGTTCTTTTGAATTTTTCTTTTGATTTTACTCCTCCAATTTGAATCCTTTGAACTTTAAAACTTGGGCCAATAAATTGTAGCTTTCTTCCAACTTGAGAGCTTTGGAGGCCTTCTTGTGTTCTTCCAACTTGCTATGTTCCTTGCAGAATAAATATCTTTCTCCTTGCAACATAAACATTAGTATCTATACTTCAAGGTTTGGGTCATCAAAATCAATCTATGAATCAATCTTTGGGTCATCAATCTCTCCCTTTTTGATGATGACAAAACTTGGAGTATATGCAATATAAAAGATATTGTTTTCTAGAAGTAATACATAGCTAAGTTGCATGAAGTAGAAGACATGTATATTTAAAACATACTTCATGATAATGCTTTTAGATTTAATCAGCTTAACACAATCAACATATTTAAATTTTAAGCTGATTTGTATTCAATTCAAAGTAATAAAGCATTCTGAGGTATATAGCATATACTTAGATATTTCTCCCCCTTTTTGACAACATCAAAAAGATAGTGAAACATTAAGCACAAAGATCAGAGCAGAACACATCGAGTGTGAATTCAAGAGGTTTTCTAATTTGATACCACAGATAGTTTTCTAATCAAGTGTAGGTGGAATCTTCCTTAGGTTAATTCAAGAAGTACTACAAATGATATTCAAGGAAAAACATGAGTGGAAATCTAACCTCTCTTCACTGAGTATGAAAGCTTGTTCATTTGAGACCTTTTGCCCAATCTATTAAGTATTTTATCAACTATGAGAGCAATTTAATTAATTTTCTTAATGACTTCAAAGTTCTTTTATGATAATAGGAGCATTGGGGCACAAATATCAAAATATACATTCATGCAATTTTTGATACATCTTAGAGCTCTTTTAAAGACTTTCTTTTATTTCTTTAGAAAATAAGCACAATTTGATACATAAAATAATGAATTTGCACAAAATTGAAGTTCCAAAAAGCAAGCCAATTAGAGCTCATTAGTGAAGTTCCAAAAATAGATTTTCTAAGAGATACTCAAGAAAATTTAACACATTATTCTCCCCCTTTTTCATTAAATTAGAGGCTCTTAAGATTTGCAATTTGGTTCAAGAGTGATGCATGAGATATACTAACCAAATAACACGCCTCAAGGTGTATCATACAGATTTTCAGATTTAAATTTCAGATGATACATATTGGAGAGTATTAGAATCACTTTTCATTTAGTGTTCTTTC
This sequence comes from Phoenix dactylifera, assembly GCF_051530095.1. Classification (NCBI taxonomy): domain Eukaryota; kingdom Viridiplantae; phylum Streptophyta; class Magnoliopsida; order Arecales; family Arecaceae; genus Phoenix; species Phoenix dactylifera. The sequence goes on along the minus strand of NC_143206.1, from coordinate 1,552,064 downwards.
TCTCTCCTTTAGTTATAGATTTATGCAATTAAGTTCCATAAGACCTCTCCTTCTGAAATTTTCTTTCTCCCCCTCAATTGATCATTCCATTTAAGAGTTTAGAATCCTAAGATAATGTTCAATAAGATTGTCAATCTCAAAAATATATTTCAGCTTATTTTCATAAGACTCAAGGTTTGAGATAAGACAACCTTTATAGAACTCATCTCAAGGAAATTAAAGCATGTCTTGCAATATAAGGAGGTTCATCAAAATCAATCCATAAAATTCAAAGTATGCATCAAAATAAAGTGTCTTTGGGATAGGATACTGAATATCTAAAGCTCCCCCTCAAAAGATGCATTCTTCTTTAATCATTTTAAATTGTTGAATTTCAGATTTTAGTGATAAACGTGAATAACACTGAAATTCTGTAATATCGAGAATGTAGAGTAATCTAGTATTATTCCAAAATTTGTAGTAATTACTCTTTCTAATCCTTTACGAACAAGTTATGCTTTCTCTTAATCTTAGAGAAAATATATAGAAATATTAATCAGAAAATGATTCATTTGAAGCTCAATTTCTTTCAAAAGCATTTACATTTTCTTTCTTTTAGAGTCATTTGAGTGAACTGAAATATTTCTAGTTTTAAGATCATTCACTCTATTGATGGAAGTCTTTAATAATGTAGGAGAGAAAAACATATAGATGATCATTGAAGTATATCTATTTATAGAACTCAATTTCTTAATTATAGTTTTTCTGCAATGGATACATGAAGCATAATAAATCTTTTTAATATCAAAATAAACTCATATATTTAAAAATATTTGTTTGCAATTAAGATCATTGAAAGACACATCATTTAGACTAATATTAGTATACTTTGAAGATAAGAAATGATATGTTTCGGATGCGTATCGGAGCAATCAACCAAGGCATCAAAATTAATTCTGTTTTTCTTAAATTAAGATTTTATTTAGAAATCATATTGAGTTTAAGCTTTTATACAAAATCAGATTCTGAATTTCATAAAGATTTTCAATAGAGGCTTTTAAAGTCATAATTTGAGATATGGATCTTCCACATTGTAGCTCATCTTAAATCATTATGATTGAAGACACATATTTCACACATATAAGAGGATATTCAGAATATTTGTATTTATGTTTAGCACATTATATACCAAGGTTTGAAGGATAGAACAAACTCAATTCATTTTGCCTAAATAGAAATATCCTTCTCTTCTCCTTTTTACAAATTTATTCACCTTTCAGATTTTAACGATGATTGTGAATGACAAATCTGAAATTTCTTTTTAACAATACAAAAAAAATTTATATAGTATTCCAAATATTCAATCAAATTATCCAAGCATGAAGCATTGTAAAACATTGAGAACCCATAAATCAAGACATCATACCAAATGCACACTATATTAAGTGTTAAGTCATACATTAAAATAATAAGAACAAGCATGTCAAGGATCAAAATCAATTCTTTTCAAATAAACTCCTCCTATTTAAATATTATCTTGCATTGATTTCATCCTTAAATTATGTTTTCAAGTGATAAAAAAAGACTTGATTCTTCTTATATACTTTCATTTACTTTGTCTTTCATTTTTACTTTCTTATGCTCTATACTCTATTTGCTCCCTATCCGGTGGAGTTGGGAAGGGGCACGAGGTACTACCACTAGCCTCCCTCTTGTGCCATCCCTAATATGCCCTACACCGAATAGTTGGGTCAAATAGTGCCGGGTACTACCACTAGCCTCCCCATTGGCACCATCCCTATGATGAGCAATATAGAAAGGTTAAAATGTTTACTTCAAACTCTCCCTGTTTGAGTGTAATTAATTATAGATTTTATCCCTTCCAAATGTGCCGAATATATTATGCTTGTTTTGCTTTTCCTTAAGATTGAAGTACTTGCCTTTGCTCAGATTTTTTCATCTCTTGAACAATGTCCATTTTCTTTTCTTTATCTCTCTCTCTCTTTTTGTTATTCTCAAGTAATCTACATGAAAGAGCAGAATAAAGAGATAATGAAATGTATCGTATAGAGGTATATCATGCAAACACTATTTTCATTATGCCCAAGAATTCGTAGCTTCTCACAAGTCATTCTAAATCAGAGTTTTAATCATATACTTGTGTATTTCATGGTTATGATACAGCCATAGAAATATTTTAGATTGAGCAAACCATGAAACAATTTCTAAAAGTATAAGTCAGTCAATACACATATAGACATGATATCAAAAATTAATAATTAAAGAATTTAATCATGCCATAATAGGATTTAAGTTATTGACTTTGCTCAATTAATTTGTGAGAAAGGTATCTAAAATTACCTATTCATTATATGTTCTTCAAGCCAAACTAGATTTCTTATGTGTGAACTTTTGGCTGAAGAAGATCCTCTCTCTTGTTTGCATGTGAATGTTTAGTGTATCTTACATGAAGATATCCTTCAAGTTGAAATTTTTCATTTTTCTTTCTTAAAGGAAGGTCATTAGTTTCTTTAAGATACAAAGCATTCATCCAACATATATATATTTTTTAATTAGATGACTCAATATAAGATATGACAATAGTTGCATGTTGAGTCACTTTACTCAAGAGATTGCCTAAATATTAGCAAGCACATATCACTTGAACTAAAGAGATAGAAAGATAGTTCAAGCATGTGAGGCAATAGATAGATTTATCAAGATCAAATCAATTTAGTTTAGATTCTATTTGCTTAAGATAATTATCAGTAAGATATGTTAACTAAGTTTTAATCAATTTATCTTAACCGTTTGTTTCTATCAAAATTCAGATTATGATTTATTGGTTATTAATAAAATATGATTCATTAAAATTAGATTGAAGTCTTGCACACGGTCACATAATGAGCGTACAATCTGGTCTACTAGCTGTATGATAAAATAATTATTCTATCATGCTTCAATACAGCTTTAACACAATAGATCTACTTTTCTCATCTTTTTCGAATTCTACAAGATGGGGTCATAGATATACCTTCTTCATGCCAATCTTCTATAAGAGTTTTCTTGTGGACTAACGTTGGTCAATGAAGATCTCCTTTCCTGTTTGTCTTGATTTGGAGTTTGAGAGAAGATGTTAATTCATTCATCATATTTCAAACTCACTTTGCCATATAACTCTTCATTAGTAGAACCAAAAATGATGTCATCAATGCATGTTTTGAGCAAATAAGATATCATAGATTCTTCTTTTTGATGCATAGATTTATCACTATTACTTTCTATCAACAAGGTTACCTAAGCTTTTATATATCAAGCTTTTGATGCTTGTTTTAAATCACATATTGCTTTATCATATATGTAATGTGTAATTTTTAAATATGGTAGTTATTTAACATAGATCTACTTTTTAATGAAATAACCACATAGGAGTGAATTCTACACATTCATTTGACAGAATATAAAGCTCATGAGTCAAGCAAATGATAGTGGTGATCTTTACTTTTAATCATGCAAGAATCAAGATCTATTTCATCTTTTCTTGATTCAGTCTTTTAGTAGTTATCAATTTTTCTTCATTAAGTGCATTTCTGAAAAACTCAATTTTGTTATAATTATTAACAAGTTTTCAGATTGTTATATGTAAAAGATTAACCATATATAATTTGATCTTAGTATCTTGACAGTAAATCATTAGTCTCATAGAGAATAAGACGACTTGATATTTTTGCAACTAAAATCTTTTCATTAAATATTCTATATGCATTGCTTGATGAATGATATCCAAGGATAGACATATCTCTATCAGATTTGGCATTATTTTTCATAAGAACATATCAAGCATAACATGTACGACTGAAAAATATAAAAGATGTGCAATGGTTCATTTTCCATTTTTCAGAAGATCAAAAGGAGTTTTCATCTAAAATAGATCTAATAGAAATCATATGTATGACAAGCAGTGATGATAGCTTTTTAAAAATCATTTAAGTAGATGACTATCATACACAATTGTCTTTTTCATTTCTTCAAGAATTCTATTACCCTTATTTTACTTAAGATGTCCTTGGTGCTGAAATAGTTAATTTCTGCATAAACTTTATCAGGATTTTGGTTTTCAACACTGTGCCATGATACTCTTTATCTTCATAGTTAGGAAACCTTTATCATTTGAAACACTTTTACAAGATACAGAAAATATTTTCAAGTTTATTTTCCAAGAACAAATCCAATGTAAGCTTTTAAAAACTTAGAGATGGAAACAACATCTTTAGATTTAGAAATGATTTTTGGTTGTTTCCTTAGTTAGCATGCATAGCAAAACTTTGACCTTTAAGAAGATAATTTAAGTAAGCCAATGGCAAGGTCTTTTGAGATTAAGTATATACTAGCATGAGTTGATTTTGTATGCTAAAGATGGTTTCTTTAATCTTGGTATTCATAGTGCATATATTTAAAAACATACCAAGTACACATTATCATATCTATGATCAATAAACAATAATGCCATGGATAAAAACTCTCAATCAAGCATATAGAGAATTCATAGAATTATTCTTAATAAATTAATCATTTTGCAACTTATCCAATAATGAGTAAAGTATACTATGAAGTGATTTGATCATATTTCCAAAAGTATTTTCTATATCACAAAATTGATCACTACTAGCAATTCATATCAAATACTAAGCAAAAATAATGATGAGATGCAAGGATTACTGATTTTTGTTAATAACTTTTCATAAGTATATTTTAAGTTTCTTTTGTTCCATGGGTATCTTGGTACACCTATGTGTACATCCTCATTTTCTCATTTTGGGTACCCAAGCTTGCTTGAGTCCTTGAGAGTTAGGACATATGGTTCCTTTTGGAACCCATATCTGTTTAATAGTAATAACTTTACCATTTGATTTAATTATACTAGAACGATAGGTAAAGTTGTTATTCCCATCCTTTTCATTTTTGAAATAACTTATCTTATTTAATGGTTTGCTTGATGAATTGATAACTTTTTTCTCTAGAGATTTATTGTTAAGTAAAGGAATCAAGCCAAGTTTTGATTTATCACAAGCAACATATTGGCTTTCAAACATCATTTTTAATCGTTCTGAACTTACGGTGAATTTGTTAATAAAAGATTTTAATTGATTAATTTCTTTACTTAAGTTTTGATTTTCTTTAATTAAGCTATGATTTTTCTGAATCAATTCTTCTAAAAATGACCTTAAACTTTTATTTTCAGAATTTAGTTTGTCTTGTATTTTAGTAATAGAATTTCTTTCTTCTGAAATTTCCAAATTTAGCTTTTTAAGATTTTTATTTTTTCTAGCTAATTTTCTACATTCACTATACAAATCATGAAAAGCATTTAAAAGTTCATCATAAGAATATTTTTCATGAAAGTCATTTGGTGTAAGATTAGATTCAGATTTTACTTTATCTTCTTGTACCATAAGACATAAGTTAGTTACCTCTTGTAGTTCATTGTTGCTCCTAACTTTCAATTCCTTGTCTGACTTTCTCTTGGTCAAGGCTTTCTTGCGCTTTACCTCTTTCTTCCTTTCTTCTTGCTTCCTCTTCTTCTTTGTCTTTAGGAAGCTGATTTGTCTCGGAGTCGACTCAGACCTTATTGGAGTCGACTCGACTAACTTGGGAGTCGACTCTGAGCTACTTGGAGTCGACTCGACTGAGGGAGATTCATCACCCTTTTCTGCAGTCTCATTGTTAGTATATAATTGAAGCATATGAGAGCTAATCTGAGATTTATCATAAATATTTTCTAAAGTATCCCAGATCTCCTTAGCAGATAAGCATGCAGAAATTTCATTAAACTTTGTTTCTTGAATAGCACAATATAATATGTGCATAGCATTAGCATTTAATTGTGCTAAGTCCTTCTCATTAATATGAGAGAGTGTGTGAAGGTCATTTATTATGATTTTCCATAGATAATAGTTTTGTGATTGAATGAAAATGCGCATGCGTATTTTCCAATGTGGGTAGTTTATACCATTAAACAGTGGAGGTGTATCAATTGATTGTCCTTCTCCTAGAAAACTATCTATTTGAGTTGTCATGATCTTTGGCTCTAGTCGGTTAAGACTACAAATAATATTTGAGCACCTGCTCTGATACCACATGTTGCCCAGTAGATACAACCCAAGAGGGGGGGTGAATTGGGTCTTTTAAGACTTTTATGCTACTTCTAAAACTTTATGATTAACTATGCTAAGTTGTATAGATGCACAGTGAAAGTTAAACTTAGCAAGGGTTTGATGTATAGACTTCGACTTGATTAAATATGCTTGCAACTAAAGGATGTGCGGATAAGAATTAAGCAAGCAATTTATCTAAGTAAGTAAGTGTGTTAGTTAGACAATAACTAGAGGCATTACAAACACAAAGGACATATAGTGGTTCGGTGCACCCCAGCACCTACATCCACTCCCCAAGACCTCTTGGGAATTTCACTATAATCCTACCGATTACAGCCGGTTGTTTTACAAGCTCACAACCCAACTTGTTGTTTTACGAGCGCACAACGAACTCGGTCGGTTTTTCCAGGCTCACCGACTAGAACCAACCCCGATTGTTTTTCCGGGCTCACAATCAAACCCTTACACGTTGGTTTTACCCTCGGCTCGCCGACAAACCTAAACCCCGTTGGTTTTCCCTTTGGCTCACCAACAAACCTTAAACTCCGTTGGTTTTTCCTTTGGCTCACCAACAAACCTTAAACCCCGTTGGTTTTCCCTTTGGCTCACCAACAAACCTTAACCCCTTGATTCAATCCCTTAATTGAATCAAGTTACAGGATATTAAAAATAAAGTTTAAAACAAATCAAAGCTTCTTAAACAAGCAAATATAACAATATAAACAAATAGAGTAAAGAGAAGCCCTCAAACAAGTTTTGAAGATGAAGGAGCTCGGCTTCTTCTTTACTTGACCCTCTTCTGATTTGGCACGAGGTAGAGGATCACTGAGGCAGCACACGGATGGAGAGGAAGCTTTGGGATTCTCTTGGATGCTCTTCTTCTCTCTATTTCGCTTTGGATGGCCCTTTTGTGCTGATGGGAGATTTCCTTTGTAATCTCTTTGAGATCTCTTTCCTAGATGATCTCTCCCGCTTCCATGCCTTCTCCCCTAGCTCTCCTCTTGTTTTTTTATAGCTTTAGATGGCGTGGAAACAAGAATATAGCCGTTAGAGACAAAAATAGAGCCGTTGGAACCAGTCTGCACCTCCTGACAATATGACCGTTGGGATCGGAGTCGACTCGCGCGATCAGGAGTCGGCTCGCCTGTTGCAGGAGTCGGCTCGTGTTTTACCGGAGACGACTCGGCCACTGTTCCAAATTTGAATTAATGTGCTTGCCTCGACTGGGAGTCGACTCGACTTAACCCGGAGTCGACTCGCCAACTTCTGGAGCTGACTTGGCAATTCTGGAGTCGGCTCTTCCACTGAAGTCCGTGGATCCAATTTTGAATTTTGTCCACTCGAGTCGACTCGACTGTCCTGGGAGTCGACTCGAATCTCAGAGCCCGAACTCCCGATCCTCTGTCTTTTGGCTCGTCCAGTCTTGGAGTCGACTCGAACTTCCTCGGAGTCGACTCGGCTCTCAGTTTGCGAAACACAGCCTTCTGCCATCTTGGTGTAGCGCTGCCTTGGAGTCGACTCGAGCTGTCTGGGAGTCGACTCGAATCTCAGAGGCAGTAACTTGGTTTTCTGTCTGTTGATGGTCGCGGAGTCTCGGAGTCGACTCGTGCAATGCGGGAGTCGACTCGAATCTCAGAGTCCCAAAAATGCTCTCTGACTTTTTCCTTGTGTTCCGCTGAGAGTCGACTCTTGCTTTCTTTGGAGTCGACCTACCAACCGTCGGAGTCGACTCGCGTTCCACTGGAGTCGACTCGAATCTCAGACCCGAAGACTGCTCTCTGATTTTTCTGCCTGTGACTCCTAGGAGTCGACTCATACTTCTCCGGAGTCGACTCGAATTCCACTAGAGTCGACTCGAAGACTGTTCTTTTGAATTTTTCTTTTGATTTTACTCCTCCAATTTGAATCCTTTGAACTTTAAAACTTGGGCCAATAAATTGTAGCTTTCTTCCAACTTGAGAGCTTTGGAGGCCTTCTTGTGTTCTTCCAACTTGCTATGTTCCTTGCAGAATAAATATCTTTCTTCTTGCAACATAAACATTAGTATCTATACTTCAAGGTTTGGGTCATCAAAATCAATCTATGAATCAATCTTTGGGTCATCACCATAGGATCTAATAGATCCAAAAATGAGATAAATCTAAAGTATTTGTGGCACCTCAGGCTTGGCCATATAGGAGAAGACAGAATAAATAAATTGGAGAAATATGAGCTTTTGGGTTCATTGACTTCCGAGTCATATTTGATTTGTGAATTCTGCCTTCAAGGAAAGATGCCCAAATTATCCTTTGTAGGACACAGGGAGGTCCACTAAAATACTTACCCTAGTACACACTGATGTGTGTGGCCCATTCGATGTGCAGGCTAGGGGTTGTAATTTTTTACTTCATTTTATCGATGATTACTCACGGTATGGATATGTGTATGAGACACAAATATGAAACTTTTGAAAGGTTCAAAGAGTTTAAATATGAAGTAGAAAAACATATAGAAAAACTCACTAAGGTTCTTCGATCAGATCGAAGAGGTAAATACCTTAGTGGAGAGTTCCGTGATTATCTCAAGGAGAATGGTATAGTTTTATAATGGACTCCTCCTGGTACATCTCAGTTCAACGGAGTGTCGGAGAGGAGGAATCAGACTCTATTGGATATGGTCCGATCCATGATGAGCTTCACTGATTTATCCTTGTTTCTTTAGATAGATGCCCCATTTTTAGCTATTTACTTGTTGAATAGAGTTCCCTCTAAATCCCTTCCTACCACACCGTATGAGATATAGCATGGTAAGAAGCCGAGTCTTGGTCATCTCAAGATTTGGAGATGTCCGGCCCACGCCAAGCGACAACAGGCGGACAAGTTAGAGGATAGGACAATTAATGCTCGTTTTATTGAATATCCTGAAAGAGTTATTAGGATACGATTTTTTCATCCCAAAGGATCACAAAGTGTTTGTGAGATGCCATGCTATCTTCATGAAAATAGTTTATCCTTGATAGAGGCAGTGGGAGGAAAATTGAGCTTGAAGAGAAAGTCTCTGAAAAGCAACGAGTCATGGATCCTATCGAACCCATTAATACAGAGCCAGTACACGATGTCCCTCAACCACCTCGCAGATCAAGTAGGGTCTCCCATCCTTCCGATAGATACTTAGGTATACTAGAAGAGGATACCGAAAAAATGTTCCTAGTGGGAGATAGGGATCACACGCAGGATCCCAAAACCTACGACGAGGCGATATCTGATATCGATTCTGAGAAATGGTTGGAAGCTATGAAATCAGAGTTAGACTCCATGCATTCCAACCAAGTCTGGACCTTAGTAGATCCACCAGAAGGTATTGTACCTATTGGATGCAAATGGATCTATAAAAGGAAGATAGGTTCGGATGGAGAGGTAGAGACCTATAAGGCAAAGCTTGTGGCAAAAGGGTATAGTCAGCGCGAGGGCATTGACTATCAGGAGACCTTTTCACCTGTAGCCATGCTGAAATCCATCCGAACATTGCTTGCCATTGCAGCATTTCATGATTATGAAATCTGGCAGATGGATGTGAAAACAGCTTTCCTGAATGGATATCTTGATGAAGACATCTATATGGAACAGCCTTTGGGTTTCACTTCCAGTGATGGAGATCACAAGGTCTGCAAGCTGCAAAAGTCCATCTATGGACTAAAGCAAGCATCTCGGAGTTGGAACACTCGTTTCAATGACGCAATCAAAACGTTTGATTTCATCAAAAACAAAGAGAAACCATGTGTTTACAAAAGGGTTAGTGGGAGTGCTGTTGTTTTTCTCGTACTGTATGTGGACGATATCCTCCTGATAGGGAATGATATTCCCATGCTAACCTCGGTCAAGGTCAGGTTGTCAAAAAGGTTCTCCATGAAAGACCTTGGGGAAGCATCCTATATTTTGGGAATAAAGGTCTATAGAGATAGATCTAAAAGGATGCTTGGCCTATCACAGAAGATATACATAGAGGAAGTGCTGAAAAGGTTCAGTATGGAAAACTCTAAAAGGGGTCTCTTACCCCTAAGGCATGGAATTAATCTCTCCAAGAAGATGTGCCCCAACACATCTTAAGAGATTCAACGCATGAGCAAGATCCCCTATGCATCAGCAATAGGGAGCCTCATGTATGCCATGCTATGTACATGACTTGATATAGTACATGCTGTGAATGTCACGAGCATATGTCAATCAGATCCAGGCAAAAAGCACTGGATAGCTGTGAAGAACAGTCTTAAGTACTTGAGAAGAACTAAGGACATGTTCTTGGTCTTTGGGAGAAGATCAGAGTTGAAGGTAGAAGGATGCACACATATTGATGATAGAAAGTCTACATCAAGATATGTGCAATGGTGGTTCAGTAAGTTGGAAGAGTTCCAAACAACCAATCATTATAGATTCTACCTTAGAAGCTGAATGTTAAGCCGTATCTAAGGGTGCAGTGGAAACCTTCTAGTTAAAAGTTCATTGCAGAGTTAGGTGTAATGTCATTAGATGTCATAACACTTTACTGCGATAACATTGGCACCATAGCACTAGCTATGGAGCCAAGGTCTCATCAGAAGTCCAAGCACATAGAGCGGCGCTTCCACCTAATACGCGACTATATTGAGAAAAAATATGTAGAGGTGCAAAGAGTAGACTCCGCAGATAACATGGCAGACCCGTTCACTAAGCAGCTAAGTCAGCAAAAGACTGAAGCCCACCTTGAGAAGATGGGGCTTAGATATATGATTGATTGGCTTTAGTGCAAGTGGGAGATTGTTAGATGTATGCCCTAGAAGCCAATCTGACTGACACATTGTTAATTCTAGGGACATAATTTTGTACTTGACTATTTATTCTTGAATAAATAAAAGGCATCTTTTCATTTATATTAATTATGTGTCTATGAATCGTCCAAGAAATTAATAAGATGATGATGCATATTCTCAAGAGTTGAGAATTTGAGCCATGTATCATTGGTGATTAATTTCTAAATGCTCCTGATCAATGGATTATCACGAGAATGGTGATCGATCCGATCAGTGCACAGATCACTTTCCTTCTGGATGGACGAGACTTGAGTCCACAGTGTAGGGACACTGAAGTGATAGTGCAGGTGCTTGTTAGAGAACAAGAGTACTGAGCGTGACCAAGATAAGAAGTTACTTGGACGTCTATCTCGTCAGTGACTTGCTTGATGTTGCAGTAGTATGACTGGTCCTTTGACCTGCGGTGCTTCAGCTACTCACAGTGAGGTTATTGTAGTTTGACTACACGTATACATGGTCTCTAGTCATATGGGTCCTTGTAGTGTAGATTGGCTGCAGTAAGTTCACTGTAGGAGTAGGGTATGCACTTATATGGAATCTATCGACCTTGATAGAAGAGGAGTGATCCTATGTGATTTGTTAGACTGAGTTCTAAGATCTTGGCCAGGGCAGTAATATAAAGTGGAGAAAGAGTTTTCCACTATCGAACTCGAGTCAAATAAATCTTGATATATGACAGACGAAGGGGTTTGACGAGTTATCCATGACCTCCGTCCTGTAGGGATCCACGATAGAAAGACTGTATCACATGATAACTGCACCTAGAGGTTCATCATTCTATTCTGCTGGATAGCCACTACATGCTGCTAGGTGTCACTGGTGGATGGTGGGACTCATAGGGATTATCTCGATGATCGATAAGCCCTAATGAGTAGAGTTGGAATCGTTCCGACCCATTGAAAGGAGCTTTCAATGATATTGTGATAGAGATCACATATATCTCACTACCAGTCAGAGTAGAACCTATGGGGTCACACACACTAGAGGCATTGACCGATCCGATGGTTGAATCGCGATTAGGAATCATAAGTAATCAATTCGATTGATAATAAGCTGAAGAAAGAACAAAGAGAATTAATTAATTGGACTTAAAACAAGAGTCATACTTGGAGTAGGATTCCTAGAGTCCTAATTGGATTAGGACTAGGAATCCTACTTGGACTGAGATTCCTACTTGGACTGGGATTCCTACTTGGACTGAGAATCCTATTTGGAGTAGGACTGGGATTCCTACTTGGAGTAGGATTCCTACAATCCTAATTAGATTAGGAGTTTTGAATTAAATTTGGATTCCTATTTGGAGTAGGATTCCTAGAGTCCTAATCGGATTAGGACTTCGAATTCAAATTAGAGTCCTAATTGGATTAGGACTAGAATTAAACAAGTCCTAATTGGATTAGGATTTCTTAAGTCCTAATTAATTATTAATCTAATGAATCAACATGACTCCTAATTGGATTAGGATTGAAGAGTTCAATTGAGTCATGGTTCATTCAAGTTCTAATTGGATTAGGACTAGCATAGATTGAACCCAATTGATTCATGATTTGGACTAAACCAAATAGGAGCCCTAGATGCCTTTATAAGGCTTTGAAAGGAGGTGCCCTAATGATAGGTGAAGCCCTCCTCCTCTCCATCACGTGGCCACCCTCCTCTCCTCTCTTTTGAGCCACCAACAACAAAGGGAAGAAAAGGATCTTGGTGGCCTCCTTCTTCCTCCACCGTTTGGTTCCAACGCAAGGAAGAAAAAGAAGGCTGCAGGGCTTCGTTCCTCTTCTTCTCTTCATCCTTCTTCTTCCTCCTCCCAAGCACAATCAAGGATTGATTGAAAGGGAGGATATCAGCCATCAAAGTTATCTCTGCAAGGGAGCTAGCACCCCGGAGAGATAGAAAGCTTGGATCGGTTTTCTGCTTCGTGTGGATACCCGTAGAGGCCGGGCACTTGAACGGCTTCAAGCGAACCTTCATCCTAAACCATGATCATCAGTTTGCGGTGATCATCTACCCGCACAAAGGTGAAGATCTGATCTTCTAATGTTATACAAAAGTTTTTAATCCTTATCTATCTACGAACGGTTTTTAAACAACATTCATGCGATGAACGGTTGATCCCGCACATGCCTCTTCCGCTGCATCTGAATTTTTTAAATTTCTGCGGCATGACCGGGGTTTTCTAACATCCCACGCCTCCTTTCATGAATGAAAGGATGGGATGCATGCATCCCTGCGCCATCTATAAAAGGGGAACCATTCCACCATATTTCTTCATCCCATTCCACCGTGTTCTCTCTCCCTTATCCCTTCTTTCTTACAAGAGTTTGTCTCTTTCTAGGATTGCTTTTAGGGTGTCCTAATCCAAAACAAGATGGTCTTCTTTAGGACAAAAGAATTAGAAAGGAAGGAAAGCAAGCCATTAGAGTTCTTTGGAAGAATTCTGCATTAAGGATCAAAGTCTTTGGAGCTAAAGTCTTGAATCAAGTTTTCGTGTGGATCAACGTTGGAGGGTGAACATTTGGGCACCTAGTGAAAATTCTGCACATTGGATTAGTGTTAGAGGTATTCTTCTATTTCTGTATTTATATTATATTATTTGATTGTTACCATTAAGGTGATCTTGGCTTAATAGAGTTTCATGTAAAGGAACTTTATTAAGAAATTTTTAAAATCATTAGCTTCCGTTGCCCCCACATGACATGTTAGAACCCTACTAAAAATTGGACCCGGGGGTGACCGCAGACCGAGAAGGAGGAGCTCCGGCTGTGATGCGGTGGTGGACGGCTGTCTCCGCCGGACCTACAAGAAGCCTGGGCCGAAGGATTCGGTGAAGGCCCTCCGATGCTTAAGTCAGAGAGGAATTTGGAGGTATTTAATGGAGCAACAGAACAGTATTTTCGTAGAGGGAGAAAGGTCGAGAGAGATCGATCTCCTACCTCACTAGCTCCCCCCTTTTTATAGGAAGGGGTGTGGCGGTTACTCATCCTTGATTGCGATTACGCAGATCTCGGATTAAAAAGTTTACCTTAGACGACACGAGATTTCAGGCTGGCTGGCGATCGGTTGAAATTGTGAGGATTCAAATATTGGCAACCGTTGTGGCGGAGATTACGAGATTTGATCCCATATATGGAGGACTTGATGACTCCTTCTTCATGTGGACGTTATGATGTAGGGGTCGGCTTGATTTTCGGTGGAGTGGGAGTCGGTTTCTTCCTTTGACTGGATCTTTCTCGGCGTTGAGGTCAATCGAGCTTAACTCAGCTGAGACCATGCCTACCGAGGTCATGCCTTCCGAGGACATGCCTACCGAGGTCATGCATGCTGAGGTCATTCATGCCGAGATCATGAGCGCTGAGGTCGTGACTATCGAGAGCATACTTGCCGTCGTCACGCTCGCCACCGAATTTCGGTGCTTTGACCATGTGCTCCGAGTGATCCACTTTTCCCCCCAACAGGTTCATATTAGCAAGGTGGCTGGTGGTTCGTATCCATGTGTGTGCAGTGGCCATTGATGGCAAGATGTGACACCCCCAAGTTTATGACAAAGATGCAGAAGAGGTAATGGCAACAACTGAGGGTGATGGACAAGAAACAAATTGAAAGAAAAGTACAGATGACCAAAGAGAAAGCTCAACACCACCAAGTTGAATTCAGCATGATATGCGTAGGCCCAAAAGATTGGAACCTAGCCTTAATTAATCGTGATATACTGGTATGAGTCATAAACTGAAGGATATTGAATAGTGATGTGGTCGTGGTTACACTACACATGAGATCATGGGAACGAACCATCAAAACCGTTAAGGATCATGAAAATAATGAAGAACTCGAGATAATCCAACTTATCAATGAATTTTATCTTATCTTAACTTATCTTACCAGTAGCTCTCTATTTTAGCAGTAGTGTTAACTTAAATTTCCACTACATAGCTCAAATTAGATCTTTATTCCTATCTAGATCCATCTCTTTTGAATAATAGTTTGACAGTGGCAAAAGTCCTTGAAGATCAAGGCATCTAGACTCATGCAACTCTTGCATCCGTCTTTCAGTCACTATCTTTCTCGGTGCTCTAATACTGGTAGCACGCTTGTACACCTATCTACCCATTGCCTTCTGACTTATCATCACTCTTTCTTTAGCATGCTTTGGCCAAGACGAGAAAGTGGGACAACTACTACCAAGAAAAAACATGTTTTTTTAATAACTTTAAGAATCACATGAAGCCAAAACAAAAAATAATAACAAATATACATGGAAACAAGGAATAGATTGACATAACAAATCTCACAGAATATGTACAATGCAATATTTCAATATTATATGAGCCCACAATACCTAAACATAAGAGAAGAAGGCAGGAGAGAGATAGAGATATCTCAATATTATGTAATCTTAATAATTCAATCTACATTCTCAATTGACATAGTATTGGATTTACATAGACAACCTAAAACTCTAATAAAAGTCTATATAACTAGTCTACATAAAATTTTAATTCTAGAGTCCACAATTCTAGTTTCAGATAAAAATAAAATATTCTAATTTTCAAATAGAATATTTTTTTTTAATTTCTATATCTGTGCTAACATAAGTATGCCAAAATTTCTTATTAATGGATAGTCCTCCGTCATACTCTTCATGCTAGAAAGAACTCGACTGGGGAGAGTTTGACTACAAGTACCACTTGAGAAGCTTAGGAATAGAAATACTTGTATAGTAATACTAGATAGTAAAGCAAGATGATCAATGGTACCTTAGTAAGGTAGTAAATCCTCCACAATGAAAATAAGATTTATTTTCATATGATCAAGAAATCAGGTAAATATGCATTAGTTCTAAGTTTAATAATAATGGAGAATGGTCCAATAGCTCGAGCATACGGTTCTTAGAGGGAATATTTTGATAAGCGTTCTGGACAAATATGAACTATGACATTTTCTCATATATTAAACTCTTTAGCCCTACAATACACAACAACAATAAGTTTGTAACTCGCATTACAACAACATGTTTATGTTACTTGTATTACTCATTACAATTTTGCATCTAATTTTATGGTTCATGATATAGATACCCTTTCTAAAAGAAACTTGAGGGAGTAGTTTCTTCTTACATCTAGAATACTTACTTGAGTGTTTTGCATGGATCAAAATATTAGTATGCTTCCACTCATCATTATCCATAGCAATAACCACAACGTGCCCCACTACACTACAATGGAGGTCATTCACCTGTAAATTATTTTCAAACTCTTCCTTATTCTGATAATATTCTTTAGGATCTACTACTTGATCCCCAACCTCTTGTGGATCATCAGACTCTTGCTCTAAAGCTAAAGCTTGCTGAGGACAACATGCAACTCTATTATGATAATAATGACACCACATTGAAGAACTACTAGAACATGGATCACTTACAGAATTACTAAAATGACTAACTGATTGAGCATCCCTATTCCTAGTATTGCTAACCATAGAAACTGACTGTGAAGCAACTCTAGGCTGGATACTAGATCTCAAGTTGGAGACAGGTCTAGACTGACGAAACTCACTCACCTGAGAGGAAAACCTAATTAAATCATCTACTCCATTTGTAACATAGTGTCTACCTAAACCTATTAAGGCTTGAGTTACATGCTAACTCAATTACTGAAATTGTTGATTGAGTTCATAAAGACTTGAGGGTAACTTGTAGTGTAGAAGTGGAGGGAATGACATTTGAGGTAGTTTGGTCCACAGTGGATGTGCGATCACTCTATTTTTTCTTGGTCATGGTGTGATGTAATCGAGTGTAGAATAATGAAAGTATGCAGAGATAGATTTAAAGTTGTAATAAGTTATTATGAATTCTAAACTACTATAATGTACATATGCAAGATTAGTAAGTTTAATGCAATAAATATGCCAGGTCTACTAATGCAACAAACTAGGATAAGTGCAGCAAATAGGATGGTTAAATGCAAATAAAGGTTATGTACGAGAAACAAGAATATAGAAGTATTCTTTTGTGGAAGAAAAGAGATAAGATTAAACTTGGGATAATTATGCAACTAAAAAAATATCTATCAAGCTTTCAATTAAACAATCTTACCTTACAAAGAGTACTTTAAACTACTATTTCACCTTCTAGCAAAGAGGAATTCACTATAGAGGTGGAAATTGCAGAAACAGGTGCCAAAAATGGAATCAATAAATTAAAATTAGCTAGGGATAGACTTTTGAAAAAGTCTGCATGAGATGATGTGGCAACTGACATGGCAGCTAACTTATTGCTGGCATGATAGCTGGCGATAATAGGTGATGTGGCACCATTGCCTAATAAAGAGTGCTGATGTGTTGATGGTTGGGCACTGATGTGTTGATGATTGGATGCTGACATGCCACTTCTAATTGGATGCTGATATGGCGATGACTCAACTGCTCACATGGCAATGACTAGATGTGTTAACTTAATCAAATCTGAAGTCCTAGTTAGATTCAGATTTGGATCTGCTTGACGCTTTCTTCCTTGCAACTAGATGATGCTGGGGGTACCTTGGCTAGGCAATCGTGGAATCGAAAGCGCGAGGGTAGCATGAAGATACAACATCAAGGAAAATGGCGACCTCTCAATGGCGATCGGGCACTAGATGGTGACATGGAAGAGGGCGAGACCTCTCGATGGCCGCTAGAGGTCGAGGCCAATTGGTAGAGAGGAGTATAGTCCAATGAGGAGATGGAGGTACTATTAGACTCGAGGTAGAGGAGGAGGTCGATGCATGGGGTGCATAGTGGTGGTGAGAAGTCAGTGTCAAGGATGAGGGATTTAAGGCTATGGGGCAGCATCACAGGTTTGAGGGCGATGACTCCTGAGGTTTTGAAGGCTAGCATGAGTAACATGTTTGAGAAGGTGCTTCGTGGTGACCTTGATCTTGGATGGTGCCGCAGATGTAGTGGAGGGGGAGATGGACAATTTTTTTTAGGGTAATCATACAGGGTGTGGAAGCGGTGGAGCGAGAGAGATGGAAGAAGGAGAGAAGGGACTATTCTTGTTCTCCCTTTCTCTTTTTTTTTTCTTGCTTTTCTTCTATTTTTATATTTTTTTTTCTTTCTTCTTTTGTTTTGTGTTAGTGCAATGGGGTGTGGAAAACAATGGTGATGGCAGTGGATCGAGGAGGTGCCGTGGTTTATTAGGACTGTAGTGATGGAGCCGTGAAGATACTATAGTAGTGGTGATAAATCAAGGTTTGCTCTAATACTGATTAATGCAGGATAGAAGGAGAAGAAGAAAAGGGAAGAGAAAAAAAGAAGAGAAGAAGTGGCCAGAAGATGGCAGAGGGAGAGAGATGGAAATATCTCAATATTCTATGATCTCAATAATTCAATCTGTATTCTTAATTGTCATAGATAGCCGTGAATTTGTATAAACAACCGAAAATCTTAATAAGAGTCCGCATAAAATACCAATGTCTCTATGAAATTCTAATTCTAAAGTCACAAAATTTTAGTTCCAAATAAAAATAAAATTTCTTAACTTCCAAATAAAATAAAATATCTTTTCTATATTTGTGTGCAATACAAATGCGCCAAAAATTCTTAATGGATGGTTCTCCGTCAACAACAACTATTGAAATGCATGCAAAAGATACAGAATTAACTTATGGAGATAGTCTCAATATACTTCATCAAGCACCATAAACACAATATTAGAAACCCTGATTTGGAAAAATCACAAACATACTTCATCAAGCACAACTTTTGCTATAATTTAGGTGAATACAAGTAAAATACGAAACAAAATTTCAAAAAAGATCTCATTTTGGAGCATTTTCTAGTTGAATAGTCAAGTTCAAATGCTTTGCATATCTGAGGGAATCGAATATTCTCTAATGCAAATTGGGTTTCAAATTGGTGCAAAGCTATAATCCTATGCACCACAGAAAAAAAATTAGAGCGAAAGGGACTTAGGATGAGAGATAGCTTGACTAACCTAGGGATGGGGACCAAAGGGACTTAGAATGAAAGGAATAGGTTTATGTAGCTTACGTTGCTGCCTCTTGGTGGATATTTTGGTGCCCGGACTCAATTGAGTCCAATTAGATAATTTCCTCTATATCAAGTGTCACATAGGCATCTCCGGCGAGTAATGATTGGATTTTGGATCTAAACACAAACCATGTACAAAATACAGCATTGATATCACAAAACTTTGAAACGTGGGAGGATATTTACGATTCCATATGGAATGCAGGGATTTTTTCTTCTTTTTTTTAAGCCAAAACTATAACTTAAAACGGTAGAAATCATAACGGCCGTTAAGATAGACCTTGCTCTGCTTCTTCGGAAATTTCCGGCACCCGTCTCGTCCTCCATGCTCCTCTCTTCCCCTCCTACGCTGCGACCTCCGCCGCAGGCGAGGCCTCGCTTGGCGCTCTCTCGCCACGGCTCTCGCCTCCACTCCAGGCTCTCCTTGGAGGCCCGAGATGGCCGCCCGAAAGTTCTCGCGTCGCAGCACTCGAATCCGGTCCTCGTCTCCCAAACCTCTCCCCCGCCCCTCGCAACTAA
Organism: Phoenix dactylifera; assembly: GCF_051530095.1. Taxonomy (NCBI): domain Eukaryota; kingdom Viridiplantae; phylum Streptophyta; class Magnoliopsida; order Arecales; family Arecaceae; genus Phoenix; species Phoenix dactylifera. Next base: position 1,532,564 of record NC_143206.1, on the reverse strand, counting down.
TCTTGGGCTTCGACGCGATCCGGAACTAGGGCTTCTCTCCCTGCTCTTCGTGATCTCCGTGGTAACCATCCATCACTGCTCGCCCTAATCTTCTCTCTTTTCGATGATTCCTGCAAGAAAAGGAGCTAAAAATGTGATTTTTTTGAATAAAAACGCGTGCCTTGTTGATAATTGCCGACTGTTATTATATGATTTGACAGCCAACGTTGACGTTTCCTGTTATCGTACATTCCAGATATGATTTCTAAAACACCTCGAGCCTTGCTTTTCTTGCTGTGATAATTTAGCAAATAGGAAGCAGGGGTTTGGCAAATGGAAGCGTTGATTTTGTTCATAATTGTCTCATTGGTTATTGCTGAAGTTGTTGATGGACTTGGAATTGTATTGACTATGTCGATCGAACGACAAGTTCAGGATTTGGTAGCAGCTATTTTCTTTACTATTTTAGAGACGGAAGGTTAGATCAATGCTTAAGCAGCAGAAGGGTAGTCATTTCATTGCATATGTTTCCAATTATATACGATGATGTCGATGACAAGACGAGATTGTAAACATAGCATTTCAAGGTTCAAAATTTCCTCACATAGTTTGGAAGTCTTTTGGCCTTAGAATACTATCTATATCTCTAAATCATTAATTCCTCATTTCTGGCAGATGTTGTAATCACTTCATCCTTGCTTAAATTGAATTAGTGATGAAAATCACTTCATCCTTGCATAAATTGAATTAGTAATGAAATTTATCATGAGAAAAACAAATGTTTACTATGGAAGATTTCTTGATTGGGATAATTTCCCTTGGTTGGGTTACTTTGCAGGCTATGGGAGCATTTTTCTCATTGGCAGTCATTTCTCTTCCAGCCCTGAGGGTAAGAAGATCTTCTTAGTTTGCATGCCCTTATGTTAATTTTTCTTAACATTATTTATTCTTTTAAAGCGATCCTAATGATTCTGTGCTCAGGCCTTTAGAAGGTTGGCAGTTTCAGTGGATGAACTGTCCAAAGTAGTCTCGGAAGAAGTACCTGGAACCTTGTCTTCATTAAAGCTGTCTGGCTTGGAGATTAATGATTTGACTTGCCAACTTAACAATCTAAGGTAAGCTTCTTTATTCTGTGTTTCTTGTCATTACTTTGAAATGTATACCTATTCATCCAGAGGACTTCACTTTTTCTTCTTCACTATGTTTTGAAGGCAAAGAATATCAGGAAACCAATATGAAAAGAAAGTTAGAACAAATAAATCAACCTCTCGTGGGCGAAGAAGTAGTCGAATAATAAGCTGATCTCTCTTCTAGATTCAAGTGAACTGGAGTTTGTAAATGCTCGAGGTCTGAAGCTGGAATTGTAATGAGCAGACAGTGTCAGGGTAGATTTTACTCTAATTTCATAGATTCCATGAACACATTTTGTATTTTGGAATATGGATTAAGATCTATCAGTTTCCATCTATTGATTAAATGACTGGAATACTGATCAGTATGTGCTTTGGCCTCTTTTTCTCGAAAAAAAAAATGAAGGAAAAAGACAGTTTAGCCTGTATTTTTTTTAGAAATATACTTAAACTATAAAAATCTAGCACATTTATGCCATGTAAATGTATACTATATATCTATATTTTTTTCATTTAGTTTCCATTCTAGCAGAAAGGGAAGAGATTAGTAGTCTATGATGGCAAATATGGCAACATGCAAGGGACTTCATTGGTTGCAACAAATATTGAATGTAGAGAAGTCGGTAAAGGCAGTGATAGCAAATGTTGACGAGTTTGAAATAAGGGAATCAGGTATGAGTAATCCATTCTTAAGGTGGCTGTGGTAAAGGAAAGCCCTGCTGTTCTTTTCAATGTACTTTTTTTTTTTTTGCAACACAATGCATTCAGTAACCCTATAGTTTATCTGACTTGATTCATGCCTGATCATGAATTGTCCCAGACAGATCCTGGCCTTCTTATCATTGACTGTGACAGTAACAAGCTTCAGTGGACTTTCATGATATGGCATTATATGACAATTAATCCACAAAATGAATTATCCTGAAATGATTTATCGTTCATTTGCTTACTATTGTGTCTTGGACAATTCTTAGTGATATTGCAAGAAGATTAATGTCTGGATGTTCAAGTAAAACCTTATATTCGATATTGACCCTTGAAGTGGAGCTTATTGCATGTTTCACCTGAGTTTATATTGATGGACGTTACTTTGCTTTAATTGAAAACTTTTTCTCTCTTGTTTATGTCTTAGGAAAATAGGTGCCAAAGGTTAATGTTCCTTTTGTTGCCTCAGCTTTTATAATTCTCCCCAGGCCTTTTCTTTTGGTAGCATACTCTTCTAAAGTTTCCAATGATACAGGAAAAATCAAGATGAGTAAAATTTGGGGCTTAAAGAGTGTCCAGGCAAACAAGATGAACATGACAGATATGAGGAAATGCAGGTATAGTGGAAAGGGTGAGAAATGAATGTAATAGAGGCAGAAAAGTTGCACTAATTAAGGACAGATGATGGAGAATCAACTTCGATAGTATTCCATCAAAAAATTCGGATAGTATGAACGTGTCTAATGAAGATCCAAGGATGGCCCTCTATGCATTCGTGTATTGAAAATTTATGGGATTCAGGAACATAGATTTACATGGATGAAAACTATTAGAATGAATTTGGAAAATCTTGTAGTAACATTAGATGTAGTCCATAATGGGAAGGCTCGGCAAATAAGGATTTGATAAAATCAAGCTTAATATGTTCAACAAGGCCTGTCCAGAGATGGCCAATAATAGGAAAGCTTGGAGAATCTGAATAGCTGGGGTGAGGCTTGATGGTTGTGATAATTGACAACAAAGTCAACAAGAATCCCCCATTGTGGAGCATCATTTTTGAGCCTAGAACCTTGTCCATCTCTAACCAGCATAAATCTTGAATAAATGCTGTATAAGGGGTTTATTCAGCTTAACGCCAAAGTCTTATTTATCTCTAGCCAGCAGACTTTATTTTGGTCAACAAGTACATAACCACGTTAACTTGCATAAATCTATTCGGCCAATAACTTTTAAGTTTATTCAACTTTTAAGATAGCTTTAATTCTTCTCAAAAGTGCAAAAAAGTTAGCAGTTATTCACTTATTTGATGTTAGCCAACCATACAACAGTTTGCAGCTATTCCGGTTATTCAAAGTTTCCAACCAAACAGAATTATAGATTTATTCATACGAAAATAAGATAAGTTGAATATAGAGGAATATAGAGAAAAAAACAACTTAATCTGATTTTTCTTATTTGCAAACCAAATAGAGCCTAGGCTGCTTATGGAAGCAGAATAAGAGGAACAATTGCTAATTCATATTTCCACCTCTTTTCAACAAAACAATTATTTCAAGATATAGATCAAATCACCTTTTCAGAAAGACAATTGATATTTCAAAAAAATTAGTACTTATCAAGGTCTACCTAACAGGTACTAGGGGGAGCAGACGACTAGCGACTGTTTTGGTATGATACCAGTATGTAACGTACCAAACCGAGGTGCACTAGAACTAATGGAGGAAGAGGGATAAGGAAAGGGAGGGAGAGAGAGAGAGGGAGAGAGAGAGAGGGAGAGAGGTATATCTGTTAGCCTGGTGATGGGCTAACCCTAGCCGTAGAATCTTCACTACTCACAGAACCCTAGCCCTAGCTGGTGTTATCTTTGTAAAGTCATTGTCATCGCAAAGCATCAAGCAAGATGAGAAAGGAAGATCAAGAGAGGAGAGGAGAATCGAGAGATCAAGAGAGGAGAATCGAGAGAGAGATGATTGGGACTTGAGGAGGTGTTTAAAAAAAAAAGGTTCTCTCTGGAACCGGATTGACCAGCCGAGCTATCCCGATAACTGACTAATCCGGTTCGGTAGCTTCCCAACCATCTGGTTCAGGATGGTTCGGTAGTTCTTGGTATTCATAAATGCTCTACTTTTCTTCGCCTAGCCTATTTACTCCATTTAACCTAGGAATAACTTTCTCTTATAAAATAGTAGAATAATTTAACCCATTATTTTCACCTCGATTACTCTATTTAACCCAACTGCTCGATTTTTTTATTCCGCTTCCAAATGCAACCTAAGATGTGGCAGGTGGCGCTTGCTTAATTTTTAATTCTCACCATACTTGAATCATGGCAGTGGAGCAAATTGAGTTGGGATTACAACTTTGTTTTTCTTGTTCATTTTCTATACTTAAAAGATTGAAATAGGAGATATTTGTCCTCCCATTAACATAATGGAGAATGTACTTTACTAGCAAAGGGGGTCAGTAAATGATTTAAAAGGTTCTGCCAGATAATTATTCTTTTAGGGCAATGGTATGTTTATAGCAAGAAGGCATTCTTTTTGGTATCCTAGGAATTCAGCAGTATATTGATTTGAATAAGTCATGACAACTTGATTGGGATTTCTTGTATTTCAAACTATGGTTTGGGATGAAGTATATTGGATCAAGGAGTTTCTTTGGTTTGATTCTCGTGATTATCTAATAGCACAATTCTAGTATTTTTTCAAAAAGTTATGGAGCATTAGGTAGCATGATTTCTTTTCTCATTTGTTTACTTGCTGTCCAGATAGAGATTGTTGGTAGCACAGATGCTGGATAGGGCTTCATGGGTGGTTTAGCTTTTATAATGAGGAATAAGGAATTGCTATTGTTGAAAGTGAATCCTAGGTTCTTCGGTGTTAAGCATGCTGATTTTTTTTTTTTTTAAAACCATGGCTGAACCTGATCGGGTTGCCTACGTACCCCTTCATAAGGGTGATCAAGCCATACGTAGTTCTTTTTAAGTTTTAAAACGCAGCAGAAAAATCGAATCAAACAATTTAATTCATGCATGCTTACAAGATCAAATCTAGAAATCAGCACCTTAAGAATACATAGGATTATGCCAGAATCGTTTAAACAATTATGCTAAAACTTTCATGCATGATTAACTATCAGATCTGAAACTTAAGAACTCTATTCCGATTAATCTCCGAATATCCATCGAATGGATTCTGGAGATAACTCCGTGAGGAGCCCCAGAGGAGGGTAAAACCTCGGGGAATCAGACCTAGACCCTGACTCCAAAATAAAATATTGATGTGGGATTAATACCTTTTATGATGGAAGAAACTTATGGATCTGATCCTTGACTTCAAAGCCACGCACACGAATGGCCTCTATGAGAAGTACACGCGAAGCCCTAGGTAGATCGTCTTCCGCGGGAGTGCTAGCTCGCGCAGGAACGCAGCAATGGCTGAAGCTTTCTCCTTCTAAACACTCAACCTTTGATTGTTCTTCAAGGAGATGGAGGATGGACGTGAGGAAGAAGGAGAAGAAGGGATGGAGGCCCTCAGAGAATTTTTTCAGAATTTTTTGAAACCTCTAAATGTGGTATATATTGAACCCAAGGCATGGGGGTCTTTTATAGCCAAAAGATCCCCCCACGTATCACACCTAATTTAGCCAACTAATTTGGCTGATAAAATTTCCAAAAAATTCTGGTGGTTTGGGAGCTAAGAGGAGATAAACATATCCAAATTTCGTGCATTTTAGATGTCTAAAAGATAGGAATTCATGCGTCCAAAATTCAGCCGCAGACCACCCTATTTCATGCACCATGCAATCCCTACAAATTAGGAAATTCATCTAAATCTTTCTAGAAAGATTTAAGGCGCCATTTTTATAGAAATTATAGCCCCACGCCTCCTCTCTTCTCACGCCAATTTTTGGCCAAAAATAAAGAGGATAGGCGTAGAAAATATTGAGAATAAATTAAGGTGTCATTCTTCTCCAAGAAGATAAGAATGGGTTCCTAAAAATTTAGGGATTCTTCTCCTTATCCAATTCTGATTATTTGGACTCATAATCCTCATCAAATAAGGTCTTCTAATTGATTTAGATCAAGCCCAATCCAATTGGATCAAGTCTCATCAATTGGGTCAAGCTCAATCTACTTGGGTTGAACCCAATCCAATTAGGTCAAACCCTGATGCAGCCCAAATTGAATCCTATTCAATTTGGCTCAACCTAAGCCCAATTACTCAATCAAATTGAGTTCATTAGCAATCTAATTGCTAATTAATCCTCCAATAATTCAATAATTATTTTAATACAATTTTTGCTTTGGATAATTTGTCAATCGAATTGACCAAATTACCCCTGAATGATTCTTAATCATCAATCAGCCATTTGATCAACCTAAAAACTTCTATGCGTGTGACCTCATAGGTTCGAACCTAAGCCGGTAGTATAGGAACGTCTTCCTATACTAATCGATGTGACCATCTAGCAATGGTACCGATGTCCGGATAGGCCGAATATATGCGAAGCAAATATTCTGGAACTCTGGACTATGGTTACTGTATAATTCAATCCCTTTGACTCCTAATGTCAGGATGACATAGAGCTCACTGTCAACCCTATAATTAGTACATCCATTATGTGATTAACTTTAGATATCCCGTGACTCCTCACTGGGATTACCCTGGCCAAGGTTTTGCTAAATTAATCACAAGACATTATCTCCTGTTTGCAGGAGGGGTCAATTCCATCTCGACTCACAACTGACTACGCAAGTACTTGACAGCACCCAGTGACCTTCCGTCACTGAATTAGAAATTTAGGTAGTCCGGTACCAAAGTATAGTGAGTTGCTTGCTAGTCACAGGTTGCGATCTCAGGTTAGAGGGCCAAACTTATACCCATATCCACTCGGAACATCTCTTGACAGTAGAGCATTCCGAAATTGGTCACGTTCAGTGAAATGTACTCCTACTCTTCACCTGTATGGCATACCAGTGTCTCCACACTCCTTGGTTAAGAGGACAACCAACGTATATGTCGCACAACGACCTAATCTCGATAATGTTGTCGTCCTAGTAATAACATATCATTTGGTCGCGAACAAGTTTAAGGACTCAAAGATAAATCCTCCTTTATCATAACATAAGTCCTAAGGACTTCATCATATAAGAGTTCATTTGAAGATGAAATGATGAATAATGCCAAATAATACTGTTGCCCAGATAGACAACCCAAGAGGGGGGGGGGGGTGAATTGGGTTTTTAAATTAACTTAGCTAATTAAAACTTTGTGGATGATTAACTAAATACTATATCCAGTTATTTAATTAAAGCTAAGTGCTGTGAGTAATGTGTGGGGAAGAAGATGAGAGACAATGCACTACAAACACAAAGTTTTATAGTGGTTCGGAGCTAACCCTTGCTCCTACGTCCACTCTCCAAGTCTCACTTGGGAATTTCACTATAACCCCCTTGGATTACAGCCGGTTGTTTTGCAAGCTCACAACCGAACTTGTTGTTTTACGAGCTCACAACGAACTCGGTCGGTTTTCCCAGGCTCACCGACTAGAACCAACCCCGATTGTTTTCCCGGGCTCACAATCAAACCCTTACACTCGTTGGTTTTAAACCGGCTCACCAACCAACCTTAATCCCCTTGATTCAATCCCCCGATTGAATCAAGTAAATACACGAGATAGAAGAAAACAGAAGATAGCTTCTCAAAAAGCAGATTTAAAACAATATAATCGTAAAGGAGTTAGAAGCCCTCAAACGCTTTTAAGATGGTGAAGAGGTGTGGCTTCTGGAACTCCGGTCTCCTCTTGAAAGAGTGATCAACTTGAAAGCAGGAGGAGGAAGCTTTGAATGCTGGGAAGATGTTGGTGGAGCAGTAAATGCAGATCTTCCCTTTTTCTCGTTGAAGAGCACTTAGAGAGCTTGAAGACTTGAATGCTAGGAGTGGAATGTGTGTTTTTTTTTTCTTCTCTTGCTACAGTCTTCTGTGGCTATTTAAGCCAACCCCTACGGAAACTAGCCGTTACTCTGCTTTTTCTGGCCGTTCTGCACACTCTGCGCAGCCTGACAATGTGACCGTTGGTGGGTTGGAGTCGACTCGCGCGATCAGGAGTCGACTCGGCTGTAGCAGGAGTCGACTCGAGCTTTTCCGGAGTCGACTCGGCAACTGTTCCCAGTTTGAATTAAAGTTGCCGTCTTGACTGGGAGTCGACTCGTCTTGACCCGGAGTCGACTCGCCAACTTCTGGCGCTGACCTGGCAATTTTGGAGTCGGCTCATCCTCTGTAGCCCGTGGATCCAAATTTGAATTTTGTCCACTTGAGTCGACTCGACTATCCTGGGAGTCGACTCGAATCTCAGAGCCCGAACTCCCGATTCTCTGTCTTTTGGCTCATCCAGTCTTGGAGTCGACTCGAACTTCCTTGGAGTCGACTCGGCTCTCAGTTTCCGAAAGTTGGTCTTCTGCCTTTTGACGTGAAGCTTGTCTTGGAGTCGACTCGAGCTGTCTGGGAGTCGACTCGAATCTCAGAGGCAGTAACATGGTCTTCTGTCTGTCGATGGTCGCACAGTCTCGGAGTCGACTCGCGTACTGCGGGAGTCGACTCGAATCTCAGAGTCCATAAAACGCTCTCTGACTTTTTCTTTGTGTACCGCTGGGAGTCGACTCGCGTTCCACTGGAGTCGACTCGAATCTCAGACCTGAAAAACTGCTCTTCTGTCCTTCTGTCTGTTTTCAGTCGGAGTCGACTCGTACTGATCAGGAGTCGACTCGAGCTCGTGCCAGTGACCTTGATACGCTTGGAGTCGACTCGTGAAACTCGGGAGTCGACTCGTATCTCAGACATTGGTTCATGCAGACTTCTTAACTTATCCAAAATGCTATGAACCAAGTCTAGAGACACTTGGACAGGATTTTCACTGAAACACTCAATTGAATTCATTAGTAATCACAAGATATACTCCAATGCTTTGAGCTCATCAAAATCAAACGGGGTTTTAATCAATCACTCCACAATCTCCCCCTTTTTGATGATGACAAAACTTTGAGTATATGTAAAATGAGTTGCTCAGTAAATAATGAAATAAACTCCATAAATGAATTCAAATGTCTGATAATTTAATTTATCCAAGTTTGAAAGGAGTGAAACATTAAATTTCGGAGTTAAAGCTCCCCCTTTCATTTGGAATTATATAAGCCTTCATATTATGCAATCAATTGTTTGGCTTATATGTCATTAATGTTTTAGCTTGATTAAAATTCAGATTCTCCCCCTCAACATATGCATTCAACTATATTTTGATTTTCTGAATTTCCTCTTCATGCTTTGAAGTTTTTTTTGAACTGAATTTTATCTTTAGAGGGAAAATCTGTCAATTTGTTCTTGAGTAGGATTCAGCTAATCTCCGAATATCCCTTGAATAGATTCTGGAGATTACTCCATTAGGAGCCCCAAAAGAGAGATAATGAGCCTCGAGGTACCGAATCCACTTAGAACAAATTTATGTGTGTTTTTAAGAGTTTATCGTTTTATTTATTTCCATTGATTTCTTTTACATATTTTTTACTTACACATTTCTCCCCCTTTTTGTCATCATACCAAAAAGGAGGTAATCACACACAATCAATGACACAAATGGCACAATCAATCATCAAATGGCACAGAAATGAAGATAAGATGTCTACTCATTGTATTGATATGAAGGTGAATACATTTGAGCATACAATAGGTAAAGCAAGAACAATACAAAAGAAGACAAAATACAACTCAAAATCATCTATGACCTCCTCGAGGATGTGGCTCCCCCTCTCGAGGATACATCTCCTCCTCTGGAGGATGTAGCTCCCCCTCTCGAGGATACATCTCCTCCTCTGGAGGATGTAGCTCCCCCTCTCGAGGATGTGACTCCTCCTCTCAATCGGCTCTGCTCCATGAGGAGGGCGACTGCCTCTGTAACATGGCCCAGCTGCGTGATAATAGACGTGGTGGCTCTGCTATGTGTAGTGGAGAGCTCAGTCACCGACGTCTGAAGCCCAGTCACCGAGGTCTGAAGTGCATCCAGCTTGTCGATGAGCACATTCGACAAGCGCTCGGCCCCCTCGGTGGTGGTGTGCATGTCACGGCGGATGTCATCCCGCATCCTCCTCGTGGTGCTCGTGACCTCGCTCATGCTGTGGAACTGGGCCTGCACCAGGGTCCTAATGTTGTAGATCTCCTGCCGCACCTCAGCCGTCATGTCTGTCACGGCTGTCAAAGATGGGACCAATGCTGAGGATGGAGTGGGTGCAGGAGTGGGAGCTGGCACGGAACCTCGGAGCTCCCGGAGCAGCTCGTCCCTCAAATCTCGGACGATCTCCTGCCGCATCTCCCGGAGCTGCTCTGGATCAATACGGACCTCCATAGATGGTGGAGCTGAGGAGGAAGGTCCGGCAGAGGTGGTAGGAGCAGGAGGAGTGGATGGAAGGTCTGGATGGTCTGGGAACTCTGGGTAGTCAGAATCTGGCTCAGGACTGGGTGATGGTCTGGTGGTCTGAGCGGTGAGAGTGGACTTCCTAACCCAGATCCCTTCTCTCTTCCGAAATCCCATCCTGTGCATGGTCCCCGTACCCAAGCGATCAGTCCATCGCAAGGCACGAGAGGGTTCCTTCTCAGGAATGGAAATTTCGTACTGCCTAAAGAGAAGAGTGAATATCATTCCGTATGGGAGGGAGAGCCTAGGTCTATCCAGGGGCTCACACATATACCTATAAATGAGCTTGGGGAAGTTGACCGGGGTGTCCTGAAGAATGTAAGACATAATAGCTAGGTCCCTCTCATTCACAAAATCAAATCTCCCTGTCTTAGGGAAGATGGACCTGGACAAAATGCTCAAAAGGATTCTCACTTCAATAGGAAGTGAGCTAGCAGATACCTCATCTAGGGGAGACTGAGGTGGATGCCCTAAGACGATCGTAAGGGCCTCAAATCTATCCTCAGGATGTGCAGGAGCCACCCCTACTAATGGAAGGTGGAGGATATGGGCAATGAGGTCCTCTGTGACACGCAATGGGACACCTAATACCGTGCCCTCAATACCTCCATCTCTCCGATGGACGGTACTGTAGAACTCTTGAACTAGGCCAGGATAGGTGGGAAGGTCCAAGGTGAGGAAGTACTCTAGACCCTGGGCTCTAAGCCTATCGCCTATGGTGAATCCTTCCCGGGAGAGATAGTCGAAAGTGACATACCTCCCGGAGGTGACGGCCTTCCCGGCCAACGGCCTAACATGAACCACCCTAGGCGGGGAACGATCCGGAGGAGGTTGCCTCGCGGGATCGTGCCGCGCCTTGGAGCGCCGCTCGGGACCGGCCACGGGACGGGACCTCTTTCTAACAACTCCCTTGCGAGGCATCTTGACCTAAACGAGATGAAAACCTAGAGAACGAAGAAGGATCGATAGAGGAAGCTCGGGACTGACCTGAAAAGACCTAGGAACGGACGGAAACTCAATGTCCGGCGAAGAATCGACGGGAAAAGGGCTTGGAGACGATCGAGGATGACCTAGGAGTCGGCTCTAGGGCTTTGTGAACAGTGGCGGCTTGAGAAAAAGTGTTTGCGAAACGACAAACCTAGGGTTAAAAAGTCGGATCCCGACTGCGAGTCGACTCCCCTGAGTCGCGAGTCGACTCGACCTCGAGTCGACTCCAGAAAATGCGCGAGTCGACTCTCCTTATGCGCCTGTAGACTTCGAGTCGACTCCCGACAATGTGCGAGTCGACTCCCCCTCAGCTGCCAACTTTGCGAGTCGACTCCCCCAAATGCGCGAGTCGACTCCCCCTTAGGAGCCGGCTCTGAAACTTACTCGAGTCGTCTCTAACCTTGGCACGCACTTAAAAATCATGCTATAACCGTGCCAAATGAGGGAAAATCACCTAGTTGGGATCTGATTTGATGATCATTGAATAGAAACTCTATTTTAACCTCATTTTAACCATCAAAATCAATTAATCTAGTGGAAACTCCCACTAGGATGGGTCAATCACTCCTAATCCCCTCCTAAGTACACTGAACCTCTCTTCACTTAGGGGTTTTGTGAAAATATCTGCTAATTGATCATCAGTACAAATAAATTGGAGAGTCACATCACCATTCAATACATGATCTCTTATGAAGTGATGTCTTATCTCAATGTGTTTAGTTCTTGAGTGTTGAATTGGATTTTTAGTTAGGTTTATGGCACTTGTATTATCACAATTAATGGGGATTTTATCTTGTTTAATGCCATAATCTTCTAATTGTTGTTTAATCCACAAGATTTGAGCACAACAACTCCCGGCTGCAACATATTCAGCTTCTGCAGTGGATAATGCAACCGAGTTTTGTTTCTTGCTAAACCATGAGATTAGGTTTTCTCCTAGAAATTGACAAGACCCGCTGGTACTTTTTCTATCAAGCTTACATCCAGCGAAGTCTGAATCTGTGTACCCTATTAAGTTTAGGCTAGATTCTTTAGAGTACCACAGCCCTATGTTCTTAGTTCCTATTAAGTATTTAAAGATTCTCTTAACTGCAACTAGGTGTGATTCTTTAGGATTAGCCTGATATCTAGCACACATGCACACACTAAACATAATATCAGGCCTACTTGCAGTAAGATACAGTAAAGAACCTATCATACCTCTATAAAGTTTTTGATCTACAGATTTACCTGATTCATCTTGGTCTAACTTACATGATGAGCTCATGGGGGTGCTGATTGACTTGTTTCCCTCCATATCGAACTTCTTGAGCATCTCCTTGATATATTTGGCTTGATTGATGAAGATGCCTCCTTCAGATTGTTTGATTTGAAGCCCGAGGAAGTAGTTCAGCTCTCCCATCATGCTCATCTCAAACTCACTCTGCATCAAATCAGCAAATTCCTCGCAGAGGCGATTGTTAGTAACACCGAAAATGATATCATCAACATAAATCTGTACTAATAACATATCCTTATTTTTCTTTTTCAGAAATAATGTTGTATCTACATTTCCCCTAGAGAATCCATGTTCTAATAGAAATTTACTAAGTCTCTCATACCATGCTCTAGGTGCTTGTTTTAGACCATAAAGTGCTTTGTTCAGTTTATACACATGATTGGGGTATTGATGATTTTCAAAACCAGGAGGTTGTTCTACATATACCTCCTCATTAATAAACCCATTTAGAAAAGCACTTTTTTCATCCATTTGATATAGCTTGAAGTCCTTAGAGCATGCATATGCTAATAATAGTCTAATAGCCTCAAGTCTAGCTACGGGAGCAAAGGTTTCATCAAAATCTATACCTTCTTCTTGATTATAACCCTTTGCTACTAGTCTAGCCTTATTCCTTATAACAATTCCATTTTCATCTAGCTTATTTTTATATATCCATTTTGTACCTATAATTGGATATTCAGAAGGTCTCTCTACTAGATCCCACACTTTATTTCTAGTAAATTGGTTTAGTTCTTCTTGCATTGCATTTATCCAATTTACATCATTTTCGGCTTCTTCTATATGTTTGGGCTCAAAGTGTGAAACAAAAGCTAGATGGTTATTCAAATTTCTAAGGGATGCTCTAGTCCTAACGGGTTGGGATGGATCATCTAGAATTAGTTCCTTAGGATGCCCATGAGCATACCTCCAAGCTTTAGTTAGCCCATGATCCACTATAGGCTCTTGGTTTGATGATTCTCCTTCAATCAACTTTTGATTATCATCTTGTAATCCCATCTCATCTATCTTTTCTTCAAGTATTTCAATATCATCATCAAAATTAACCTTCTTACTAGATGAGATGTCACTAGAGTCATCAAAAACAACATGTATAGATTCTTCTATAACTAGGGTTCTTTTATTAAAGATTCTATAGGCTTTACTAGTTGTAGAATAACCTAGGAATATTCCTTCATCAGATTTTGGATCAAATTTTCCTAGATTATCTTTCCCATTATTATGTACAAAACACCTATATTCGAAAACATGAAAATAGTTAACCTTTGGTTTTCTGTTTTTCCACAGTTCATATGGTGTTTTCTTTATGATGGGTCTTAATAGAACTCTATTTAATACATGGCAAGAAGTATTAATGGCTTCTCCCCAAAAGTACTTAGGGAGGTTACTTTCACATAACATCGTTCTAGCCATTTCCTCTAGGGTTCTATTTTTCCTTTCCACAACTCCATTTTGTTGTGGTGTCCTAGGTGCTGAGAAATTATGGGTTATCCCCTTTTTACTACAAAATTCATCAAATAATTGATTTTCGAATTCGGTACCATGGTCACTTCTAATAGCTATAACTGAGGACTCTCTAGCATTTGTTACTTCCTTATGGAACTTCTTAAACATAGAAAATGCTTGATCCTTATGCGCTAGAAACATGACCCATGTGTACCTAGAGTAATCATCTACTATAACTAGACCATATTTATTTCCACCTAGGCTTGTTGTTCTAGTTGGACCAAATAGGTCCATGTGTAGTAATTCTAGAGGCCTAGAAGTAGAGACACATTTTATGGATTTAAAAGAGTTTCTAGATTGTTTGCCAAATTGACATGCTTCACATATTTTGTTCTTTTCAAATTTTAATTTTGGCAAATCTATCACGGAGTCTCTTTTAACTAGTTTAGTTATTGTGTCCATGCTTGCATGACCTAACTTACGGTGCCATAACCAACTAGCATCATTTTCTTTAGTTTCATTAACAACTAAACATTGGTTATGTTTTGTAAGGTCTTCTAGATCTACCACATATACATTTCCACGTCTCATCCCGTTTAAAAATTAAACTATTATCATTAGTATTTGTTATAATGCACAGTGATGGTTTAAACATAACATCATATCCTTTGTCACATAATTGACTAATGCTTAACAAGTTATGCTTAAGACCATCAACATATCTAACATTATCTATAAAAGTAGAAGGGGTGATTTGAACTTTACCAATACCAATGATGTGACCTTGGTTGTTGTCTCCAAACGTCACAGCACCTCCCTTCTTAGCTTCAAGGGTGAAAAATTGGTCTTTATCACCCGTCATGTGCCTTGAGCAGCCACTATCCAAATACCAGCAATTTTTGTTGACCTTGGCTGCAAGACACTCCTACACAAGCAAATCATGTCATCTTAGGTACCCAAGTTTTCTTGGGTCCTTCATGGTTAGTCAAGTTGGTTCCTTTTGGAACCCATACCCTTTTAATTTTTCTTTTAGTTTTACTTTTCCTAAAATTACATACATTTGCTTTATGGCCTACTGTACCACAACAAAAGCAGGTTATTTTCTTAGTTTTTGTTTCTCCAGCTTTAACAAAGAAGTTACTAAGAAGTTTTTGCTTATTCCTTGGTTTATATCCTAAACCGGCTTTATTAAACACTGCACGTTGACTATTTAGTATCATGTTTAATTTTTCAGAACTATAGGTAAATCTTTCAACTAAGGGTTTGTATTTGTTAAGTTCTTTAGTTAGTGTCTGATTTTCGGCTTTTAGATCATTAAGTTCTTTAGTAAGATCCTTATCTAAGGTTTGTTTATATTTTTTAAGTTCTGAAAATTCCTTAGTTAGTTTTTCATTTTCTTTAGTTAAGGTGTTGGACTTTTGAGTTAAAAGTTGGTTGCTTGTTTTAAGTTCTATATTTTCTTTGGTGATTAAATCCTTATCCTTAACTAATTTATCGTATTTATGTAGGTATGATTGATTAGTTATTTTCAGTTCTTTATTCTTAAGATTTATAGCCTTATATTCTACCATTAATTCATTAAATGCATCATAAAGTTCATCAAATGAAAAATCATAGTGCGTATCGGAAGTTACCTCATTTTCGTTGGCCATGAAACAAAAATTGGCCTTCTCTTCTTGTTCTTCATCCGATGATGAAGATGATGCGTCGGAGTCCGATAGGGTGGTGACAAGGGCTTTCTTCTTCTTCTTGTACTTGCTGCTCTTCTTTAGTAAGGGACACTCAGCTCGGATGTGTCCCGGCTTTTTGCACTCATAGCAGCGGTCCCCTCACTTTCCCTTTCCTTACCTTTGTCCTTGCGGTAGGAATTTGAGGGGCCTCTCCTTTGATGATAGGACTTCTTGTGGTTGATGAATTTCTTGAACTTGCGCACAAGAAGAGCCTCACCACCATCTTCCTCATCTTCTTCTTCTTCACTGCTGCTGCTGCAAGACAAGTCCTTGTTAGAAGAAGTAGATTTTAAAGCTATTACCTTTTTCTTATGGGAGGACTCTTCCTCGTTGTGTTGTTTCATGGTAAGCTCATGCGTCATAAGGGATCCAAGGAGCTCTTCAAGTGGAAGCTTGTTCAAGTCTTTAGCTTCTTGGATTGCCGTCACTTTAGCTTCCCACGACCTTGGTAGACACCGAAGGATTTTCCTGACAAGTTCACTGTTAGTATAGTTCTTGCCAAGGCTTTTTAGGCCATTGACAATATCAGTAAACCTAGTGAACATGCATGTAATTGTTTCGTTAGAGTCCATTTTAAATAGTTCATATTTATGAACCAAAATATTTATTTTGGACTCTTTCACTTGATTCGTGCCCTCATGGGTCACTTCAAGTCTGTCCCAAATCTCTTTTGCAGAATTGCAAGTAGAGACCCTATTGAATTCATTACGGTCTAAGGCACAATAGAAGACATTCATTGCTTTAGAGTTTAATTGTGCCTTCCTCATGTCATGTTCATCCCAGTCCATTTCAAGTTTAGGTACCTTAACACCATCTACGTATATGGATGGGATGTATGGCCCATTTACTACAATGGACCACATCTCATAGTCTTGGGCTTGGATGAATATTCTCATCCTAGCCTTTCAGTATGAGTAGTCAGATCCATTGAAGAAAGGGGGTCTTTGGGTGGACTGACCCTCAATGTGAGAAGATCCAAATGGGGTTGTCATTTTGATCTTTTAACTCTTGAGTGGAAGAGTTTTTAGCTCTGATACCACTTGTTGCCCAGATAGACAACCCAAGAGGGGGGGGGGGTGAATTGGGTTTTTAAATTAACTTAGCTAATTAAAACTTTGTGGATGATTAACTAAATACTATATCCAGTTATTTAATTAAAGCTAAGTGCTGTGAGTAATGTGTGGGGAAGAAGATGAGAGACAATGCACTACAAACACAAAGTTTTATAGTGGTTCGGAGCTAACCCTTGCTCCTACGTCCACTCCCCAAGTCTCACTTGGGAATTTCACTATAACCCCCTTGGATTACAGCCGGTTGTTTTGCAAGCTCACAACCGAACTTGTTGTTTTACGAGCTCACAACGAACTCGGTCGGTTTTCCCAGGCTCACCGACTAGAACCAACCCCGATTGTTTTCCCGGGCTCACAATCAAACCCTTACACTCGTTGGTTTTAAACCGGCTCACCAACCAACCTTAATCCCCTTGATTCAATCCCCCGATTGAATCAAGTAAATACACGAGATAGAAGAAAACAGAAGATAGCTTCTCAAAAAGCAAATTTAAAACAATATAATCGTAAAGGAGTTAGAAGCCCTCAAACGCTTTTAAGATGGTGAAGAGGTGTGGCTTCTGGAACTCCGGTCTCCTCTTGAAAGAGTGATCGATTTGAAAGCAGGAGGAGGAAGCTTTGAATGCTGGGAAGATGTTGGTGGAGCAGTAAATGCAGATCTTCCCTTTTTCTCGTTGAAGAGCACTTAGAGAGCTTGAAGACTTGAATGCTAGGAGTGGAATGTGTGTTTTTTTTTCTTCTCTTGCTACAGTCTTCTGTGGCTATTTAAGCCAACCCCCACGGAAACTAGCCGTTACTCTGCTTTTTCTGGCCGTTCTGCACACTCTGCGCAGCCTGACAATGTGACCGTTGGTGGGTTGGAGTCGACTCGCGCGATCAGGAGTCGACTCGGCTGTAGCAGGAGTCGACTCGAGCTTTTCCGGAGTCGACTCGGCAACTGTTCCCAGTTTGAATTAAAGTTGCCGTCTTGACTGGGAGTCGACTCGTCTTGACCCGGAGTCGACTCGCCAACTTCTGGCGCTGACCTGGCAATTTTGGAGTCGGCTCATCCTCTGTAGCCCGTGGATCCAAATTTGAATTTTGTCCACTTGAGTCGACTCGACTATCCTGGGAGTCGACTCGAATCTCAGAGCCCGAACTCCCGATTCTCTGTCTTTTGGCTCATCCAGTCTTGGAGTCGACTCGAACTTCCTTGGAGTCGACTCGGCTCTCAGTTTCCGAAAGTTGGTCTTCTGCCTTTTGACGTGAAGCTTGTCTTGGAGTCGACTCGAGCTGTCTGGGAGTCGACTCGAATCTCAGAGGCAGTAACATGGTCTTCTGTCTGTCGATGGTCGCACAGTCTCGGAGTCGACTCGCGTACTGCGGGAGTCGACTCGAATCTCAGAGTCCATAAAACGCTCTCTAACTTTTTCTTTGTGTACCGCTGGGAGTCGACTCGCGTTCCACTGGAGTCGACTCGAATCTCAGACCTGAAAAACTGCTCTTCTGTCCTTCTGTCTGTTTTCAGTCGGAGTCGACTCGTACTGATCAGGAGTCGACTCGAGCTCGTGCCAGTGACCTTGATACGCTTGGAGTCGACTCGTGAAACTCGGGAGTCGACTCGTATCTCAGACATTGGTTCATGCAGACTTCTTAACTTATCCAAAATGCTATGAACCAAGTCTAGAGACACTTGGACAGGATTTTCACTGAAACACTCAATTGAATTCATTAGTAATCACAAGATATACTCCAATGCTTTGAGCTCATCAAAATCAAACGGGGTTTTAATCAATCACTCCACAAATACTTTATTAATTTGTTAATTTATTTACAAAATTCAATCATCAATATGCTGATGATTGACATTTAGGATACAATTCTCAACAACTCCCACTTAGCCTAAAGCCAATCGGCACAGTATCTAATACCCATCTTCAACTTGTATTCGTTGAACTCTTTGATGCCGAGGACTTTGGTAAATGGGTCAGCCATATTTTCTTTTGTTTCAATTTTCTGTAGAATCCGCTACTGTGTGCTGCTTGGAACTCTTCCAGTAGATAGCACCACCCTTAAAAGTGAAGATATATCTCGACACGCTCTTGCTATCATCTTGATCTGACTGAAAACTTGAATCGGTATATCCCTCAAGTTTTAAGTCAGAATCACCGTAGACAAGCCACTGATTTATAGTATTTCTCAAATACTTAAGGTTGATTTTTACAACCTTCCAATGGTTGCTACCTAGATCAAACTGGTATCTGCTCACTACTCCTAGTGAGTATGCCACGTCTGGTCTAGTACATATCATGGCATACATTATAGATCTCACTGTCAAAGCATATGGAATTCTATCCATACTCTCTCTTTCTTGAGGAGTTGTCGGACAATCCCTTTTAGAGAGATTAATTCCATGGCCCATCGGAAGATAGCCTTTTTTAGAATTAATCATACTGAACCTCTTCAGTATAGTATCAATGTATGTGGATTGGGATAATCCAAGCAATCTTCTAGATCTATCTCTATAGATCTTCATCCCTAGGATGTAAGATGCTTCTTCCAAATCCTTCATGAAAAATTGAGATGATAGCTAAACCTTTATTTCTTGTAATGCAAGAATGTCATTTCCGATTAAAAGAATGTCATCCACATACAAAACAAAAAATATGATAACTGAACCATTTGCCCATTTATAAATGCAAGGTTCCTCTTCATTCTTAATGAAGCCATATGTTTTGATTACCTTATCAAAACGTATATTCCAACTCCGTGAAGCTTGCTTTAATCCATAAATGGATTTTTGAAGCTTGCACACTTTAGACTCATCTGCAGATGTAAAACCTTCAGGTTGTATCATATACACCTTCTCTTCTAAATCTTCATTTAGAAAAGCGGTTTTAACATCCATCTGCCAGATCTCATAATCTAAGTGTGCTGCTATCGCAAGCATAATCCGAATGGACTTGAGCATTGCCACAGGAGAAATGTCTCGTCATAGTCAATACCATAACGTTGACGATATCCCTTGACAACCAGACGGGCTTTATAGGTCTCTACCTTTCCGTCTGCGCCCCGTTTCCTTTTGAATATCCACTTACACCCTATGGGTTTAATTCCTTCGGGTGGGTCAACTAATGTTCAAACATCATTGACCTTTATGGATTCCATTTCGGATTGCATGGCTCCAAGCCATTTATCAGAGTCATACCTCTGCATTGCATCCATATATGTGATCGGATCCTTATCATTTTCATCAAGTTCGATAGGATCCCTGTCCCGGACCAAGAAACCCTAGTATCTGTCCGGCTGACGTGGTACTCTACCTGATCGCCTTAATGGTGCATCTAATATGGGTTCTGGATCTGATCTAATCAAATCTGACTCAACTGGTTCAGTAGATGGTGTCGGATCTTCTACATGTTGAACTTCCTTAAGCTCAACAATAGAGCTTTTAGTTCCTTCACTAAGAAATTCTTTCTCTAAGAAAACAGCTCTATTGCTTAAGAACAACTTTTGTTCTTCAACAAAGTAGAAGTAATATCCTTTAGTTTCTTTAGGATAACCAACAAAGAAACATTTGTCAGACTTGGGTTCAAGTTTGTCTGTTTTCAAATGTTTGACGTACGCTGGACACCCCCAAACCCTAAAGTGAGAGAGCATCGGCTTACGTCCAGTCCACATCTCATGTGGTGTTTTATTTACAGACTTACTTGAAACTTTATTTAGAATGTAGCAGGCTGACTCAAGTGCATATCCCCAAAAAGATATGGGCAGACTCGCAAACCCCATCATGGATCGAACCATGTCTAACAGAGTTCGATTTCTTCTTTCTGATACACCGTTATACTGTGGTGTACCAGGAGGAGTCCATTGGGAGAGAATCCTATTTTCTCCTAGATATGTCAAAAACTCACTGGTGAGGTATTCACCTCCTCGATCTGATCGAAGAGTTTTAATACTCTTTCCAGTTTGTTTTTCTACTTCATTACGATATAATTTGTGTTGGAATTTGTATCCTAAATGTCAATCGTCAGCATATTGATGATTGAATTTTGTAAATGAATTGACAAATTAATAAAGTGTTATTTGGCATTATTCATCATTTCATCTTCAAATGAACTCTTATATGATGAAGTCCTTAGGACTTATGTTATGATAAAGGAGGATTTATCTTTGAGTCCTTAAACTTGTTTGCGACGAAATGATATGTTGTTACTAGGATGACAACATTATCGAGATTAGGTCGTTGTGTGACATATACGTTGGTTGTCCTCTTAACCAAGGAGTGTGGAGACACTGGTATGCCACACAAGTGAAGTGTAGAAGTACATTTCACTAAACGTGACCAATTCCGGAACGCTCTACTGTCGAGAGATGTTCCGAGTGGATATGGGTATAAGTTTGGCCCTCTGACCTGAGACCGCAACCTGTGACTAGCAAGCAACTCACTGTACTTTGGTACCGGACTACCTGAATTTCTAATTCAGTGACGGAAGGTCACTGGGTGCAGTCAAGTACTTGCGTAGTCAGTTGTGAGTCAAGATGGAATTGACCCCTCCTGAAAACAGGAGATAATGTCTTGTGATTAATTTAGCAAAACCTTAGCCAGGGTAATCCCAGTGAGGAGTCACGGGATATCTAAAGTTAATCACATAATGGATGTACTAATTATAGGGTTGACAGTGAGCTCTAAGTCATCCTGGCATTAGGAGTCAAAGGAATTGAATTATACAGTAACCATAGTTCAGGGTTCCAGAATATTTGCTTCGCATATATTCGACCTATCCGGACGTCGGGTACCATTGCTAGATGGTCACATCGATTAGTGTAGAAAATTATTCCTATACTACCGGCTTAGGTTCGAACCTATGAGGTCACACGCATAGAAGATTCCTGATTGATCAAGAAAGCTGATGAATGATTAAGAATCATTCAGGGGTAATTTGGTCAATTTGATTGGCAAATTATCTTATAAAATAATTAAAGTAATTATTGAAGGATTAATTAGTAATTAAATTACTAATAAACTCAATTTGATTGAGTAATTGTGCTAAGGATGAGCCAAATTGAATTGGATTCAAGTTTGGGCTCAATCAGGATTTTGACCTGATTGGATTAGGTCAGAACCAAAAAGGACTTAATCTGATCAAATTAATTTTAAATTAATTTGTTGTTAATTGGGGATTGACCTAATTGAATTAAGTCCAACACAAAGTAATAATTCAATTTGATTGAGTTTGCATGAGCCAAAATTGAATTGGATTCAATTTGAGCTCAATCAGGGTCTGACCTGATTAGATTGGGTTCAACCAAATTGCTTTATTTTAATTCGGGTTTGACCAAATTTGATTAGGTGCAACCCAAGGGGATTAGGTTCAGATGATGTGGCAATTATTGGTGACATGGAATTGGATTTTATGAATTTTAAATAAACCAAAATTATTGCATGGCACATGGACCCATTGCTTGACACATGGCGACATTGTTTGTTATTTGAATTTAAATTCAAACATTAAGCAATGTGTTAAATGATTTTAATCACTCAAACCATCAGCCAAGGTGGTGTCTGAGTTTTTGAATGGATTAAATTCGAATTTCAAGAGGTGATTTCGAAATTATGAAGTGTTTTACCTTGCCGCATGGATTTCAAATTCCTTCCCTCTTGCACATGTGTTTAAAATTTGAATTTAAATCAGATTTGGTTGAGACCTGATTTGGGTTGTTCCTATTCCTTTGCATGTGTCAACTAAAAGAGGTTTTCTAAAAATAAATTTCAAATTTTGAATGAAAATTCGGAGGCCATTAAAAGGGGTCAAACATGGGCACCAAAAACACATCCATTGCAGCCTTCTTCCTCACCCGCCTCCTCCTCCTCTTCTTCTCCATTTTAGATAGGGTTTTCAGGGTGAATATCTAGAAGATTCAAGATCAGATCTGAGTCCTCTACTTTTCTTACAAACCTCATCTCTATCTGCTTCAAGACGATTGATCAAGAGTTGATTGAATCCCGACGGGCAGATTTCAGCTTTCAAGTGTTCTGCAGCTGCTAGCACTGTTGCGGAAGAAGATCCTTCAGGACTTCGCGTGTACTTCTCGTAGAGGCCATTCGTGTGCGTGGCTGCGAAGTCAAGAATCAGATTCACAACTTTCATCCATCATAAAAGGTATTAATTTAGCATTAATCATTTATTATGGTGTCAAGGTCTAGGTCCAATTCCCCGAGGTTTTACCCTCTTTTGGGGCTCCTCACGGAGATATCTCCAGAATCTATTCGATGGATATTCGGAGATTAATTAGAATAGAGTTCTTAAGTTTCAGATCTGATAGTTAATCATGCATAAAAGTTTTGGCATAATTGTTTAAACGATTCCGGCATAATCCTATGTGTTCTTGAGGTGCTGATTTCTAGATTTGATCTTGTAAGCATGCATGAATTAAATTGTTTGATTCGGTTTTTTCGCTGCGTTTTAAAACTTAAAAAGAACTACGTATGGCTTGATCCCCCTTATGAAGGGGTACGTAGGCAACCCGATCAGGTTCAGCCATGGTTTTCAAAAAAAAAAAAAAAATTCAGCATGCTAAACACCGAAGAACCTAGGATTCACTTTCAGTGGTATCAGAGCCAGGTTTATGTTTAAACTTTTATGTTTTAATTCTTGCAATTAAATCTGAAATTATTAACATGTTTAGATTAGATCTAAAGTGCTTTTTATGATTGATTTAATTGCTGATTATGCATGATTAAGTAGATCTGAAATTTTGGATGCATATGATGCATGTTTGTGTTAGGATTAGTAACATGAATAAATCTGAAATCATAATATTGTTTAGATTAGATCTAAATAAAGTTTATGATTCATATGATCTCTGATTTTAATGAACAAATCAGATCTTAAAATAAAAGTGAAAAAACAAATACATAAGATGTATGTTGTTTGTATTAATTCATGTTGTTATGTATATGTGATGTATGAACATAAAACATAATGACTTAAACATGAATTAAATCTGATTACATGTGATTAATTACAAAAACTCAGATCTGAAAATGTGTTTTAAGAACTGAAAGATTGTAATTAATATGTAATTAAAAAGAAATATGCAATGATCAAAACTTTCATAAGTCTAAACTTAATTGAGAATTAAGTGTTATGAAATAGAATTGTAACTCAATTAATTGACATTGCATAATTCTTTGGGCATATGGGTTAGCTTGAATCAAGTTCTTAGGATTGGGTTAGACCTAAGGTTAGAATCAAACATGGTCTAATTAGAGTTAATTGATCAAATCTAATTAAGTAGTAACTAGATTAGGTCAAGGAAACTCTAGGTTAAATACAATAGTTGTAGATTGATCAATTCCATGTCTTTGATTAGACCAAGATGGAACTTGATTTAGGCTCAGAGGTGTAGCCCGAGTCATTTGAGTAATCAAATCGAAATTGATTAACCAGTCGGTGTCTAAGGTAAGTTTGGCAGTTTTGACCGGTGGTTTTTAATTGGGAGCTACTCGCACTGATTCGTCTTTGTCGAGTTAATGGCATATCCCTTCCACCGATCTCACTTACCTGGCCGACATGGTCAATCACATTTTGATTAGATCACTTAATGATTCGAGTTAGCCCATGCCTTAAGGAAAATCAGTATGACTGATTTAGGTGTCTCCTTAACCGGTTTGAGTCTAATCTGATTTGGTGAAGTCAGTGGGAGAAATTAGACTAACCGGATCTTCTCATCTATCCTAATTATGAAATCCTCTAAAATTATTAGGTCCTTAAAATGAAATGTTTATGGAGATAACTAGGTCATAGCCTCCCATTAAGTTGGGTGATAATGGGTCCAATGTTTTGATAATTATTGGAGGCGCCACACGCCTGGTACTTATCAAGCATTGGAATTGTCATTCAATATATGATGAGTTAAGTGTACCTTCAATAGGCGGTCAGGTGAGCCGAGCCATACTCGGGCTTGGTCGTCTATTAGTTGATTAGACTTAACCCTATCATTTAATGGTTGGATCTGACTAGGGTATTCGGTGGAGGCGCCACACGCCTGCCGGAAAACCTAGGGCAAAATCATCACTAGAAGTTGCTTGGTGAAGCAATTGGTTAAGAACCTACCAATAGGTGCATATGGGTTGGCCGAGCCACACTCGGGCCTATATGGGATCTATTGGGTTCTAGTGCCCACTAAAGAATTAGGAGTAATTTTTCGAATTAGAGGTAGAGGCTACCAATTTGTATAAAATAGTGGAAATATCTTTAGACTAAAGTCCAAGTCTACTGTGTTTAGTCAATTCATATACTAATAGCCAAATTTTCTTTTTATGCAGAAATGGCCACTAATTTATCACTTCGCTCATTGTTGGACAATGACAAGTTGACTGGTCCAAATTTCAATAATTGGCATAGAAAACTGAAAATAGTGCTAGAGCATGAGAGGATCCTTTATGTGATAACGGATCAAGCACCTGAGCAGCCCGCTGCTAATGCATCAAGATCAGCCAGAGACACTTATCAGAAGTGGCTCAGTGACCGGATCACTGTTCGATGCATCATGTTGGCAGCAATGAGTGATGAGTTTAGTAGGCGTTTTGAGAATACGCAGCCGGAAGATATCATTCAAGTGTTGAATGAATCATTCGGCATTCCTGACGACGTTGAGAGGCACAAAACTAGTTGTGCCATCTTCAGCGCCCGAATGAAAGATGGGACCTCGGTAACTGATCATGTACTGTACATGATTGAGTTGATCGAGCGTCTAAGCTCTCTTGGCTTTCCCCTTCATGATCAATTGGGGAAGGATGCCATACTAAACTCATTGCCTGGATCATACCGTCCTTTTCTCACTCATTTTCGTATGACGAAACCTGTAGTGAATTATCACCAATTGTTGGGGTTACTACAGACGTTTGAGAATGATCACCAACTTCTTAAGAAGACGGTGAATTTAGTGGGAGGTTCATCCAAGGGTCGCTCCTTTAAGAAAGGGAAAAAGAAAAATAAAATCCAAAAGAAACAGGTGCACCATGCTCAGCCTAGTCAGAAAAAGAATAAAAAGGCTGATCAGAGCAAGGCGGAGTGCTTCTTCTGCAAGAAGCAAGGATATTGGAAGAGGAACTGTCCTCTTTACATTGCATCCCTCGATCCGAACCGGCCTAAGAAAAGTGGGCAATCAGTTGCCAATCAAGGTACTTATATGATAACACCTTGCAATTTTTCTATTTGTGATAATTCGACCTGGGTATTGGATACCGGTAGTCCTTTTAATATTTGCAATTCGTTGCAGGGGCTACAAGTCAGTAAGAGGTTTGAAGAAGGAGAAAGGTTCCTGAATGTTGGAGATGGAAGACCAGTTCCAGTTCTAGCTTTAGGAATTCTTAAACTTGAATTCAGCTCTCATGTAAATGTCCTTAGTGATTGTCACTATTGTCCAAGTTTTCTATTGAATATCATTTCTGTAGGCCTTTTGGCCAAAAATGGTTATGAAATATCAATAAAAAAGGATTATTGCAATGTCATTTGGAATGGTGTTGTTGTAATGAATGGAATTCTGAGTAATGGCATTTACATTTTGTCACAGCCTGTTCATGTAATGTATAAATCCAATAAGCGCCCTAGAATAGATAATGTCACGGATGTCTACCTTTGGCATCATAGGCTAGGTCATATTAACAAGAATAGGATGAACAGGTTAAGAGGGAATCCTTGATGTTAATGATTGTGAATCATGTCTTCTTGGTAAAATGACCAAATCACCTTTTACCGAAAAAGGTGAACGAGCCAGTGATTTATTGACCCTTGTACATTCTGATGTATGTGGGCCAATGAGCACAGATGCTAGAGGTGGGTATTCATATTTCATTACGTTTACAGACGACCTTTCTAGGTATGGTTATGTCTATTTAATGAGACATAAATCTGAATCATTTGAAATGTTCAAATTATATCGTAATGAAGTAGAAAAACAAACTGGAAAGAGTATTAAAACTCTTCGATCAGATCGAGGAGGTGAATACCTCTCCAGTGAATTTTTGACATATCTAGGAGAAAATGGGATTCTCTCCCAATGGACTCCTCCTGGTACACCACAATATAATGGTGTGTCAGAAAGGAGAAATCGAACTCTGTTAGACATGGTTCGATCCATGATGGGGTTTGCTAATCTGCCCATATCCTTTTGGGGATATGCTCTTGAGTCAGCCTGCTATATTCTAAATAAGGTTCCAAGTAAGTCTGTAAATAAAACACCACATGAGATGTGGACTGGACGTAAGCCGATGCTCTCTCACCTTAGGATTTGGGGGTGTCCGGCGTACGTCAAACGTTTGAAGACAGACAAACTTGAACCCAAGTCTGACAAATGTTTCTTTGTTGGTTACCCTAAAGAAACTAAAGGATATTACTTCTACTTTGCTGAAGAACAAAAGTTGTTCGTAAGCAATAGAGCAATTTTCTTAGAAAAGGAATTCCTTGGTGAAGGAACAAATAGCTCTAATGTTGAGCTTAGAGAAGTTCAACATGTAGAAGATCCGACACCATCTACTGAACCAGTTGAGTCGGATTTGATTAGATCAGATCCAGAACCCATATTAGATGCACCATTAAGGCGATCGGGTAGAGTACCACGTCAGCCGGACAGATACTACAGTTTCTTGGTCCGGGATGGAGATCCTATCGAACTTGATGAAAACGATGAGGATCCGATCACATATATGGATGCAATGCAGAGGTATGACTCTGATAAATGGCTTGGAGCCATGCAATCTGAAATGGAATCCATGAAGGTCAATGATGTTTGGACATTAGTTGACCCACCCGAAGGAATTAAATCCATAGGGTGTAAGTGGATATTCAAAAGGAAACGGGGCGCAGACGGAAAGGTAGAGACCTATAAAGCCCGTTTGGTTGCCAAGGGTTATCGTCAACGTTATGGTATTGACTATGATGAGACGTTTTCTCCTGTGGCAATGCTCAAGTCCATTCGGATTGTGCTTGCGATAGCAGCACATTTAGACTATGAAATCTGGCAAATGGATGTAAAGACCGCATTTCTAAATGGAGATTTAGAAGAGGAAGTGTATATGATACAACCTGAAGGTTTTACATCTGCAGATGAGTCTAAAGTGTGCAAGCTTCAAAAATCCATTTATGGATTAAAGCAAGCTTCACGGAGTTGGAATATACGTTTTGATAAGGTAATCAAAACATATGGCTTCATTAAGAATGAAGAGGAACCTTGTATTTATAAATGGGCAAATGGTTCAGTTATTATATTCCTTATTTTGTATGTGGATGACATTCTTTTAATCGGGAATGACATTCCTGCATTACAAGAAATAAAGGTTTGGCTATCATCTCAATTTGCCATGAAGGATTTGGGAGAAGCATCTTACATCCTAGGGATGAAGATCTATAGAGATAGATCTAGAAGATTGCTTGGATTATCCCAATCCACATACATTGATACTATACTGAAGAGGTTCAGTATGATTAATTCCAAGAAAGGCTATCTTCCGATGGGCCATGAAATTAACCTCTCTAAAAGGAATTGTCCGACAACCCCTCAAGAAAGAGAGAGTATGGATAGAATTCCATATGCTTCGGCAGTGGGATCTATAATGTATGCCATGACATGTACTAGACCAGACGTGGCATACTCACTAGGAGTAGTGAGCAGATACCAGTCTGATCCAGGTAGCAACCACTGGAAGGTTGTAAAAACCATCCTTAAGTATTTGAGAAATACTAAAGATCAGTGGCTTGTCTATGGTGATTCTGACTTAAAACTTGAGGGATATACTGATTCAAGTTTTCAGTCAGATCAAGATGATAGCAAGAGCGTGTCAGGATATATCTTCACTCTTAAGGATGGGGCCATCTGCTGGAAGAGTTTCAAGCAGCATACAGTGGCAGATTCTACATGTGAAGCAGAATATATCGCAGCATCTGATGCCGCCAAGGAAGCTGTATGGTTGCGGAAGTTCATCACCGAGCTTGGAGTGACACCCTCCATTGATGGTCCAGTGCCTGTATTTTGTGACAATACTGGGGCCATAGCTCAAGCAAGAGAACCCAAAGCACATCAGCGGACCAAGCCTATTCTACGTCGCTACCACCTGGTTCGAGAGATCATTGATCGAGGTGATATTGATCTTCAGAAGATTGACACAAAAGAAAATCTGGCTGACCCATTTACCAAAGTCCTCGGCATCAAAGAGTTCGACGAACACAAGTCGAAGATGGGTATTAGATACTGTGCCGATTGGCATTAGGCTAAGTGGGAGTTGTTGGAATTTGTATCCTAAGTGTCAATCGTCAGCATATTGATGATTGAATTTTGTAAATGAATTGACAAATTAATAAAGTGTTATTTGGCATTATTCATCATTTCATCTTCAAATGAACTCTTATATGATGAAGTCCTTAGGACTTATGTTATGATAAAGGAGGATTTATCTTTGAGTCCTTAAACTTGTTTGCGACGAAATGATATGTTGTTACTAGGACGACAACATTATCGAGATTAGGTCGTTGTGTGACATATACGTTGGTTGTCCTCTTAACCAAGGAGTGTGGAAACACTGGTATGCCACACAAGTGAAGTGTAGAAGTACATTTCACTAAACGTGACCAATTCCGGAACGCTCTACTGTCGAGAGATGTTCCGAGTGGATATGGATATAAGTTTGGCCCTCTGACCTGAGACCGCAACCTGTGACTAGCAAGCAACTCACTGTACTTTGGTACCGGACTACCTGAATTTCTAATTCAGTGACGGAAGGTCACTGGGTGCAGTCAAGTACTTGCGTAGTCAGTTGTGAGTCAAGATGGAATTGACCCCTCCTGAAAACAGGAGATAATGTCTTGTGATTAATTTAGCAAAACCTTGGCCAGGGTAATCCCAGTGAGGAGTCACGGGAGATCTAAAGTTAATCACATAATGGATGTACTAATTATAGGGTTGACAGTGAGCTCTAAGTCATCCTGGCATTAGGAGTCAAAGGGATTGAATTATACAGTAACCATAGTTGAGGGTTCCAGAATATTTGTTTCGCATATATTCGACCTATCCAGACGTCGGGTACCATTGCTAGATGGTCACATCGATTAGTGTAGAAAATTGTTCCTATACTACCGGCTTAGGTTCGAACCTATGAGGTCACACGCATAGAAGATTCCTGATTGATCAAGAAAGCTGATGAATGATTAAGAATCATTTAGGGATAATTTGGTCAATTTGATTGGCAAATTATCTTATAAAATAATTAAAGTAATTATTGAAGGATTAATTAGTAATTAAATTACTAATAAACTCAATTTGATTGAGTAATTGTGCTAAGGATGAGCCAAATTGAATTGGATTCAAGTTTGGGCTCAATCAGGGTTTTGACCTGATTGGATTAGGTCAGAACCAAAAAGGACTTAATCTGATCAAATTAATTTTAAATTAATTTGTTCTTAATTGGGGATTGACCTAATTGAATTAGGTCCAACACAAAGTAATAATTCAATTTGATTGAGTTTGCATGAGCCAAAATTGAATTGGATTCAATTTGAGCTCAATCAGGGTCTGACCTGATTAGATTGGGTTCAACCAAATTGCTTTATTTTAATTCGGGTTTGACCAAATTTGATTAGGTGCAACCCAAGGAGATTAGGCTCAGATGATGTGGCAATTATTGGTGACATGGAATTGGATTTCATGAATTTTAATAAACCAAAATTATTGCATGGCACATGGACCCATTGCTTGACACATGGCGACATTGTTTGTTATTTGAATTTAAATTCAAACATTAAGCAATGTGTTAAATGATTTTAATCACTCAAACCATCAGCCAAGGTGGCGTCTGAGTTTTTGAATGGATTAAATTCGAATTTCAAGAGGTGATTTCGAAATTATGAAGTGTTTTACCTTGCCGCATAGATTTCAAATTCCTTCCCTCTTGCACATGTGTTTAAAATTTGAATTTAAATCAGATTTGGTTGAGATCTGATTTGGGTTGTTCCTATTCCTTTGCATGTGCCAACTAAAAGAGGTTTTCTGAAAATAAATTTCGAATTTTGAATGAAAATTCGGAGGCCATTAAAAGGGGTCAAACATGGGCACCAAAAATACATCCATTGCAGCCTTCTTCCTCACCCGCCTCCTCCTCCTCTTCTTCTCCATTTTAGATAGGGTTTTCAGGGTGAATATCTAGAAGATTCAAGATCAGATCTGAGTCCTCTACTTTTCTTACAAACCTCATCTCTATCTGCTTCAAGACGATTGATCAAGAGTTGATTGAATCCCGACGGACAGATTTCAGCTTTCAAGTGTTCTGCAGCTGCTAGCACTGTTGCGGAAGAAGATCCTTCAGGACTTCGCGTGTACTTCTCGTAGAGGCCATTCGTGTGCGTGGCTGTGAAGTCAAGAATCAGATTCACAACTTTCATCCATCATAAAAGGTATTAATTCTAGCATTAATCATTTATTATGGTGTCAAGGTCTAGGTCCAATTCTCCGAGGTTTTACCCTCTTTTGGGGCTCCTCACGGAGATATCTCCAGAATCCATTCGATGGATATTCGGAGATTAATTGGAATAGAGTTCTTAAGTTTCAGATCTGATAGTTAATCATGCATAAAGTTTTAGCATAATTGTTTAAACGATTCCGGCATAATCCTATGTGTTCTTAAGGTGCTGATTTCTAGATTTGATCTTGTAAGCATGCATGAATTAAATTGTTTGATTCGGTTTTTCCGCTGCATTTTAAAACTTAAAAAGAACTACGTATGGCTTGATCCCCCTTATGAAGGGGTACGTAGGCAACCCGATCAGGTTCAGCCATGGTTTTCAAAAAAAAGAAAAAATTCAGCATGCTAAACACCGAAGAACCTAGGATTCACTTTCAATTTGAACATTTCAAATGATTCAGATTTATGTCTCATTAAATAGACATAACCATACCTAGAAAGGTCGTCTGTAATCGTAATGAAATATGAATACCCACCTCTAGCATTTGTGCTCATTGGCCCACATACATCAGAATGTACAAGGGTCAATAAGTCACTGGCTCGTTCACCTTTTCCGGTAAAAGGTGATTTGGTCATTTTACCAAGAAGGCATGATTCACAGGTTGTCAATGATTCATAATCATTAACATCGAGGATTCCCTCTTTACTTAACCTGTTCATCCTGTTCTTGTTAATATAACCTAGCCTATGATGCCAAAGGTAGACATCCGTGACATTATCTATTCTAGGATGCTTACTTGACGTGTACATTACATTAACAGGTTGTGATAACAAGTAGATGTCATTGCTCAATTGTCCATTCATTACAGTAACACCATTCATAATGATATCACAAGAACATTTCTTTATTGAAATTTCATAATCGTTCATGGCCAAAAGGCCTACGGAAATTACATTCAATAAGAATGTAGGACAATAGTGACAATCACTCAAGACAACTACATGAGAATTGAAAACAAGTTTGAGATTGCCTAAAGCTAGAACTGGAACAGATCTTCCATCTCCAACATTCAGGAATCTCTCGCTGTTTTCAAATCTCTCATTGACCTGAAGTCCTTGCAATGAATTGCATATATTAAACGGACTTCCATTATCTAATACCCAGGTCGAATTATCACATATAGAGAAATTATAAGGTGTTATCATATAAATACCTTGATCAGCAACTGATTGCCCTTTTCTCTTGCTTGGCCTGTTCGGGTCAAGTGAGGTAAGGTACTGAGGACAATTTCTCTTCCAATGCCCCTGCTTCTTACAATAGAAGCATTCTGCCAGATTGTGGTCAACCTTAATCTTTTTGGTCTGACTTGGCTTAGCACGTTGTACCTTTTTCTTTTGATTCTTATTTTTCTTCTTTCCTTTAAAGGTACCACGACCTCTGGACGAACCTCCCACTAAATTCACCGACCCTTTTAGGAGTTGGTGATCCTTCTCAAAAGTTTGTAGTAAACCCAACAATTGGTGATAATTTACTACCAGTTTCGTCATACGAAAGTTGGTGAGAAATGGGCAGTACGAACTAGGAAGAGAATTCAGTATAGCATCCTTCCCCAATTGATCATGTAGGGGAGATCCGAAAGTGCCTAGGTGCTCGATTAACTCAATCATGTACAATACATGATCGGTCACCGAAGCCCCATCCTTCATACGTGCGCTGAAAATAGCACAACTAGTTTTGTGCCTTTCAACATCATCAGGAATACCGAAAGATTCATTCAACACTTGAATGATGTCTTCCGGCTGCGCATTCTCAAAATGCCTACTAAACTCATCATTCATTGCAGCGAGCATAATGCAACGGACAGTGATATGATCACTGAGCCACTTCTGATAAGTGTCTCTGACTGTACCCCGTGCATTAGCAGTGGGCTGCTCAGGTGCCGGATCTGTTATCACATAAAGGATCCATTCATGCTTTAGCACAATTTTCAGTTTTCTATACCAATTATTGAAGTTGGGACCTGTCAACTTGTCATTATCCAATAATGAGCGAAGTGACAAACTTGTGGTCATTTCTATATAAAAGAAAATTTGGCTATTAGTATATGAATTGACTAAACACGGTAGACTTGGACTTTAGTCTAAAGATACCCCCACTATTTTATACAAATTGGTAGCCTCTACCTCCAATTCGAAAAATTACTCCTAATTCTTTAGTGGGCACTAGAACCCAATAGATCGCATATAGGCCCGAGTGTGGCTCGGCTAACCCATATGCACCTATTGGTAGGTTCTAAACCAGTTGCTTCACCAAGCAACTTCTAGTGATAATTTTGCCCTAGGTTCTTCGGCAGGCGTGTGGCGCCTCCACCGAATACCCTAGTCAGGTCCAACCATTAAATGATAGGATTAAGTCTAATCAACTAATAGACGACCAAGCCCGAGTGTGGCTCGGCTCACCTGACCGCCTATTGAAGGTACACTTAACTCATCATATATTGAATGACAATTCCAATGCTTGATAAGTACCAGGCGTGTCGCGCCTCCAATAATTATCAAAGCATTGGACCCATTATCACCCAACTTAATGAGAGGCTATGACCTAGTTATCCCCATAACCATTTCATTTTAAGGACCTAATAATTTTAGAGGATTTCTTAATTAGGATAGATAAGAAGATCCGGTTAGTTTAATTTCTCCCACTGACTTCACCAAATCAGATTAGACTTAAACCGATTAAGGAGGCACCCAAATCAGTCAAACTGATTTTCCTTATAGGCATGGGCTAACTCGAATCATTAAGTGATCCAATCAAAATGTGATTGACCATGTCGGCCAGGTAAGTGAGATCGGTGGAAGGGATATGCCATTAACTCGACAAAGACGAATCAGTGCGAGTAGCTCCCAATTAAAAACCACCAGTCAAAACTGCCAAACTTACTTTAGACACCGACTGGTTAATCAATTTCGATTTGAATACTCAAATGACTCGGGCTGCACCTCTGAGCCTAAATCAACTTCCATCTTGGTCTAATCAAAGACATGGACTTGATCCATCTACAACTATTGTAAATTGATCTAGAATTTTCTTGACCTAATCTAGTTACTACTTAATTAGATTTGATCAATTAATTCTATTTGTCCATGTATGATTCTAACCTTAGGTCTAACCCAATCCTAGGAACTTGATTCAAGCTAACCCATATGCCCAAAGAATTATGCAATGTCAATTAATTGAGTTACAATTCTATTTCATAACACTTAATTCTCAATTAAGTTTAGACTTATGAAAGTTTTGATCATTGCATATTTCTTTTTAATTACATATTAATTACAATCTTTCAGTTCTTAAAACATATTTTCAGATCTGAGTTTTTGTAATTAATCACATGTAATCAGATTTAATTCATGTTTAAGTCATTATATTTAATGTTCATGCATCACATATACATAACAACATGAATTAATACAAACAACATACATCTTATGTATTTGTTTTTTTTTCACTTTTATTTTCAGATCTGATTTGTTCATTAAAATCAGAGATCATATGAATCATAAATTTTATTTAGATCTAATCTAAACAATATTATGATTTCAGATTTATTTATGTTACAAATCTTAACACAAACATGCATCATATGCATTCAAAATTTCAGATCTAGTTAATCATGCATAATCAGCAATTAAATCAATCATAAAAAATACTTTAGATCTAATCTAAGTATGTTAATGATTTCATATTTAATTACAAGAATTAAAACATAAAAGTTTAAACATGAACCTGGCTCTGATACCACTGAAAGTGAATCTTAAGTTCTTCGGTGTTAAGCATGCTGATTTTTTTTTTTTAAAACCATGGCTGAACCTGATCGGGTTGCCTACGTACCCCTTCATAAGGGGGATCAAGCCATACGTAGTTGTTTTTAAGTTTTAAAATGCAGCGAAAAAATCGAATCAAACAATTTAATTCATGCATGCTTACAAGATCAAATCTAGAAATCAGCACCTTAAGAACACATAGGATTATGCCGGAATCGTTTAAACAATTATGCTAAAATTTTCATGCATGATTAACTATCAGATCTGAAACTTAAGAACTCTATTTCGATTAATCTTCGAATATCCATCGAATGGATTCTGGAGATAACTCCGTGAGGAGCCCCAAAGGAGGGTAAAACCTCGGGGAATCAGACTTAGACCCTGACTCCAAAATAAAATATTGATGTGGGATTAATACCTTTTATGATGGAAGAAACTTATGGATCTGATCCTTGACTTCGCAGCCACGCACACGAATGGCCTCTTTGAAAAGTACACGCGAAGCCCTAGGTAGATCGTCTTCCGCGGGAGTGCTAGCTCGCGCAGGAACGCAGCAATGGCTGAAGCTTTCTCCTTCTAAACCCTCAACCTTTGATTGTTCTTCAAGGAGAAGGAGGATGGACGTGAGGAAGAAGGAGAAGAAGGGATGGAGGCCCTCAGAGAATTTTTTCAGAATTTTTTGAAACCTCTAAATATGGTATACATTGAACCCAAGGCATGGGGGTCTTTATAGCCAAAAGATCCCCCCACGTATCACACCTAATTTAGCCAATTAATTTGGCTGATAAAATTCCCAAAAAATTCTGGTAGTTTGAAAGCTAAGAGAGATAAACATATCCAAATTTCGTGCATTTTGGATCCCTAAAATATAGGAATTCATGCATCCAAAATTCAGCCGCAGACCACCCTATTTCATGCACCATGCAATCCCTACAAATTAGGAAATTCATCTAAATCTTTCTAGAAAGATTTAAGGCGCCATTTTTATAGGAATTATAGCCCCACGCCTCCTCTCTTCTCATGCCAATTTTTGGCTAAAAATAAAGAGGATAGACGTAGAAAATATTGAGAATAAATTAAGGTGTCATTCTTCTCCAAGAAGATAAGGATGGGTTCCTAAAATTTAGGGATTCTTCTTCTTATCCAATTCTGATTATTTGGACTCATAATCCTCATCAAATAAGGTCTTCTAATTGATTTGGATCAAGCCCAATCCAATTGGATCAAGTCCCATCAATTGGGTCAAGCTCAATCTACTTGGGTTGAACCCAATCCAATTAGGTCAAACCCTGATGCAGCCCAAATTGAATCCTATTCAATTTGGCTCAACCTAAGCCCAATTACTCAATCAAATTGAGTTCATTAGCAATCTAATTGCTAATTAATCCTCCAATAATTCAATAATTATTTTAATACAATTTTTGCTTTGGATAATTTGTCAATCGAATTGACCAAATTACCTCTGAATGATTCTTAATCATCAATCAGCCATTTGATCAACCTAGAAACTTCTATGCGTGTGACCTCATAGGTTCGAACCTAAGCCGGTAGTATAGGAACGTCTTCCTATACTAATCGATGTGACCATCTAGCAATGGTATCCGACGTCCGGATAGGCCGAATATATGCGAAGCAAATATTCTGGAACTCTGGACTATGGTTACTGTATAATTCAATCCCTTTGACTCCTAATGCCAGGATGACTTAGAGCTCACTGTCAACCCTATAATTAGTACATCCATTATGTGATTAACTTTAGATATCCCGTGACTTCTCACTGGGATTACTCTGGCCAAGGTTTTGCTAAATTAATCACAAGACATTATCTCCTGTTTGCAGGAGGGGTCAATTCCATCTCGACTCACAACTGACTACGCAAGTACTTGACTGCACCCAGTGACCTTTCGTCACTGAATTAGAAATTCAGGTAGTCCGGTACCAAAGTACAGTGAGTTGCTTGCTAGTCACAAGTTGCGATCTCAGGTCAGAGGGCCAAACTTATATCCATATCCACTCGGAACATCTCTTGACAGTAGAGCATTCCGGAATTGGTCACGTTCAGTGAAATGTACTTCTACACTTCACCTGTATGGCATACCAGTGTCTCCACACTCCTTGGTTAAGAGGACAACCAACGTATATGTCACACAACGACCTAATCTCGATAATGTTGTCGTCCTAGTAACAACATATCATTTGGTCGCGAACAAGTTTAAGGACTCAAAGATAAATCCTCCTTTATCATAACATAAGTCCTAAGGACTTCATCATATAAGAGTTCATTTGAAGATGAAATGATGAATAATGCCAAATAATATTTTATTAATTTGTCAATTTATTTACAAAATTCAATCATCAATATGCTGACGATTGACATTTAGGATACAATTCCCAACAATTATAGCATGGCAGATTACATGGCTATGCTTTGCCTGCAAGGTCTTCATGAATTTTGGAGTTTGTAGCATTATGATTTGAAGACAATTTAGGGAAATTGTCATATGGCAGAAACATCTCTAACTGGAGCAGAATCTTGATTGAAGTGTTTAATAAGGTTGTGAGGTTTATTTGGTGTAAGGTAGAGAAATACGAAGGTACCATCTAGGCCTTTTTAGTATATCGCATGCCTAAGAAATGTTCTTGGGTTTGTTGTCCTTCGGCAGGTAGAAAGACAATCTGCTAGTAGAGATGAAAAAAGAGGTAGCCACATACCTATTGAAGCAACTTTTTCCTTTATTTTGATTTTGATATTTCTCTTTTCAAGATTATAGTGGTGACAGTTGAAAACTTGAAGAGCTCATGAGAAAATTTTTTTGATGGAAAGAAGTGAGATGTTTTGGCTAAGAAATGGAAAGGGCGAAGCATAAGGGTTTTCTAAAAGTTGGCTTTAGTTAGGATGGTGGAGTGGGTGAGTAGCAAGTAAACTTGTTGCTTGTTAAAGGTGGAAGCACCTTGTTATTTAGGAAAGGGCCATGCAAGGTGATGGTGTCTTTTCTTTCTCTTTAGATTGCAGTTTTATTATTTTGCCTATTACCCTGATATAGAAATTGATTAGAGCAAGTACCTTTATCTTATGATCTTTTTATTTATTTTAATTGTTTTCTACCCACTCTGAAAGATGTTATCTTCTTATTTGTCATCCTTTTGCCCCTTTTAGAAAATATTCCATCTGTAACAAGCTTGATCTACACATGAAAGTTCGTATATGCTCACCTTCTTTTAGTTATTTTGCTATTGCTAGATCAAAACAATTGCAAACCCTTCCTTGCATCTCTTGCAACATTTCAATTTCTAAACCCCATTAAATGCACGACTTGTTGCTAGCCCTAGACTTGGATATGAACTGAAGGCAGGCAACCGATGTTAGGTGAATAGCTGGTTGTAAGGACCTTCCTCCACATACATCCCTAAAAACAGTAATAACTTGAAAGAATATAAAATTAATTTCGGGTTGTTTCTTACAGATCCTTTATCTGAGACTCAAACTTTGTCATGTAAAAGTATGTCATGCATTTTTTCCATAAGCCTTCATCCAGATGTTCATAACAAGTGCTGACAAAATTATAATTTGGAGAAGATTCATAATGCAAATATACATGTCAAAGCTTGGCATACTTCTTCAGAGTCTCTTCATAGCTCTTCATGCTCTCTGATGCTTGTTGATTACATATTAGAGTAACCCTAGATGTTGACAGAAGTACTTTGCTCCCTGTGGTTGAAGGGTCTCTCTTTTGGATCTGCACCTCCCATACCTATCCAACACTAATTATTATGTTAAAAAAGCATCATATGGTTCAACATAGACTAATCAACAAGTCTAAAAGTTTACGGTTGTCCATAAAAAAGATCAGGCTGCTTTGACCATTTTCTTCCTGTAACAAACAAGTGTGGTTCTTTTCTCTGTCGTTGTTGTTGTTTTTATTTTTACATAAATATGATGATTGAAGCAAAATTCATATAACTAAACTGATGAGATGACACTCGGAGAACTGCAATACAGTAACTGTAGATTCCTTCCTGCAATCCTCATCAAATTGTTGATACATAATCCTGTATATTTTAAATCCGTATATTTCATGTCAAGAACTTGAGAGTGACCGACTAGTTGAGCAAGTTAGAAATGCAATGTTCTTCTCTGGTATACCATTTCCTTATGTAGCGACATTATCAACTTAGAAGAACTAAGGTGCATATGATGTGGGTGGTGGACATGAGCAAGATTAAATCAGAAATTGCCTGGCCTTTTTTACTATAAGAAATATATACTTTCAACCTTTTGACTAGATCCTTGGTGGGGGTGGATTTTCTTGTTTCTAATCCCTATGACTTGTGGCTGAAAAGATAGAAGTCGAGGAGATTAGGGAGTAGATGTTTGCTGTTTGAAGAGATGGTGCGTTTGTTCCTGGCGGTTTCGACTTCCCTCTCTGTTTAAGAATTTAAAGATACTATTATGTATTAGCTTCTTATCTTGCAAGTGTTCTTCAGAGAATAAGGGGGGTGGGGAGGTGATTTTGGATTCAGCTTTTTCATCAAATCTTTCTACAAAAGAGATGTAAAGAAAATTAAAGTTTCTAGACCCAGTGACCTGATATTAGCATTTTAAAGTGGTTCTTTATCTGTTGTACCCACAGGTTTTTTATCGAAGGTGCATTACTTTTGAGCAAGATTTTCATTGCAATTTGGTATGTAGGCATATGGAAAAGATGTAAGTTGCATCATTTGCATGACTGACATGAAGCACAGAGTGTGCAGCATGTGTGGGTTTCTATTTTTGACTCTAGATGAAGGGTGGGCATAAATTCTTGTGTTCTCTATTTTATATTTATTTCTCTCTATTTTATATTTATTTATTTTTATTTTGATTTCAATATTTTTTTATTGTCTATATTAATACAGAGTTTTTTATATTTTTCCTAATTCTAATTCCTCGGAGGGAGAAATTCACTTTTTTATCTTGTTAGAGGGTTCATGATTACTAATCATAAATAGAGGTAGGATTAAAAAATAGATCTGGAGGAAAAAAATAAAAAGTAATTATCCAAAACTTCTGACTCTTATTACAAGTAGAACTAATGTCATCAAAGAAAACACCATTCTTTTTAGTTCTTTTTTAATTACGATGCGTGAAACGTTATTCCAAGAACTACTGAGGATGAAGGTAAGGGATCCTCTCTTTAGGTTATTATTATAGATCGTATGTGTTTGCTAAATTGGTCAGGACAAAATTCTTCATTAGATTTTGTCATGCTCATGTCAAGAACAAGGGGCTGCATGTTGCATGGAAGCAGATAATATTCGCATGTTACAGGAAATGACATTGAATATATGAAAACATTTTCCTGCTACAGTTTGTGGTGGTCTTGTGTCTGAAAGCCAACTTCCCAAGAGCTTTGTGATGGGGTAAAAATTATTGAGAACCACATGAAGTTGTTTGGAGAGTGCACTGCTATTTAAATATTTAAACACCCTCTTGGTCTTGACCCCAGGTTTTCTCTAAACAAGAGCTGGAGGTAGAAAGTTATGTAAATGATGTACGTGACAATGAGATTGTGTTCCTTGGGCTGAAAGGACTGCACTCATTAGAGCAACCCACTTTACCCAATTTCTTGTTTCTTTCGTAATCTGGCAATGAAAATACTGGATAAGATGGGAAATATGCAAGCAAACATCTTATGGGAAGTGATTAGTGGAAACTCCAAGGTCTGCATGAGATTTCAAGACCGGCTTGGTAAGGTGGACGTATCCTTGGCAATTTGAAAGCCTATAATATTATTCTTTACAAATGTCATTTAGATTCCGGGGAGTAGCACCATGATGTATGTCAACAACTAATCATACAGAAGAACTAAGAAGATAATATTAAGAGAGGGTCTTTAATGGGTGTGGAGGCCTTTAATTGGCAAGGTGAAAGAGTTGAATTATGAAAGGAACTTGGATAGGTCATCTGACTTAAGGAAGTATTTCCCTTGTCAAGAGTCACAGATCTTCCAATATCTTTGTGATTGTGGCAAAAGAGATCTCAGGCAAGAAGTGAATTAGAGTATTTTTCTTGAAGAGACCTGAGGTGGCTGCTGGCTGGATTTTGAGAATTGTTCACATCACTTCATCAGACCTACTTAATGACATAGTTGGAGTATTTCACTTTAGTCTCATCCGACAAAATTTTCTCCATAGATTTTCCCTTGATATTTAAAGAATACGAGACATCATTTGGTATAATCCTTGAATTTTACTTTCTTCGCTTGAAGTAGATGCTCTCCCTTACAAGTTCATTACCTGTTTTCTTTATATTTTTGAAAGAATGAAATGCCATCAAATTCATGAGGCAAATGACAAAAAGATGATTACTATTGCTGTTTTACTATTGTAGAGAGAATGCTTACAATGACCACATCTGAAAACAATATCCAAGAGTGATCTATCTATATGCTCTGTTGAGAAAAAAAATGAAAACAAACCTTTGTGTACTGTGAAGCATTTGTGCATTTCTTATGGCATGAGTAAATAGGAGTCATCACTTCATGGAATTGATGGATATTGTTTGGTTTTTCTTTAGTTGGACTGTGGAGTAGAAATGTTCTTCCAAGACATGGTCCAGGTTTGTTTCCCTACTTCTTGCTAGCTATAATTATTTCTGACCGACCTATTTGTTTTGATTCCTTCCTCT
This sequence comes from Phoenix dactylifera, assembly GCF_051530095.1. Taxonomy (NCBI): domain Eukaryota; kingdom Viridiplantae; phylum Streptophyta; class Magnoliopsida; order Arecales; family Arecaceae; genus Phoenix; species Phoenix dactylifera. The sequence continues at coordinate 1,490,846 of NC_143206.1, read as the reverse complement.
GACCAGTCTCCTAAACTTCTGTCAATAGGCCGAAATTAAGCAGCTGGCTTTCTAAAGTTCAAAGGCAGGTGTTGTTTGGGGGCTGTCTCTATCTTCTTTAATTCCAACGACAGTGGGCTGATGTGTTACAGGCTATCAACTTGCCCTGCCTGCCATTACCATTACCGTGCCATCTCTCAGATCCATAGGCCACCCCATGGATGATCTCTAGGCCACAGAATTATCCTCTCATGTGACTTTTGGATCAGAGTGCAGCTATGCAAGTAATAGGGCAGTGGAGGGCTACTTGCCCTACTGGATTTGAACACAATTTGCCTTGAGCCATGGAAGCAGATTTGGTTCCTTTACCTGGATGGTTTTGCCCTTCTGGATGGGCCTGGCTTCTGCCTCTACTTCTTCGCCGAGCACAGCTGGCTTGAGATGGTTGGTGGAGAGCTGAACCCCAACGACTCTCCGGAATCCAGTGGCCACATAGGCTCCAAAGCTGGCTAAGGTTTCTGCAATGAGAGCCGACACCCCTCCATTGAGCACATCAAAAGGCTGATACAAAAAACAAAAATTTTACTTAGGATGCTTCAATCATGTATAAAATAAGAAGGCAAAGACATCGATTTCTTGCATGACTTGGAATCAAACAGAGATGGATTACTAGTAGAGAATTCTACCTGGCAGCATGTTGTGGTGACCTTCAGCCTGCCTGCAACCTTTTCCGGTGAGATGAGCTCGAACTCGAAACCGATAGCATGGAGGGTTCGGTCGATAGCTGCAGTCATTGTTGCCGGAGATGGAGATGATATTCCTGTGGGATCTGGAGTTGGTGCCATCCTCTTTGGTGCAAGATGACATACTAGGTGGATTGTTTTATTTCCTCATCCTTTATGAAGGTACAAGGTTCAAAGAGGAGCCCACACACCTACCTCTTCTACCACACAGAATAAAAAAAAACATAAAGCCCACACCTACCTCTTCTACATACAGACACACACACACACAAAAACAGACAAGAAAACCTGTGCCTACCTACATAGTTCTGGGCTATTTTATCTTCTACAAAATCCTTTTTATCTCTGGAAAATGCTTTATTTCACTTTCTCTAATCGCTTCTTTTGATGGTCAGAGACTCTTTTCATGTCTCGCTCCTTTTTCGTCAGATGGTGTACTTCGTAACCAACGGATGGATTAAGGTTGAAGGCACTTCTGTTATTGGAGCCCCTATGCCATAAAGGAGCATAAATTTAGAACCAAGCAAAGTGAGCAACATTTGAAGTGCGCCTAATGGCATGTTGATCCAACCACATGGTTAGGTATTTCAGTGGAGAGACATGTAAAGTTAGTGCGATTATCTAGGAGCCACCACTGTATTCAGATGTCAACAAAGCTCTTGGTGGATTTATACATGGATACCGATTACGCTCCAATTGGTCTAATGGCATCTAGATCCTTGCATGTGGCTCAATTTATAAATATGCTTCAAATTCAAAATCTTCTAAACATCTGCAAATTTGGTCACTTGCACACGACCTTCACTTGGATGGTATTACCTCTCACCTTTTGAGTACATGGATCCTATCGAACCCATTCATACAGAGCCAGTACACGATATCCCTCAACCACCTCGCAGATCTGGTAGGGTCTCCCATCTTCCCGATAGATACTTAGGTATACTAGAAGAGGATACCGAGGAAATGTTCCTAGTGGGAGATAGGGATCACATACAGGATCCCAAAACCTACGACGAGGCAATATCTGATATCGATTCCGAGAAATGGTTGGAAGCTATGAAGTCAGAGTTAGACTCCATGCATTCCAACCAAGTCTGGAACTTAGTAGATCCACCAGAAGGTATTGTAACCTATTGGATGCAAATGGATCTACAAAAGGAAGATAGGTTCGGATGGAAAGGTAGAGACCTATAAAGCAAGGCTAGTGGCGAAAGGATATAGTCAACGTGAAGGCATTGACTATCAGGAAACCTTTTCACCTGTAGCCATGTTGAAATCCATCCGAACATTGCTTGCCATTGCAGCATTTCATGATTATGAAATCTGGCAGATGGACGTGAAAACTGCTTTCCTGAATGGATATCTTGATGAAGATATCTATATGGAACAACCTTTGGGTTTCACTTCCAGTGATGGAGATCACAAGGTCTGCAAGCTGCAAAGGTCCATCTATGGACTAAAGCAAGCATCTCGGAGTTGGAACACTTGTTTCGATGACGCAATCAAAATGTTTGATTTCATCAAAAATGAAGAGGAACCGTGTGTTTACAAAAAGGTTAGTGGGAGTGCTGTCGTATTTCTCGTACTGTACGTGGACGACATCCTCCTAATAGGGAATGATATTCCCATGCTAACCTCGGTTAAGGTCTGGTTGTCAAAAGAGTTCTCCATGAAAGACCTTGGGGAAGCATCCTATATTTTGGGAATAAAGGTCTATAGAGATAGATCTAAAAGGATGCTTGGCCTATCACAGAAGATGTACATAGAGGAAGTGCTGAAAAGGTTCAGCATGAAAAACTCTAAAAGGGGTCTCTTACCCCTAAGGCATGGAATTCATATCTCCAAGAAGATGTGCCCCAACACATCTGAAGAGATTCAACGCATGAGCAAGATCCCCTATGCATCAGCAATAGGGAGCCTCATGTATGCCATGCTATGTACACGACCTGATATAGCCCTTGCTGTGAGTGTCACAAGCAGATATCAGTCGAATCCAGGTGAAGAACACTGGACAGCTATGAAGAATATTCTTAAGTACTTGAGAAGAACTAAAGATTTATTCTTGGTCTTTGGAGGATCATCAGAGTTAAAGGTAGAAGGGTACACAGATTCAGACTTCATGACTGATGTCGATGATAGGAAGTCAACATCTGGATATGTGTTCTTGTGCAATGGTGGTACGGTGAATTGGAAAAGTTCTAAACAACCGATCATTGTTGATTCTACTATGGAAGTTGAATACATCGCCGCCTCTGAAGCTGCTAAAGAAGGCTTCTGGTTCAAGAAATTCATTGCAGAGTTGGACGTGATGACATCAGATGCCATAACACTCTACTGCGATAATAATGGCGCCATAACTCTTGCTAAGGAGCTAAGGTCTCATCAGAAGTCCAAGCACATAGAGCGGCGCTTCCACCTCATACGCGACTATGTTGAGAAGAAGTATGTCGAGATGCAGAGAGTAGACTCCGCGGACAACGTGACAGACCCATTCACTAAGCAGCTAAGTCAACAAAAGACTGAAGCCCACCTTGAGAAGATGGGACTAAGATATATGACTGATTGGCTTTAGTGCAAGTGGGAGATTGTTAGATATATGCCCTAGAAGCCAATCTGGCTGACACACTGTTAATTCTAGGGACATAATTTTGTACTTGACTATTTATTATTGAATAAATAAAAGGCATCTTTTTCATTCATATTGTTATTGTGTCTATGAATCGTCCAAGAAATTAATAAGATGATGATGCATATTCTCAAAAGTTGAGAATTTGAGCCATGTATCATTAGTGATTAATTTCTAAACCCTCCTGATCGATGGATCATCACGAGGACGGTGATCGATCCGATGAGATCAGTGCACACATTGCTTTCTTTATGGATGGACGAGACTCGAGTCCACAGTGTGGCGACACTGAAGTAATAGTGCAGGTGCTTGTTAAGAACAAGGGTACTGAGCGTGACCAAGACAAGAAGTCACTTGGATGTCTATCCACTCGTCAGTGACTTGCTTGATGTTGCAGTAGTGTGATGGGTCCTTTGACCTGCGATGCTTCGGCTACTCACAGTGAGGTTATTGTAGTTTGATTGCACATATACATGGTCTCTAGCCATATGGGTCCATGCAGTGTAGATTGGCTGCAGTAGGTTCACTGTAGGAGTAGGATATGCACCTATAAGGAATCTATCGACCTTAATAGATAAGGAGAGATCCTATGTGATTTATAAGACTGAGTTCGTAAGACCTCGGCCGGGGCAGATTGCACAGTGGAGAAAGAGTTCTCCGCTCTCGAACTTAAGTCGAATAAATCTTGACATATGACAGACGAAGGAGTTTGATGAGTTATCCATGACCTCCGTCCTGTAGGGATCCACGATAGAAGGACTGTATCACATGATAACTGCACCTAGAGGTTCATCATTCTATTCTGCTGGGTAGCCACTACATGCTGCTAGGTGTCACTGGTGGATGGTGGGACTCATAGGGATTATCTCGATGATCGATAAACCCTGATGAGTAGAGTTGGAATCGTTCCAACCCATTGAAAAGGAGTTTTCAATGGTATTGTGATAGAGATCACATTATATCTCACTACCAGTCAGAATAGAACCTATGGGGTCACACATATTAGAAGCACTGACCGATCCGATGGTTGAATCGTGATTAGGAATCACAAGTAATTAATTCGATTGATAAATAGTTGAAGAAGGAACAAAGGAAATTAATTAATTGGACTTAAATACGATTCCTACTTAGAATAGGATTTCTAGAGTCCTAATTGGATTAGGACTGGGAATCCTATTTGGAGTAGGACTGGGATTCTTACTTGGAATAGGATTCCTAGAGTCCTAATTGGATTAGGACTGGAAATCCTATTTGGAGTAGGACTAGGATTCCTACTTAGAGTAGGATTCCTAGAGTCCTAATTGGATTAGGATTGGGAATCCTATCAGAGTCCTAATTGGATTAGGACCAAAATTAAATAAGTCCTAATTGGATTAGGATTTCTTAAGTCCTAATTAATTATTAATCTAATGAATCAATAAGACTCCTAATTGGATTAGGATTGAAGGGTTCAATTGAGTCATGGTTCATTAAGTTCTAATTGGATTAGGACTTACCTAGATTAAACCCAAATTGGTTCACCCTTGGTCCAAGCCTAATTAGATTAGGACCTAACCATGAGTGACCTTCCTAATCCTCCATGAAGGAGGGGCATACGCCCCTCCTCCTTTTCCTTGCTTGGTGCGGCAAAGAAGAGGGGCCGGCGCCCCTCTTGGAAGTTTATCGAGGAGCTCCTACAAAGTAGGAGCTCCACATGCTATTTAAGAGGAGGCGTGGGGGCTGACCTAGGGCATCATTGAAGCCCTCTCCCTCTCCAATTCGTGGCCCCCTCTCCTCCCCTTTCCTTGGTTCAGCCGTAAGCAAAGGAAGAAAAAGAAAGGTGGCCTCTTCATCCTCCCTTCCTCCTTCCAACGCAAGGAAAAGAAAGAAGGCTGTAGGGGTTTTGTTCCTTTACTATTCTTCATCCTTCTTCTTCCTCCTCTCAAGCACATTCAAGAGTTGAAAGAAAGAGAGGAGATCATCCATTAAAAGTTGTCTCTGCAAGGGAGCTAGCATCCCGGGGAGACAAAGAAGCTTGATCGGTTCTTGTTTCGTGTGGATACTTGTAGAGGCCGGGCACTTGAACGGCTTCAAGCGAACCTTCATCCAAAACCACGATCATCAGTTTGCGGTGATCATCTACCCGCACAAGGTGAAGATCTGATCTTCTAATGTTATTTAAAAGTTTTTAATCCTTATCTATCTATGAACGGTTTTAAACAACGTTCATGCGATGAACGGTTGATCCTGCGCATGCCTCTTCCGCTGCATCTGAAATTTTTGAAATTTTTCTACGGCATGGGCGGGTTCCTAACAATTATCGCACCATGCGGATGCACTTTCTCCACAATGTATGGGCCATTCCAGCGGAATTTAAGTTTTCCAGGGAACAGATGTAATCGAGAGTCATATAAAAGAACTTTCTGTCCTGGGTGAAATTCCTTACGAATGATCATTTTATCATGCATGATCTTCATGCGATCTTTGTACTTCTTGGCACACTCGTAAGCATCGTTTCTAATTTCTTCAAGCTCATCGAGCTGAAGCTTCCTATGTTCTCCCGCTTTGTCAAGATCGAAATTTAAATGTTTAATAACCCAATAGGCCTTGTGCTCTAACTCGACAAGTAAATGGCAGGCCTTGCCATAGACAGTTCTATATGGAGACATTCCAATTGGTGTTTTGTAAGCCGTCCGATATGCCCACAGTGCATCTGTTAGCCTAAGAGACCAATCCTTCCGAGATGTATTAACAGTTTTTTCAAGGATGGTCTTGATTTCCCAATTGGAAATTTCGACTTATCCACTTGTTTGTGGATGATATGGTGTACTGACCTTGTGATTAATGTTGTATTTACTCATAAGGGCTTTAAATATTTTATTACAAAAATATTTCCCCCCATCACTAATGATAGCACGAGGGGTACCAAAACGAGCAAAGATAGATTCTTTAAGGAACTTGATCACCACTTTGTGATCATTGGTCTTACACGCGATAGCCTCAATCCATTTTGATATATAGTCAACTGCCATAAGAATGTACTGGTGCCCAAACGACATAGAAAAAGGACCCATAAAATCAATACCCCAAACATCGAAGATTTTTATAATTAAGATAGGGTTCAGGGGCATCTCATTTTTTCTCGAAAGTTTTCCTAATCGTTGACATCGATCGCAAGATTTACAATAGTCATGCACATCTTGAAAAAGTGTGGGCCAATAAAATCCACACTGCAAAACTTTTGCAGCAGTTTTCTTCCCACTAAAATGACCACCACAAGCATGGTCATGACAAAAGAAAAGGACATTCCTTTGATCATGTTCAGGGATGCATCGTCTGATGATTTGATCAGGACAGTATTTGAACAAGTATGGTTCATCCCAAAAATACCATTTTACACAAGCTAAGAAGCGGAATTTCTCTTGTTTAGTCCATGAACCGGGCAATCGTTCAGTGATCGGTTATTTCAATTTCAAAAATAAACCACGCAATAGCACGTATCCTGTAGGATAGTGATTATGGGTGTCGGTCCACAGGGATTGAAGAATAAGTTATTTTTCTTTTTTTTTAAAATAAATCAAGAAGAAGAATTTGCTAACTTGATTTAACTAAATTAAACTATGAGTGCGAATTAGAATTTATCAGAATAAATGGATCTAGGGTTTGGAGTCCACCACATAGCATTGCATCAGGATTTGTATTCTTTATTTTTTTATCTTTTGGAGAGGCATGCAATATTGGCTACAAGCCTTTTAAAATAAAAGCATAAAGAGTTTTAAGAAAATCCATCTTCGGTATAGCAAGAACTGTCTACCTAATTATGCTAATCTAGGGTGCAGTACACCTCATCTTCCTAGGCATGGATCATCTTAGACTACTTTAGCAAACATGAATAATAAATAGCATGCTCAAAGTTTAAACATCATAAAAGAATTTTTCATTGATAATAAGAATTTAAACCAAGCTCCAAAATAATAAAGAAAATAAGAAAATAATGCCCTGTAACATTGCTAGGGCTTCATCCAGCCCTAGACTAGACGTTTAGCCGAGCATGGCTTCCGGACGACCTCCCATCTTCAAATGAAAGCCTTCACCTCCCATCATTCCCAAAATATCACAAAATATTCTCTCCCCCCCTTCTCTCTTTTTTTTTTTATTTCTTTTCTCTGTGGTTCGGCTCTCTTCTTCTCTTCCGAAATAGGTCTCCTCTGTTTTTCCTCCACCGAGCTCCTTTTATATCTTCAAGAGCACCCGGTATCAAATCCCTCTTTCCCCTGTTTGGCGTCGGAATCAAAGGGGAAGGAGCTGGACGTGGTAGGTATGCCTTGCAAAGGCTGGCACGCAGAGGAGATCTCGGACACGGCTGGGCGCATTGGGTGCTGGGATCCCTGAAAATGGAAGGAGCTGTGATCGTATCCCGGAATGGTTGTGGCTGCAAAAAAATTGGAAGAAGCTGGGTTGAATGCGGTTGAGATCCGTGGATGCTGGGAAGATTGCATCGCAGGAGGAGATCAAATCTGGAGAAAGAAATCTGGGAGGACGAGGGTGATCACGGGATGCTCTGGTGCGGTTGAATGGGAGGAATCCGGGACGATTTGCTTCGGTGTGCTGGGAAGGAAAGAAGTCACCGGCTGGCTGCTTGGGAAGAAGATCTCCACTGTTTCAGTGCTGGGAAGGAGAATGGAAAGAGAGGATTTGGGAGATGATCTGTGAGCCCGGGATGGCTGGAAGTTGGGCGGAAGCGGGGGAGATTGCATCGCGGATGGGAGGAATCCATGGAGCCGGGGATACGTTGGGAGAATGTGGAGGATATCTTGGATGGCTTGGATGCTTGGAGGAAATCTAGGAAGGAAGGAATGGAAGATCGGGTCATGCATGCGGTGGTCATTCGGCTTGTTCTGAAACAGGGGAGGAGAAGATAAAAGAAATTGACATGGAAGATGAATACGGGAATGAGTAGGATATGTGAATTTTTTATTATTTATATTTCTTCTTCCTTTTTTAGAAAAGTGGTTGGGTCCATTCGGGTAGGTTGGAAGGGCTTTGAATCTAAAATAAAGGAAGTTTGGACACGTGGAGAAAATGGGAGAGGCCTCTATTTTGCTAGGTTGGGAAGCTTGATGCACACGGAAAAATATGACATGGACAAAGGAATGAATAGCTTCATGCATATGTGGGAGAAAGTAGTCCACACATGAAACAGATTGAGACTAGTTTGTGAATGGGGTGACTCGACCTACACACACATTAGACTAAATCAATATAGAAAATGAAACCAAACTTGAATTACCTCTAATAATTTATTAAAATGAAATGAGAGGGGAAACACATTTTCTTCTGTTAATATTTAAAATATGTGCATAACAATAATAATAAGTGCTATATAAAATAGATAAATTTGCACATTATTTAGCACTTATCATACCCCCAAACCTACATTTTGCTAGTCCTCGAGGAAAATAAAATTAGAAAAGAAGAAACTCTAACTCACTTTCGCAGGCATCGCGATTGCATTTACCATATGCAACAAGGCTTTAAACCCCTAGGTTACCCTAGTGGACGAGTTATAGTCTCGTGAGGGTTTCCAGTGAGATACCCACAAACTTCAATAAATCATTCATTGTTATGATTATTATTTTTTATTATTTTTATTCTTTTTATTATTATTTTTTATCGATTGATCTATAAAGTGAAAATCAAATTCCAAATGCATACTAGTAAAAAATTTCAAAAACTCTTTTTTTTTTATTATTAAAATCTAATTTAAGATACAAAAATGATAAGAATTTCAAAACACACACGGTTTTATTTACTAAGTCAGCCCAAATCCTAGGTCAAAATGTAATTCAAGTTGAGGTCATTAAGTTTCCGTTAGGGAGTTGTAAGACTTATTTATACTGGAGTGCTCGGTGAAATCTGGACCGTTCACAAGCTAAGGGTTTGGATCTCCAAAATATTGCTAATACCAGTAGTTTCCATGGATTGGTCGAAAGAACCTGCTCACTGATTCAAAATCATCTTATCTGCAGGATTTCGAGAGTTGTGGATGTTTACTTTAGTACCTCACGGGCTTTATCTGTAATATTCCAGTTTACTCGACTTTTTACAACGACGGCTTTCACACTATTGTCTTTTTCAGGGTCAATACAAAGTTTTTTTTTATAATAAAGACATATAAATTGTGCACTTTTACTCTTGTGGTGATTTCTCCGTGTAACGAGCAATCAGTCGACAACTCTCACACCAGTTGGCACAAGGTGTCAGGCATCAAGACTCCCCTACGGACTTATGTTCGGAGTTCTCATCACAAGCCCACTTGACCTTTGACAATAGGTAGCCCTTTTCGATGTTCCTGACTAAATCCATTATTATTGATGATATTTTTTTTCTTTTTTTTGGATTAGATAAGTATGATTCATCAGGGTCCAAGGTTGCTACTATACTATCAACATAATGTCGAGCTTAGACCTTAGAAGGGTCGGCCAGTGTGTAGTGAAATTCCAAAGTATTAATTAGCTTACAACTCCCTAAGAGAGACTTAATAAAAAGAACTTAAATTTATATTACTTCCGACTAGTCATTGGGCTTTTTAGATTTTATATACCTTGTGTATTTATCATTCTCGCATTCATGTATAGAAATTAGGTTTTTTTAAAAACAAAAACTTTTTTTATTTAAAATTTTATTATTATTATTATTTTATGAACAATTTTTTTTTTTTGAATGAAAATCAAGAAATGAAAATCAAGATGAATACCCCCAAACCTAAACCTAACATTGTCCTCAATGTTAAAAAAGACATCTAAGAGAGTTGGGTTGCCTCCCAACAAGCGCTAAGTTTATTATCTTCAGCCAGACACAGTGCATCCTTAATTATTTTGATAAACAGGGTTCGTCAAATTAAGGAATTCGATCAATTGCCCATCGGTAACATAGTCCACATAAGGTTTTAACCTTTGACCATTAACTTTTAAAATATATCCACCATTGAGGTGTTGGATCTCTACTGCACCATAAGGAAAAACCTTTTTCACTACGAATGGTCCATCCCACCTACAGCGAAGTTTATCCGGGAAGAGTCGCAACTTTGAATTGAATAGCCAAACCTTTTGACCAGGTTCGAAGGACTTACGGTTAATATTTTTATCATGAAAAGCCTTACTCCTTGCTTTATAAATTTTAGCATTTTCATAAGCCTCATTGCGCAATTCTTCAAGTTCACTTAGTTGGAGTTTTCGGTGAGGACCAGCTACTGCCATATCTAAGTTAAACTTTTTGATAGCCCAGAAAGCTCTATGTTCAAGTTCTACCGGTAAGTGACAAGCTTTTCCAAAAACTAATCGGTAGGGAGACATGCCAATAGGAGTTTTGTAGGCAGTACGATAGGCCCAGAGTGCATCATTTATCCTTTGAGACCAATCTTTCCTATCGGGACGTACCGTTTTTTCTAAGATGTGTTTTAACTCCCTATTGGACACCTCGACTTGTCCACTCGTTTGGGGATGATATGGGGTAGCAACTTTGTGGATGATGTTATATTTGCGAGCCAAAGCCTCGAAAGACCGGTTGCAAAAATGAGATCCCCCATCACTGATGATGGCTCGGGGTGTGCCAAAACGACAAAAGATGTTTTCATGTAAAAATTTAATCACAACCTTGTGGTCATTAGTTTTAGTGGCGACAGCTTCTACCCATTTTGAAACATAATCAATCCCTACAAGAATATATTCGAAACCAAAGGATAGTGGGAAAGGGCCCATAAAGTCAATACCCCAGACATCAAATATTTCTACAATTAAAATAGGATTGAGAGGCATCATATCTCTACGAAAGATGGTACCCATCCGTTGGCACCGTTCACAAGTTTGGCAAAAGTTATGGGCATCTTTAAAAAGAGTGGGCCAATAAAATCCACTCTGTAATACTTTTGCTGCAGTTTTTCTACCCCCAAAATATCCCCCACAAGCTTGTGAATGGCAGAATGAAAAAATACTTTGAAATTCGCATTCGGGGATACATCGACGGATTACTTGATCGGGACAATATTTGAATAGATCGGGATCATCCCAATAATAGAACTTTACTTGTGAAAAGAATCGGTTCTTGTCTTGAGTTGACCAATCATCAGGAATTCGTCCTATGGCAAGGTAATTTACTATGTTTACAAACCATGGCGTTTTTATTTCTTGTACCCCAAATAATTGTTCATCTGGGAAAGCATCATGTAAGGGTGAGGTATTCTTAGAGGGCTCAAGAAGAATCCTAGATAAGTGGTCTGCTACGACATTTGCAGTTCCTTTCTTATCACGAATTTCTAGGTCAAATTCTTGTAGTAAAAGAATCCATCGAATCAGACGGGGTTTGGTGTCCTTCTTTGCAAGAAGGTGTCGAAGGGCAGCATGATCAGTGAATACGGTAACCTTGGATCCTAAAAGGTAAGATCGAAACTTGTCTAGCGCAAATACTACAGCTAATAACTCTTTCTCAGTGGTGGTGTAGTTCAATTGTGCATCTGAGAGTGCTTTACTAGCGTAGTAGATGATATGAGGTACTTTATCTAGCCGTTGCCCTAAAACTGCCCCAATTGCATAGTCGGATGCGTCACACATTAATTCAAATGGAAGGGTCCAATTAGGGGGCCGTATGATAGGTGCAGTGGTCAATTTCGAGCGAAGATTTTCAAATGCCTCCTCGCATGCTTTATCAAAGACAAAGGGAGTGTCCTTGGCCAGAAGATTGCACAAGGGTTTGGAAATCTTACTGAAGTCCTGAATGAAGCGACGGTAGAAACCAGCATGGCCAAGGAATGATTGGATTTATTTCACAGTTTTGGGTGGAGGGAGATTGGAAATAAGATCGACTTTGGCTTTATCTACTTCAATGCCCCTCTTAGACACGACGTGTCCTAAAACTATGCCTTCTTGAACCATGAAATGGCTCTTTTCTCAACTTAATACTAGGTTGGTCTCCTTACATCTTTTCAGAACTAAGGTCAAATTGTTCAGACAATCGTCAAAAGATAGGCCAAAGACTGAGAAATCATCAATGAACACTTCTAGAAAGTTTTCCACCATATCTAAAAAAATGGCCATCATGCATCGTTGAAAAGTTGCGGGTGCATTGCATAGTCCAAAAGGCATCCTCCTATATGCAAATGTCCCAAATGGGCAAGTAAAGGTGGTTTTCTCTTGATCGTTCGGGTAAACAGATACTTGATTATATCCAGAATAACCATCTAAGAAGCAGTAGAAACCTTGACCAGCCAACCGTTCTAAAATTTGATCTATGAAAGGTAGAGGAAAATGGTCCTTCCTAGTCATTGAATTAAGTTTTCTGTAGTCAATGCACATGCGCCAACCCATGGTTGTGCGTGTTTGTATCAATTCTCCTTCCGTATTTTCAATGGAAGGACAAAGTGGTGCGCTAGCAATGGGGGGAAGAGGTTCAGGTCGGATCTTCCAAGGAAGGGAACTCATAGGAGATTGATTGTCGAGTAAGATGTTAACTTCTTCTACGGCCTTGTCTATATCAAAGTTGTCAATGTCAAAATGGGCCAAACATGCCTCTAAGGGGTCATTTGCTAGGATATAGGGAAGGGCGTTCTCTACAAGATCATCCATTTCATCAATTAGGCAACACTCGTCTTCCCTCACATGTTGGTCAGCAGCATGAAACACATTCAACTTAATTTTCATGTTTCCAAATGATATATCCATTGCCCCAGTTCTACAGTTGATACATGCATTGGCTGTAGCTAAAAAGGGACGACCAAGAATCACAGGAATTTGTTTTTTAAGGTTGGGCACATGTTCCATGTCAAGGACGATAAAATCTACTGAAAAATAGAATTTGTCTACCTTGACAAGAACATCTTCAATCATCCCCCTTGGCATCTTCACCGATCGATCAGCCAATTGTAAAGATACCGAGGTAGGTTTCAATTCACGCAACCCAAATTTTTCATAGACTGAATAGGGTAGAAGATTCACACTTGCTCCTAGATCTAAGAGTGCTCGGTCGATGGAGTTATTTCCTATGACACAGGAAATAGTGGGAGCACCAGGATCTTTGAACTTTGGAGGGGTGTTGTGTTGGAGAATGGAACTTACCTGCTCAGTTAGGAGGACCTTTTTAGGCACATGTGTTCTAGATTTTCACTTTTGGGTGCAAAGGTCTTTGAGAAATTTGGCATAGGAGGGAACTTGTTTGATGGCATCAAGGAGTGGGAGGTTGATTTTAACTTGTTTGAAGACCTCCATCATCTCTTCTAATGAAGTTCCCTTCTTGCCAAAGGAAGAGGGTGCATTAAGTGCTTCAGGGAATGGAGCCTTTGGAATGTGGGTTGTGGCAGATGGTGGACTAGCTGAAGAAGGTTTTGGGTTTTCATGTGATACATTCCTCTCCTCTTCTTCACCTTCCTTATTGTTACCCTCCCCAACCTTATTATCTATTATACATCCACTCCTTAGGGTAGTCAAAGCATTGGCTTGCTCATGATTTAGTCGAGTTTCTTGAGCCACGTATTGTCCCCTAGGATTACTCATTGGTTGACTTGGAAGCTTACCTTCCTCTCGCTTGTTTAATGCATTGGCTAGTTGACCCATTTGGAATTCTAGCTGAGCAATTGATTGCGTGTGAGAGTGCAATAGTTGTGTGTTTGCCTCCAAACCTTGAAGGCAGTCAACACTTTCTCCTCAAAGGCTGTATTTTTTTGGGTTGGAGGAGGACGGTGTTGAAATTGAGTTGAGGGACGGTAGAGATGAAAATTCTGAGGGTTTTGAAAATTTTGGGAGTAGGGTTGGGTATTATTCGAAGCTTGCTGCCTCCAAGAAAAATTTGGATGATTCCGCCATCCCGGATTATATGTATTGGAAAATGGGTCATTACCTGGTCTGGGCTGTGTTTGGGCAGCATTGATGTGTTCTTGCACGAGTTCGGGATATTGGGGTGCTGAGGGGCACTCATGAATAGGGTGCGATGGGCTAGAACAGATAGCACACACTTGTGCTTGGGAAGAGCTAACGATATGTCCTCCTATCATCAATTGATCAATCTTATGGGACAATGCATCTACCTTGCTAGACAGGTCCATAGAATGACTTATTTCACAAATGGTCCCTTTTCTTTGAGAACTCGAGGGCACTTGACGAGAACAGGAAGCATGGTGGAGGGAGTTTTCATTAAGATTTTAAAATAATTGCCAAGCTTCATGCTCATTTTGAAGCATGAAAGTCCCCCCGCATGCAGCATCGATCATCTGACGGTTTCGTTCAGTCAATCCGTCATAAAAATATTGCACTAGTTGCCACTTAGGTATTTGATGATGAGGGCATTTACGGATTAGGTCCCTAAATCTCTCCCAAGTTTCATGAAATTCTTCTCCCTCAGTTTGGGAGAAGCTTGTAATGGCACGTCTAAACTGGTTCGTTCTTCCTATGGAAAAGTATTTTTTAAGAAATTCTTGTTGCATTTGATCCCAAGAACGAATCGAGTTAGCTTCTAAAAAATTCAGCCATTGTTTGGCTCTATCTTTAAGGGAGAAAGGGAATAATCTAAGTTTCAGAGCATCATCAGTGAAGTTCTGAATCTTGACTGTGGTGCAAATCTCAAGGAATTCATCTAGGTGTTTATATGGTTCTTCGTTGGTGAGCCCATAGAAAGATGGGAGCATTTGGATCACACTAGATGTTGCCCAGAGATGGTCACCCAAGAGGAGGGTGAATTGGGTGTCTTAAAAACTTTTGACTAATTAAAAATAAAACACACGAATATATGCACTAAAGTAAAGAAGGAGGAATGAGAAAGGTCAATCGCAAACACAAGGTTTTATAGTGGTTCGGAGCTTCCACTGCTCCTACATCCACTCCCCAAATCACCTTTGGGAATTTCCACTATAATCCACGATTACAGTACGGTAGTTTTGCGAGTGCACTACCCAACTCGTTGTTTTACACCGGGCTCACAACAAACCCTAAAACCCCCAATTTCACTAAGGCTTGGGACGCCTTTCCCTTGTTCCAAGTCCCTTGACTGGAACAAGCACCACAATGAAAGAGTTTACAAAAGAAAATAAAAGCTCTAAAAAGCAAATATAACAATTATGAACAATTGAACCCGGAAGAATCGTTTTGCCGTTGGAAGCGTGGGAGATATTGATTCTTCCGATGTGGAGCGCGTAGGATTGAGTGTGAGCTTTGAATCCCAAGTGCACGAGAGTGGTTGAGCTTGAAATCACTTGGGAAGCTTGAAAACACTTGATTTCTTCACTTGAATGCACTCACTCCCTTGAACTTTTCTTTCTTACTTCTCTCTTGAATGATCTAGCTTTTGGGTTGGTGAAGAGTTGTTGAGAAGCACTTAAGAGGTCCCTTTTATAGCCCAAAAATCAAATATAGCCGTTAGAGACAAAGTAAAAAGGATTTGAAATTCAAACCAAACCTGAAAAGCTGTCAGTCGCGTCCCAGGCGCTCCGGGGACGTCTCCGCTTCAACGAGAGACGTCTCGGCTACAAGATTTCACTTTTTACGTTGTCTGGGGTCGACTCGGCACTTTAAGGGGACGTCTCGGCTTGTTTGTACTTTTTGAATAGGGACGACTCGGCACTTTAAGGAGACGTCTCGGCTTGTTTGTACTTTTTGAATAGGGACGACTCCGCTGCTTTGGGGACGACTCCGCTTCTTTATCTCTGAAAAACATGTCCTCTGGAATTCCCTGAGAGAGTCGACTCCGCTTCCTTATCACCGAAAAAACCATTCTCTGGAAAACCCTGAGAGAGCCGTCTCCGCTATCTTGGGGACGACTCGGGAAGTCTCCTTTTTACTTGCGGGGACGACTCCGCGTACAGTGGGGACGTCTCGCGCATATCTCTTGAAAATTGCCTTTCTGCCGCCACTGAGAGAGTCGACTCCGCTACTGAGAGAGTCGACTCCGCTAGCGCGGGGACGACTCGGCAGGTGCCGGGGACGTCTCCAAGTGTCCCAGTTCTTCCTGTTTGTGCCAGAGACGTCTCTGAAACTATCCGGAGACGTCTCGGCTGTCCCTGATCTGTTTTCTTTAACTCAAAATATTCTTCAATAAATTCATAAAAATTATGGGAACTTGCCTAGACATTTCTTAACAATATTCTCAATTAATCACATGAATTCCTCAATTAAATTGTTAATATAAATGGAATTATACTCTAGTGTTTTGTATTCATCAAAATCCATTAGGGGGTCAACAATCTCCCCCTTTTTGATGATGACAAAACACTGAGTATATGCAAAAATTTGAAGTTTAAACATATACACAGTATTTGATCAGATGTACAAGTATAATGTTTTGATTAGAGCTAGATACAGTGTGCATAATTGCATGGGATTGAACTTTATAGCTCTTAAGCAATTTTAGCATATCAACTGAATTTGAATCAAGTTAAAATGAAATATTGATGCTGAATTTGAATCAAGTCAATGTTCTTCAATTTTATCTTTTCTAAATCAACTTTGGAGTATGATTATAAATTTTGCATTCCATATTCAATATCCATATTGGTTCTTTCTATATATCTACTCCCCCTTTCAATTATATCTCAATATCCATATTGGTTCTTTCTATATATCTACTCCCCCTTTTTGTCATCAACAATGAAGGGGACAAATTATCATTAGGTGCTTAAAACTCAATTCATAGTATAATATAATTAACCACTCAAGGATATTCAAGTTATCTTTATTAAAGAGTTCAGCATTCATTTTACTCCCCCTTTGATATTCAGGTTGTGCTCCCCCTGTTTCATATGCTTTGATAAGTTGTGCCAAATTTGAATACATAATGTATGTTATGAGATTCTTATGACACATCAAGAGGCACATTCACATTCATAGAAACATATACATAGAGTTGGCAATGTACACAGTTTTCAAAAGGGATTATATTCATGTATCATTGTGAACCTTTGAAGTCAGTACATAGTCAAAAAGAAGAAATCATTACAAGTAGTGATTTCTAATACAAAAGTGTTTCAAAAATAGCCTAGGATTTACAAAAGTGTTTCTAATACAAGTCGTCCCTCATCGGCGACGTTGCTCATGGGCCCTACCAGCTGCACTTTGTTCATAAGCCTTACAAGCTGCATCTATGAATGCATTGATGGAATCCATGAGGGTCTTAAATTGATCTCCCTGTGACTTGTGGAAACCTGCCACAAGTGCTTCAAACTCTATGGTTGCCATTTCAATTCTCCCTCTGAGTTGGGCAACCAAGGTGCCCACGTTGCCATCTAGTTTTGTCAGCTCTTTGAGACTCTTGGAAATGCTCTTCAAGCTGTCCTTGAGCTCTAATGATCTGATGGTTTGGGTGGCACCCATACCAATTATCTCTTGTGTTGTAGCTTCAATCTGACTTCTAATATCCTTCATCTCTTGTAGAAGCCCTTCATGTGAAGCTCTGATGGGGGCCAACTCTGTGGAGATCATGGATCTCATCTCCTCCCTCATCTGCTGGCAAATGGCAGATGCTAAGGTGCGCATCTGATCTTCTGACAGAAAGGAGGGCCCACTAACTGGAGGAGGTGGTGGCATGGATGTGGAAGGTCCAGCTGAGCTGGAGGGTATATCGGGGATATCCAAGTGGCTAGGTGGAGGAGAGTGATGGTCAGACTCATGATGTGGGTTCTCGGGCTCTAGGATTTGGGCTTTTCTCTTTGGTACCTTCACCCACGACCCATCTATCTTATGAAATTCCGTTCTTCTCATTGTGCCCTCATTATAATAGTCGGTGTTTCTCAAGGGCTTTGCAGGTTCATTTGTTGGAATGGAAACTTTGAAGTGTTTGAAAACTAAGGTAAAGATCATGCCATAGGGTAAACTAAACCTAGAATACCTATGACATAGGGCAATGTAGTTTAGCATAAGTCTAGGGAGGTTTAGGGGTATCCCTAGTAGGATATGGTGCATTATAACTAAATCTCGCTCCGAAACAAAATCGAAGCGACCGGTTTTGGGAAATAGGACCCGGTTGACAATACTTAAAAGAAGTCTCATCTCTGCGTTTAGGTCCTGGGAATTGACAACATCAAGAGGGCCGCAGTCCTCTCTTCCTAAAAGTAGATTTAGGGCTGATTCCCTTTGGGGATGTGAGGTTGGAGCCTCACCGTCCCTAGGAATTTGTAAGACAGTGGATAGGACATCTTCATTGACTTCTACTAATGTCCCTTGGACATATCCAGTGTACCCTTGGTCCCCTAAGGCCATATTGCTAAAAAGTTCTCTAACTAGGCCGGGGTAGGTCAAGGTATTTAGGGTACAAAGGTGCTCCCACCCTTGGGCTCGGAGTCTCTCTCCAATAGAGAACCCCTCATGATCTAAAAATGAGAAATCTATGTACCTTTCGGTCGTGACTGTGCGATTTGCACAGGAAATAGTCGTGGTTGGCGGAGCAACCGGAGGAGACGGCGCGGAGGGTTCTTCCCGTCGTTCCTCACCGTCGGCCGCTACCCTAGGTCGCCTTCCACGGGTCGTCCTAGCCTTCTTTGGTGCCATGGATGCTAGGGTTTGTGATGTAGAGCAAACGGAGGCTAAGATTTGAGGTGGAGAGCAAATGGAGGCTAGGGTTTTTCATTTTGGTCGGAAATGAAGGAGAAAGCTCGAGTCGGCTCGAGCGATTTCGACCTATTTAAAAAGCCCTCCTTCGGTCCCCGAGACGTCTCCGCGACTAAGGCGAGACGTCTCCCCTGGGGGGACGTCTCTGCGATTTGCCAGAGACGTCTCCGGCACTGAAAAATTTCAGACTGAATTCTATCTTCTCCCAATTTTTGTTTAATCACCCTAATCAACATGATTTTTTTTGATAAACTTAGAGTGAATTTGTTTGTGATCCTCCCCCTTAATGATACATCCTATAATAATTTGATAATGATTTTTGAATTATTAATATTGAAATGAGGAATGTTTGACCAAATTTCGAATACCTATGAAATAGGCTCTGAAAATATCTCCATGAAGAGTCCAAGGGAGGGTAACCATCCTCCGGAAAGTCAAACAGTTCGTCATTTAGCTTACATGAATTCATGTTTTCACTTATGTTTACCTTGAGGTTGATTACTAGTTTACGCAGCAAACAATGCAATACAAGTTCAATTCATTTGCTAGGATCATACAAGCTCAAAGCATTCCTTAAGAAGTTGAATCTATCTTTACAAAGGGGCTTTGTAAAGATATCAGCTAATTGATTTTCAGTGCATACATATTCAATCATCACATCATTTTTCAGCACATGATCCCTAATAAAATGATGCCTAATCTCTATATGCTTTGACTTAGAGTGTTGAACAGGATTTTTTGTTAAATTCATTGCACTTGTATTATCACACTTAATTGGTATATTATCCATTTTGATACCGAAGTCTTCAAGTTGTTGCTTAATCCAAAGAACTTGGGCACAACAGCTTCCAGCTGCAATGTACTCAGCCTCAGCTGTGGACAAGGCAACTGAATTTTGTTTCTTGCTAAACCAAGAAACCAAATTAGCACCCAAGAATTGACATGTGCCACTTGTGCTTTTTCTGTCGAGTTTGCACCCGGCAAAATCAGCATCGGAATAAGCAATTAAATTTATGTCAGATTGTTTAGAATACCATAAGCCTACATTAGATGTCCCTACTAGATATCTAAAAATTCTCTTAACAGCTTGCAAGTGTGATTCCTTAGGACATGCTTGGTATCTAGCACACATACAAACACTAAATAATATATCTGGTCTACTAGCAGTAAGGTAAAGTAAAGAGCCTATCATACTTCTGTATAATTTGCAGTCTATACTTTTACCTTTTTCATCTTTGTCAAGCTTGCAACTTGAGCCCATGGGTGTGCTGATTTCTTTTGCATCCTTCATCTTGAATTTTTCCAGCATTTCCTTGATGTATTTGGACTGACTGATGAAGATGCCTTCCTCTGATTGTTTTATTTGTAGCCCAAGGAAGAAGTTGAGCTCACCCATCATGCTCATTTCAAATTCTCCCTGCATAAGCTTGGCAAACTCTTGACAAAGACTATCATTAGTAGCACCAAAAATTATATCATCCACATAAATTTGTACAAGCAATAAGTCATTTCCTTTTCTTTTAATAAAGAGGGTTTTGTCTACATTTCCTCTCTTAAATTTGTTCTCAATTAGGAAATTGCTTAATCTTTCATACCATGCCCTAGGAGCTTGCTTAAGTCCATACAATGCTTTATGCAATTTATACACATAATCTGGATGTAAGTGATTTTCAAAACCTGGAGGTTGTCCTACATAAACTTCCTCCATTATATAGCCATTTAAGAATGCACTTTTTACATCCATTTGATAGAGTTTAAAATCCATGAAGCATGCATATGCTAAAAGCAGTCTAATAGCCTCTAACCTAGCAACAGGAGCAAAAGTTTCATCAAAATCTATTCCTTCCTCCTGATTATATCCTTTGGCCACTAGCCTAGCTTTGTTTCTTATTACTATTCCATCTTCATCTAGTTTATTTCTATACACCCACTTGGTGCCTATAATTGAAACATTAGGGGGTCTTTTCATTAGAGTCCAAACTTCATTTCTTTCGAATTGGTTTAATTCCTCTTGCATAGCATTCATCCAATTATCATCTTTTTCAGCTTCTTCTAGTATTTAGGCTCTATTTGCGAAACGAAGGCAAGATAATTACTAGTGTTTCTTAAAGAGGATCTAGTTCTTATACCTTGTGAAGGATCACCAAGGATTAGATCTTTTGGATGACCATGTGCATACCTCCATTCTTTAGGAAGATCTTGATTTCTTGATGGAGGTTGATCTCCTTCATCTCGCTGATTTGTATCTTCTTTGATCTCATCCTCATGTTGTTTGTCTTGAGTGGAGAGTTCCTTCATTTGGTCTTCAAGTATACCTACATCACCATCTTCTTCTTTTCTAGAAGAATCTCCATTAGTTTCATCAAAAACAACATGAATGGATTCTTCAACAACGAGAGTTCTCTTGTTGAAGACCCTGTATGCTCTACTAGATGAGGAGTAACCTAAGAAGATCCCCTCATCTGATTTAGCACTAAATTTACTGAGATTGTCCTTTCCATTGTTCAAAATAAAGCATCGACAACCGAAAACATGAAAATAACTTATATTTGGTTTCTTACCTTTTATCAACTCATACGGTGTTTTCTTTAAGATGGATCTAACTAAAGCACGATTTAAGATATAACATGAAGTATTTATTGCTTCAGCCCAAAAATAATTTGGTAGATCCGATTCGCACAACATGGTACGAGCCATATCTGCTAGTGTGCGATTCTTCCTTTCTACCACCCCATTTTGTTGAGGTGTCCTAGGTGCCGAGAAGTTGTGATTGATACCATTTTCTTCACAAAATTTTTCAAAATACTGATTTTCAAACTCGGTACCATGATCACTCCTAATTGCTTTTAGTTTAAGATTGAGTTCATTTGAAACCCTATTATGAAACTTGATAAAAGCGGGAAAGGACTCATCTTTGTGTGCAAGAAATGAAACCCATGTAAAACGTGAAAAATCATCAACAATTACAAGACCAAATTTCTTACCCCCTAGACTAGCAGTTCTAGTGGGTCCAAACAAATCCATGTGAATTAGTTCTAAGGGTTTTGATGTTGAAACTATGTTCTTAGACTTGAAAGAACTTCTTGTTTGTTTCCCTAATTGACATGCAGCACAAATTTTATTCTTTTCAAAGTCTATTTTTGGTAGTCCTTTGACTAGATCCTTTGTAATTAATTTTGAGATTAAATCCATGCTAGCATGCCCTAACCTACGATGCCATAACCAACTAGTCTCATTGACTTTGGGATTCATGGCTACAAGACATTGGCCATCCTTCATGGTGAGATCATCAAGATCTACCATGTAAACATTTCCATGCCTATGTCCTGTGAGTATGATCTCATTGTCAAATGGACTACTAATTATGCATAGTGATGATTCAAATGATACTTTAAAGCCCTTGTCACAAAATTGACTTATACTTAACAAATTATGTTTTAGTCCATTAACTAACAATACATTGTCAATAAGTGAGGAGGGTGATATGGAGATTTTACCAACACCAATAATTCGGCCTTTAGCATTGTCTCCAAATGTGACTACTCCTCCTTCTTTTGATTCCAAGGTGACGAAGAGACTCTTGTCACCGGTCATATGCCTTGAGCAACCACTATCAAGATACCACATTCTCTTTTTATTTCCGGCTGCAAGGCATACCTGCAAAATGATCATGTGAAGCTCTTAGGTACCCAAGTTTTCTTGGGTCCTTCGTGGTTAGTGTAGTTGGTTCCCTTAGGCACCCATACTTTAGTTATGTTTTTAGCTTTTACAAATGTACTCTTGTTAGTTTGGATTTTTCTTTGAATACAAGAGTAGGCTTTATGTCCATTCTTTCCACAAAGAAAGCATGTTGGTTTTTCAGTTTTTACGTCTTTTGCTTTTACAAAGAAATTCTTTAGATATTTTTGTTGCTTATTAGTTTTATATCCTAATCCGGCTTTATTAAAAACAGCTCTTTGATTTGAAAGAATAAGATTTAATTTTTCAGAGCTTTGTGTAAATTTTTCAACAATTGGTTTGTATTTATGTACCTCATTCTTAAGATTCAAATTTTCTTTGACTAGTTCTTCCTTATCCTTTTTAAGAGATTCAACATTTTGTGCAAGTGAGGTATTATTATCGAGTAGGGATTTTACTTTTAGATTTAATTCCTTAATTAGTGTTTTTGCCTTTTCATTTTCAATGCTCAGTTTTGAATTTTTGATTTCTAGGTTAGTAGTGTTAATATTTTTAATGCTCTCCTTTTCAATTAATAAGTTTTCAATATTTTCCTTTAGTTTTTGATTGGAGGCTTTTAATTCTTTATTCTTTGCTCCTAACATACTACAATCACCCATAAGTTCTTGAAAAGCCTCATATAATTCTTCTAAAGTAAAATTTATGGTTGGGTTTTGACATACCTCGTCGTCTTCGAACGCCATGAAGCATAGATTGGCGGTCTCTTCCTTCTCTTCCTCGGAGGATGATGTGTCACTATCATCCCACGTTGCCTTCAATGCCTTCTTCTTCTTCTTTCCAAAATACCTCTTTTGTTGAGGGCATTCGGAACGAATGTGTCCCGGTCTCTTGCAATCATAGCATACGATTGGGTCTCTTTCTTTTTCCTTTTCTTTTTCCCAATCATTTCTCCCTCCAAATTTCTTTCTTAGGAAGGGTTTCTTTCTTCTCATGAATTTTTTAAACTTCCTTACTATCAAACCCAAGTCCTCATCTTGACTTTCTTCTTCACTCTCACTGCTCTCTTCTTCACATACACTTGAGGTAGCCTTGAGTGCGATTGTCTTTTTCTTTGGCAACTCTTCTTCATGCTGCTTCATCGTGAGCTCATGCGTCATCAATGAGCCCAAGAGTTGTTCTAGCCCCAAAGTGTTGAGGTCTTTGGCTTCTACAATCGCCGTGACCTTTGCTTCCCATGCTTTTGGCAGTGACCTGAGAATTTTACTCACAAGTTCGGGGTTAGTGTAAGATTTGCCCAAGCTTTTTAGGCCATTAATAATTTCGGTAAAACGTGTAAACATGCATGTGATGGTTTCATTAGGTTCCATCTTAAACAATTCATATTTGTGAACTAGAATGTTCACTTTGGACTCTTTGACTTGATTTGTACCCTCGTGGGTAACTTCAAGCCTATCCCATACTTCCTTAGCGGAACTACATGTAGAGACTCTATTGAACTCATTTACATCTAAGGAACAAAATAGTGAGTTCATGGCTCTAGAATTGAGTTGAGCCATCCTATCATCATTCTCATCCCAATCCTCCTCAGGTTTGGGAACTCGAATGCCATTAACCACATGTGATGGTTCTTGTGGTCCCTTGACTATAACTCTCCACAAGGCATAGTCTTGTGCTTGAATGAAGATTCTCATTCTAGTCTTCCAATAGGTATAATTTGTCCCATTGAAGAGTGGAGGTCTATTGGTTGCTTGCCCCTCGGCAGGAACATTGTTAAAGGGTGTTGCCATCTAGATCTTTGGCTAAGACGGTTAGGTCTTTCAAGAAATACATAGAGCACCGGCTCTGATACCACTTGTTGCCCAGAGATGGTCACCCAAGAGGGGGGTGAATTGGGTGTCTTAAAAACTTTTGACTAATTAAAAATAAAACACACGAATATATGCACTAAAGTAAAGAAGGAGGAATGAGAAAGGTCAATCGCAAACACAAGGTTTTATAGTGGTTCGGAGCTTCCACTGCTCCTACATCTACTCCCCAAATCACCTTTGGGAATTTCCACTATAATCCACGATTACAGTACGGTAGTTTTGCGAGTGCACTACCCAACTCGTTGTTTTACACCGGGCTCACAACAAACCCTAAAACCCCCAATTTCACTTAGGCTTGGGACGCCTTTCCCTTGTTCCAAGTCCCTTGACTGGAACAAGCACCACAATGAAAGAGTTTACAAAAGAAAATAAAAGCTCTAAAAAGCAAATATAACAATTATGAACAATTGAATCCGGAAGAATCGTTTTGCCGTTGGAAGCGTGGGAGATATTGATTCTTCCGATGTGGAGCGCGTAGGATTGAGTGTGAGCTTTGAATCCCAAGTGCACGAGAGTGGTTGAGCTTGAAATCACTTGGGAAGCTTGAAAACACTTGATTTCTTCACTTGAATGCACTCACTCCCTTGAACTTTTCTTTCTTACTTCTCTCTTGAATGATCTAGCTTTTGGGTTGGTGAAGAGTTGTTGAGAAGCACTTAAGAGGTCCCTTTTATAGCCCAAAAAGCAAATATAGCCGTTAGAGACAAAGTAAAAAGGATTTGAAATTCAAACCAAACCTGAAAAGCTGTCAGTCGCGTCCCAGGCGCTCCGGGGACGTCTCCGCTTCAACGAGAGACGTCTCGGCTACAAGATTTCACTTTTTACGTTGTCTGGGGTCGACTCGGCACTTTAAGGGGACGTCTCGGCTTGTTTGTACTTTTTGAATAGGGACGACTCGGCACTTTAAGGGGACGTCTCGGCTTGTTTGTACTTTTTGAATAGGGACGACTCCGCTGCTTTGGGGACGACTCCGCTTCTTTATCTCTGAAAAACATGTCCTCTGGAATTCCCTGAGAGAGTCGACTCCGCTTCCTTATCACCGAAAAAACCATTCTCTGGAAAACCCTGAGAGAGCCGTCTCCGCTATCTTGGGGACGACTCGGGAAGTCTCCTTTTTACTTGCGGGGACGACTCCGCGTACAGTGGGGACGTCTCGCGCATATCTCTTGAAAATTGCCTTTCTGCCGCCACTGAGAGAGTCGACTCCGCTACTGAGAGAGTCGACTCCGCTAGCGCGGGGACGACTCGGCAGGTGCCGGGGACGTCTCCAAGTGTCCCAGTTCTTCCTGTTTGTGCCAGAGACGTCTCTGAAACTATCCGGAGACGTCTCGGCTGTCCCTGATCTGTTTTCTTTAACTCAAAATATTCTTCAATAAATTCATAAAAATTATGGAAACTTGCCTAGACATTTCTTAACAATATTCTCAATTAATCACATGAATTCCTCAATTAAATTGTTAAGATAAATGGAATTATACTCTAGTGTTT
This sequence comes from Phoenix dactylifera, assembly GCF_051530095.1. NCBI lineage: Eukaryota > Viridiplantae > Streptophyta > Magnoliopsida > Arecales > Arecaceae > Phoenix > Phoenix dactylifera. Next base: position 1,464,904 of record NC_143206.1, on the reverse strand, counting down.
TGTATTCATCAAAATCCATTAGGGGGTCAACACTAGACTTTATTTCGTATTGTACAGCTGCTACTTCAGGTAATCGAATACAAGATGGGGAAGTGTAAATGGTGGGAGTAAAGTACTCCCTCAGGAGTTTGGGTTGTTCTTCAGCCATCTCAGGAGGTGGGGATGATTCTAATGTTCTGATCTCAGCTCGAATATTCCTAAGGGTCCGTTCTATTTCAGGGTCAAAAGGTAATAGGTCACGTACTCTAGAACGACTCCCTTGCATACACTAGTACTTGATCAGTCCAGCATGCAATAAAAGATAAACATATCAATCCTTGTATTTGTCCTAAAATCACTAGACAGCTCCTAACTGGTTTGAAGAGATCACCTAAGCCTCCAATCCGGTCTAATGAATCGAGTTGACCAGGTAAGCTCCCAGGTAAGTGGAGGGGTCACGATGCGTTCGCAAAGGTCCCACTTAAAACCCACTTGCCTCGAACAGATGAACTGTCTCCCTTATAGGGACAAAGCTTGCCTAGACATCAACTAAGCCACAGAGCGAAATTGGTGCAACTTTCGGTGATCTTCGTCCTATTGAGCTCGAATGTCCCTAGGAGCCAATGTCTAATTAATTTTAATTAAAGTGACACTATGTGAGATTGAGTTCACCTAAGTTGGGCAAGAGTCCGGTGATGAAATCCGGCTCTTATCTTGTTGGGGTGATTGCCCTTACTAAGTGCAGATTAGTTGGTATATGTGTATCAGGCATACATTCACACTTCTGCTAAAGTTAAAAGCAAATAATCACCACAAAATTTCAAGCTAATAATTAATTTAAATAAGAAAGGTTTAGAGGTTACCAAAGAAAATTTCTCCAGCAATTTAAATTTTTTTTAGCAAACCTCCAAAGCATTCCTTTTTGATAGCCCAGATCTCCTCTTCGATTCCTGATCAAATAAGACCAATAGAAAAATTAAAAAAAATTAGTAGAAGAAAAAAAGGAGATAAGAAAAGTAACAATAATAGAGAATAATTATATATATATATTTGAAAATTTTTTTAATTAATTAATTTTTTTTAATGATAGAAAAAATAACTATGCAAGCAATCCCTGGCAACGGCGCCAAAAAATTGATCGGTTAATTCAATTTCAAAAATAAACCACGCAATAGCACGTATCCTGTAGGATAGTGATTACGGATGTTGGTCCACAGGAATTGAAGAATAAGTTATTTTTCTTTTTTTAAAAAATAAATCAAGAAGAAGAATTTGCTAACTTGATTTAACTAAATTAAACTATGAGTGCGAATTAGAATTTATCAGAATAAATGGATCTAGGGTTTGGAGTCCACCACATAGCATTGCATCAGGGTTTGTATTCTTTATTTTTTTGTCTTTTGGAGAGGCATGCAATATTGGTTACAAGCCTTTTAAAATAAAAGCATAAAGAGTTTTAAGAAAATCCATCTTCGGTATAGCAAGAAGTGTCTACCTAATTATGCTAATCTAGGGTGCAGTACACCTCATCTTCCTAGGCATGGATCATCTTAGACTACTTTAGCAAACATGAATAATAAATAGCATGCTCAAAGTTTAAACATCATAAAGGATTTTTCATTGATAATAAGAATTTAAACCAAGCTCCAAAATAATAAAGAAAATAAGAAAATAATGCCCTGTAACATTGCTAGGGCTTTATCCAGCCCTAGACTAGACGTTTAGCCGAGCATGGCTTCCGGACGACCTCCCATCTTCAAATGAAAGCCTTCACCTCCCATCATTTCCAAAATATCACAAAATATTCTCTTCCCCCCCCTTCTCTTTTTTTTTTTATTTCTTTTCTCTGTGGTTCGGCTCTCTTCTTCTCTTCCGAAATAGGTCTCCCCTATTTTTCCTCCACCGAGCTCCTTTTATATCTTCAAGAGCACCCCGTATCAAATCCCTCTTTCCCCTGTTTGGCGTCGGAATCAAAGGGGAAGGAGCTGGACGTGGTAGGTATGCCTTGCAGAGGCTGGCACGCAGAGGAGATCTCGGACACGGCTGGGCGCATTGGGTGCTGGGATCCCTGAAAATGGAAGGAGCTGTGATCGTATCCCGAAATGGCTGTGGCTGCAAATGGATTGGAAGAAGCTGGGTTGAATGCGGTTGAGATCCTGGATGCTGGGAAGATTGCATCGCGGGAGGAGATCAAATCCGGAGAAAGAAATCTGGGAGGACGAGGGTGATCACGGGATGCTCTGGTGAGGTTGAATGGGAGGAATCCGGGACGATTTGCTTCGGTGTGCTGGGAAGGAAAGAAGTCACCGGCTGGCTGCTTTGGGAAGAAGATCTCCCCTGTTTCAGTGCTGGGAAGGAGAATGGAAAGAGAGGATTTGGGAGATGATCTGTGAGCCCGGGATGGCTGGAAGTTGGGCGGAAGCGGGGGAGATTGCATCGCGGATGGGAGGAATCCGTGGAGCAGGGGATACGTTGGGAGAATGTGGAGGATATCTTGGATGGCTTGGATGCTTGGAGGAAATCTAGGAAGGAAGGAATGGAAGATCGGGTCATGCATGCGGTGGTCATTCGGCTTGTTCTGAAACAGGGGAGGAGAAGATAAAAGAAATTGACATGGAAGATGAATATGGGAATGAGTAGGATATGTGAATTTTTTATTATTTATATTTCTTCTTCCTTTTTTAGAAAAGTGGTTGGGTCCATTCGGGTAGGTTGGAAGGGCTTTGAATCTAAAATAAAGGAAGTTTGGACACGTGGAGAAAATGGGAGAGGCCTCTATTTTGCTAGGTTGGGAAGCTTGATGCACACGGGGTAATATGACATGGACAAAGGAATGAATAGCTTCATGCACATGTGGGAGAAAGTAGTCCACACATGAAACAGATTGGGACTAGTTTGTGAATGGGGTGACTCGACCTGCACACACATTAGACTAAATCAATATAGAAAATTAAACCAAACTTGAATTACCTCTAATCTGGACAAATGGATTCTCCAGATGATTCAACAATTAATCTGGACAAATGGTCAGCTACAACATTTTTAGTTTTCTTTTTATCTCGTATTTCAAGATCAAATTTCTGAAGCAATAGGATCCAACGAATGAGTCTTGCCTTGGCATCCTTCTTTGTGAGAAGGTACTTAAGGGCGGCATGATCAGAATAAATAAGGACCTTGGATCCTATCAAATAGGGACGAAATTTGTCAAGAGCAAAGACAACAGCCAACAACTCTTTTTCAGTGGTAGAATAGTTGAGTTGGGCGTCATTCAGAGTTTTGCTCGCATAATGAATCACATGGGGAAGCTTTCCCACTCGCTGACCTAGGACGGCACCTATTGCATAATCAGATGCATTATACATGATTTCAAATGGCAGATTCCAATCAGGGGACCTTATGATGGGTGCTGAGGTTAGTTCAGACTTCAGTCTTTCGAAAGCAGTTATAGAAATTGGCAAAAAATTAAAAATAGAATCTTTCGCCAATAGATCGCATAAGGGTTTCGATAATTTACTGAAATTCTTGATAAAGCGGCGGTAAAAATCCGCATGCCCTAAAAAGGATCTGACTTTCCTAACAGTTTTGGGAGGTGGTAACTTAGCAATTAATTCTACTTTGGCTTTATCCACCTCAATTCCTCTTTGTGACACAATGTGTCCCAAAACAATACCTGATTAGACCATAAAATGATATTTTTCCCAGTTAAGAACTAAATTTTTCTCTTTACATCGTTCTACAACAAGGCTCAAGTGATGTAGACATTCATTAAAATTAGATCCGAATACAGAAAAGTCATCCATAAAAACTTCTAAAAATTTCTCCACCATGTTGGAGAAAATGCTCATCATACACCGTTGGAATGTAGCCGGTGCATTGCATAACCCAAAAGGTATGCGACGATAGACAAAAGTGTTGCCCAGATAGACAACCCAAGAGGGGGGGGGGTGAATTGGGTTTTAAAATAATTTTGCAATTAAAACGTTGTGGATGACTAATTAATGCTTTACCAAGATGATTAATTAATTGCTATGTGCTGTGAATGAAATGAGAGTAAAAGAAAGAGACAAACAATCACAAACACAAGGCTTTTATAGTGGTTCGGAGCTAACCCTTGCTCCTACGTCCACTCTCCAAGTCTCACTTGGGAATTCACTATAACTCCTTGGATTACAGCCGGTTGTTTTACAAGCTCAGAACCAAACTTGTTGTTTTACGAGCTCACAATGAACTCGGTCGGTTTTTGCTGGCTCACCGACTAGAACCACCCCGATTGTTTTCCCGGAATCACAATCGAACCCTTACATGTTGGTTTTACACTCGGCTCACCAACCAACCTCTACACCCTTGATTCAATCCCCCGATTGAACCAAGCAAAGACAAGATGGAAATAATGACAACAAACAGAAAAACAGAGCTTCTCAAAAGCAGATAAATAACAATATAAACTAGAGAGAAGTTAAGAGCCCTCAAACACGTTTGAGTTGGAGTAGAGTAGGGCTTCTTGAACTTCGGGTCTCCTCTTGAATGTCTGGTCGACTTGAATGCAGGAGGAGATCTCTTTCAATATTTGGGAAGAGGTAGTTGGATGGAGTTATGGCGCTCTTCCCTCTTTTCGTTGAAAAACCACTTGCAGAGAATGAATGCTTGATTACTTTGAATGGAATGGTGCGTCTCTGCCTTGCTACAGTCCTCTGTGGCTATTTAAGCCATCCCCTGTTAGAAATATGCCCTAGAAGCCAATTTGGCTGACGCATTATTTTGTTTTGGGACATAAATTTGTACTTGACCTAATAATGAATTTATTAGGATGGGCATTCTTTTCATTCATGTTCTTATGCGTCCATGAATCGTCCAAGAAATTAATAAGATGATGACGCATATTCTCAAGAGTTGAGAATTTGAGGCATGTGTCATTGGTGATTAATTCCTGAATTGCTCCTGATCGATGGATCCATCACGAGGGACGGTGATCGATCCGCTGAGATTAGTGCACAGATCACTTAGTCAGATGGATGAGTCTTGAGTCCACAGTGTAGGGACACTGGAGTGATTGTGTAAGTACTTGTTAGAGAACAAGGGTACTGAGCGTGACCAAAGCAAGTAGTCACTTGGATGTCTATCCACTCGTCAGTGACTTACTTGATGCTGCAGTTGTATGACTGGTCCTTTGACCTGCAATGCCTCGGCTATTCATAGTGAGGTTGCTGTAGTTTGACGAGCACATAAACATGGGCCCTATCCATTTGGGTCCTTGTGGTGCAGATTGGCTGCAGTAGGTTCATTGCAGGAGTAGGGGTGCATCTAGATGGAATCTATCGACCTTGATAGATTAGGAGAGATCCTATGTGATTTATGAGACTGAGTTCGTAAATCCTTGGCCAAGGTAGTTTTTGGAAAAAGAGTTTTTCAATCTCGAACTGGAGTCGAATAAATTTTACATATGACAGATGATGGGGTTTGACGAGTTATCCATGACCTCCATCCTGTTCGGATCCACGATAGAGGGACTGTATCATACGCTAACTGCACCTAGAGGTTCATCTATTCTACTCTGCTGGGTTGCCACTACATGCTGCTAGGTGTCACTGGTGGATTGTGAGACTCAGAGGCATTCATTTGATGATCAGTGAACCCGAATGAGAAGAGTTGGAATTGTTCCAACCCATTGAAAGGAGTTTCAATGATATTGTGATAGGGATCACAACATATCTCACTACCAGACAGAATAGAACCTATGGGGTCACACACAATAGAGGATCTGATCGATCTAATGGTTGGATTGTGATTTGGAATCACAATAGTTTGTAATTGTCAATTTGATTGATAATTAGTTTAACCCACTAAGAGTTAGTGAGTTGAAGAAGGAATTAATTGTAATTGGATTGCAATTTGATTGAATCAATTGGACTTAATTAATTGGGCTCGATCTTATATGATAAGGTTCAAGAGTCCTACTTGGAGTAGGACACCTAGAGTTCTAATTAGATTAGGACTTCAAATTATTAGAGTCCTACTTGGAGTAGGATTGCTAAAGTTCTAATTGGATTAGGACTAAAATTATAAAAGTCCTAATTGGATTAGGACTAAAATTATATGAGTCCTAATTGGATTAGGATTCCTAGAGTCCTAATTAATTTTGGTCCAATAGATAAAGATGACTCCTAATTAGATTAGGATTCATGTGAATCAAATAGGGAGACTAATTGGGTTCTACTTAGATTAAGATTGAATGAACCAAGGGCCACCTAATTCCTAATTTGATTAGGATTAGAAGGGAGGGGCAAGAGCCCCTCCCTTCCTCGGATGCTCACGGGATCCGCATCCCGGATGATCGGGATGCGCGACCCGGATGGACGGGACTCGCGTCCCGGATGCCCGGGACGCGAGACCCGTTTTGGCCAAACATTGGTGCGGCTCCTCCTAACTTCTAGGAGGAGTCCACACCTAGGGCTTCAAAGAAAAAGAATAAAAAAGGGGGCAGCCCCCTTTGGGATAATTCTTGGTGGTTCTTTTTAGGCGAGCGGCCTCAATCTCTCCCTCTCTTCCTTCTTCCATCCGCAAGGCAAAAGAGGAGCAGCAAGGATTTTTTATTCTTCCTCCTCTTCATCAGATGCATGGAAGAAAACAAAGAGAGAAAGGTGTTTCTCTCTTCCTCCTTCTTCTTCCATGGTAAAGAAAAGAAAAGAAAGCGTTTCTTCCTTCTCCTTCTTTCTCCTCTTGGAAACAATCAAGAGTTGATTGCTTAGAGAAGTTCCAACCATCAAAAGGGATCTCTGCAAGGGAGCTAGCACCCCGGTGAGATCGCAACCTCGATCAATCCAGATCTTCGTGTGGATACCCGTAGAGGCCGGACACTTGTGCGGCTTCAAGCGAACCTGATTTCCACGATCATCAAATAGCGGTGAAGATCTACCCGCTCAAAGGTAAAGATTTGATCTTTATAATTTTAATTGTAGATCTGAAAATTAATCAAGTAATTAATTTTAATCCTTTTCTTCAGATTTCATGATCTTCTGAGTTAGAGAACTTAGAATTTTTTTGAAATCTACGTTCCTCTGGACGTTCATGAGATGAACGACCCCGCGCGCGTCTTTCCGCTGCGATCGTCGCAACGTGTGTGAGGGTAAACCGACAGTGGTATCAGAGCCAAGTTTTTTTTAGGATTAAGATTAACATTAATAGACTTGATTAGGATTTTATTAGATCTGAATTTTAATATTCATGCTTGCTGAAATTTTTTGCGTGCTGAAATTTCAGATTTCAGAAATTTCAGCATGCTGATTTTTATTCTTATGATGTTGCATGTTGATTTTAAATTACAATGAGATTGAAACAATTAAAAATCATGTCTTGTATAATCAGAGATTCAGTTGGTAGCATGATTAAAATTAAAATTATCAGATCTGAAATTATATGCATGAGATGCATGTGATAAGAATCAATCATGGATTCATGATCATAAAAATATATTTTTCTGTTTATGCCTATGCTTAAAAGGAAAATTATATATGCATGAGATGAATAAGATATGATCAAATCATGGATTCATGATAATTAAAGGATGTCAACTCGAGTCGACTTAAGGTTAACTCGAGTTGACTCCAAGCATACATGAGTCGACCCCTGTTTGAGGATGTGTTTAAAATGTATGCATGAGATGTATGTATTAGTTAAACAAAATTTATTTGCATGAGATGTAAATAAAATTCTTAAAAATAGGACATTTACATAAGATGTAAACTGAAACAATTATGTCATTTACATAAGATGTAATCACATAATATATGAAAGAGTTTCATATTTACATAGGATGTAAACTTGAACCAATGTGACATTTACATAAGATGTAATTATATAACATTTGGTTTGGGATAGATTGTTACATTAAATGCAAATCCTTTGATACCTAAAACCTCCTCAATCAGTCGAGAGTGAACGATGCATTGAGCTAGCCATATTTGATTAATTGATCTAATTGGTGTCTAGAAAAGCATCAAAGGTGGTTACTTAATTAGGACCTTACTCTCTGAGTAAGGGGAGCCTTCCACCTGCTTACCTGGCCAATTGATCGATTACCTCCTATGAATAGCTCAAAGTTGGAATCACTAAGACTAGATTACCTAATATTAAGTCTTAAGGTCTTCCACCGTAGTAGAGTTGCTAAGGTCTTTCCGGCGTTGATTTGTCTCGGCTGGATACAGTGGGCAAATTGCATCGGGGGACTGGACCTCTCTATTGGCATGAGATGTTGTGGGGTAGAGGTGGGGTTGGGTACCAATAACTGTTAGGTGAGGGCCCAATGACGACTTTACTTCTGCGGAAATTACGGTGGGTCTGACTTAACCAAGGAACGGGACCAATAACTGTTAGGTGAGGTTCTTATGACTTGGAGACCAAGTAGGCTACAACTTGCTTGAGAAGCATTGTACAAAGAGTTGTACACTTATCATTTATGTGTCATCAATAACTGTTAGGTGAGGTGGCATGTAAATTGGTGGGACCGTAGCACCCCACTTGAAATCTAGAGTCGCAGGTTTCCGTTTCTCTACCGGAGGAGTGTAAGAGATTCGAGAAAATAGTGGGAGGTGTTTGTTTTAAATGTCCTTAAAACAAATAGAGTTCAAGTACAAAATTCTAACTAGAATCTTTACTCTCTGAGGATTATAAAGTCAGCTTCCAAACTCTTAACTCATATCCTAAAGAACCACCGTTTGACCAAACCCAATTATAAAGACTGGCTTTGCAATTTCAAAATAGTTTTGAATTGTGTGAAATTAGGGTGTGTGCTAGACCATGAATTTTCTGCGTTACCAGTCCGTCTGATCACTGATCAGCATAAGATGCATGTCAAGTGGACGAACAATGACAATAAAATTAGGTGCTATATAATGGCATCAATGTCCAATGAACTTTAATGCCAGCATAAGAACATGAAGACTGCCGGGGATATATTGAATCACATGCAAGAGTTGTAGGGTGAACAGAGTCGCGCAGCATGGTTTGAAGTGTCTAAAAGGCTCTTCAAGGCCAAGATACGCGAAGGGCAGTTCGTCCATAATCATAGTTTGACCATGATAAAGGATTTTGAGGAGCTTGAGAAGCTCGGCATGACCATGCACAAGGAATTGCAAACGGATTTGATCCCGCAATCCCTTCCAGCTTCATATGAACAGTTTATAGTAAACTATCATATGAACAAAACTGTATGCACCAAAACAGAATTGTTAAATAAATTGGTAACTACCTTAGGAACCTTGAAGAGTTTAAGGGGCATAGTTTTCGCTGTCGAGTTGGCTTCTACTTCCAAGAGAGAGTCAACCTGGAAGAAGAAGAAGCCTGCGAAGAAGCAGAAGACCAGGAATAGGCCAAGTAAAAAAGTTCCAAGAAAAGGGCCGATTGCAAGGGAAAGTATTTTCATTGCATTGTGGACGGCCATTGCAAGAGGAACTGTCCTACATACATGGGAAGCATAAAAAGCAAGAAAGGGTGACACACCTTAAGAAGGTATGTCAGATATACTCAGGATACTTAGGAACTGTTACCTACTGCTAGCAGAAATTTGATTTCTGTATCTTGTTTAGCACAAAAAGATTTTTATAAGACTGTTGTTCCATTTATTTGAGAAATAAATTGGTTCCACATGGTTTATGATTGACAGTCTCTATCACTTACATTTGGATGTACCTGTGAAATTATCTGAGCAAATAGTGAGTACCATAGGATCCAAAAGATTTAGAGATGAGATAAATCTAAAGTATTTGTGGCTCCTCAGGCTTGGCCATATAGGAGAAGACAGAATAAACAAATTGGAGAAACATGGGCTTTTGGCTCATTGACTTCCAAGTCATATCCGATTTGTGAATCCTACCTTCAAGGAAAGATGGCCAAATTACCCTTTGTAGGACACGGAAAGAGGTCCACTGAAATACTTACCCTAGTACACACTGACGTGTGTGGCCCATTCGATGTGCAAGCTAGGAAAAATAATTGTTTACTTCATTTACCGATGATTACTCACGGTATTGATATGTGTATGAGACACAAATCTGAAGCTTTTGAAAAGTTCAAAGAGTTCGGATATGAAGTAGAAAAACAAATAGAAAAACTCATTAAGGTTCTTCGATCGGATCGAGAAGGTAAACACCTTAGTGGAGAGTTCCGAGATTATCTCAAGAAGAATGGTATAGTTTCACAATGGACCCCTCCTGGTACATCTCAGCTCAACGGGGTGTCTGAGAGGGGGAATCAGACCCTATTGGATATGGTCAGGTCCATGATGAGCTTCACTGATTTACCCTTGTTTCTTTAGAGAGATACCCTATTTTCAGCTATTTACTTATTGAATAGAGTTTCCTCTAAATCTGTTCCTACCATACCGTATGAGATATGACATGGTAAGAAGCCAAGTCTTAGTTATCTCAAGATTTGGGGATGTCCGGCCCACATCAAGCGACAACAGGCGGACAAGTTAGAGGATAAGACAATTAATACTCGTTTTATTGGATATCCTAAAGAGTCATTAGGATACGATTTTTCCGTCCCAATGGATCACAAAGTGTTTGTGAGCCGACATGCAATCTACATTGAAAAATAGTTTATCCTTGATAGAGGCAGTGGGAGAAAAATTGAGCTCGAAGAGAAAGTCTCTGAAGAGCAACAAGTCATTGTGCCTATAGAACCTATTCGTATTGAGCTAGTACATGTTGTATCTCCTCCACCTCGTAAGTTTAGTAGGATCTTCCATCCTCCTGAAAGGTACTTAGGTATGCTTACAGAGGATGAAGAGGAAGTGTTCCATGGGAGATAGGGATCAAGGTAAGGATCCCAATACCTACAACGAGGCGATGTTAGACATCGATTCTGAGCAATGGTTGGAAGCAATGAAGTCAGAGATGGACTCCATGCATTCCAACCAAGTCTGGACCTTAGTAGATCCACCAGAAGGTATAGTACCTATTGGTTGTAATTAGATTTACAAAAGGACAAAAAGGTTTGATGGCTAGGTAGAGACCTATAAGGCAAGGCTAGTAGCAAAAGGTTATAATCGATACGAAGGCATTGATTATCAGGATACCTTTTCACCTGTAGCCATGCTGAAGTCTATTCAAATATTGCTCCCTGTTGCAGCATATCATGATATTGTGATGGTGATCATAAGGTCTGTAAACTGCAAATATCCATCTATGGACTAAAGCAAGCATCTCGGAGTTGGAAAACTCATTTCAACGATGTAATCAAATCGTTTGATTTCATCAAGAACGAAGAGAAACCATGTGTTTATAAGAAGGTTAGTGGGAGGGCTATTGTATTTCTCGTATTGTACGCGGATGATATCCTTCTTGTTGGGAATGATATTCCCATGCTAACTAAAGTCAAGGTATGGTTGTCTAAGAAATTATCTATGAAAGACCTTGGGAAAGTATCATATATTTTGAAAATTAAGGTCTATAAAGATATATCTAAGAGGATGCTTGTCCTATCACAGAATATGTACATAGAGGGAGTGCTGAAGAGGTTTGGCATGGAAACCTCTGAAAGGAGATTATTACTCCTTAGGCACGGGATAAATCACTCTAAGAAGATGTGCCCCAACACATCTGAAGAGATTTAGCGGATGAGCAAGATTCCTTATGCTTTGGCTATAGGGAGCCTCATGTATGCCATGCTATGTACATGACCTGATATAGCATATGCTGTGAGTGTCACGAGCATATATCAGTCAAATCCAGGCAACGAGCACTGGATAGCTGTGAAGAACAGTCGTAGGTACTTAAGAAGAACTAAGGACATGTTCTTGGTCTTTAGGAGAAGATCAGAGTTAAAGGTAGAAGGATACACACATTTGATGATAGAAAGTCTACATTAGAATATGTGCAATGGTGTTCGGTAATTTGGAAGAGTTCCAAACAATCGATCATTACAGATTCTACCTTAAAAACTGAATGTATCGCCACCTCTAAGGGTGCAGTGGAAACCTTCTGGATTAAGAAGTTTATTGCAGAATTAGGTGTAATGTCATCCGATGCTATAACACTATACTGCGATAACAATGGCACCATAGCACTAGCTAAGGAGCCAAGGTCTCACCAGAAGTCTAAGCACATAGAGCGGTAGTTTAACCTGATACGCGACTATCTCGAAAAGAAATAAGTAGAGGCATAGAGAGTAGACTCCACAGTCAACGTGGTAGACCCATTCACTAAGAAGCTAAGTCAGCAGAAAATTGAAGCACATCTCGAGAAGATGGGGCTTAGATTTATGGCTGATTGGCTTTAGTGCAAGTGGGAGATTGTTAGAAATATGCCCTAGAAGCCAATTTGGCTGACGCATTATTTTGTTTTGGGACATAAATTTGTACTTGACCTAATAATGAATTTATTAGGATGGGCATTCTTTTCATTCATGTTCTTATGCGTCCATGAATCGTCCAAGGAATTAATAAGATGATGACGCATATTCTCAAGAGTTGAGAATTTGAGGCATGTGTCATTGGTGATTAATTCCTGAATTGCTCCTGATCGATGGATCCATCACGAGGGACGGTGATCGATCCGCTGAGATTAGTGCACAGATCACTTAGTCAGATGGATGAGTCTTGAGTCCACAGTGTAGGGACACTGGAGTGATTGTGTAAGTACTTGTTAGAGAACAAGGATACTGAGCGTGACCAAAGCAAGTAGTCACTTGGATGTCTATCCACTCGTCAGTGACTTACTTGATGCTGCAGTTGTATGACTGGTCCTTTGACCTGCAATGCCTCGGCTATTCACAGTGAGGTTGCTGTAGTTTGACGAGCACATAAACATGGGCCCTATCCATTTGGGTCCTTGTGGTGCAGATTGGCTGCAGTAGGTTCATTGCAGGAGTAGGGGTGCATCTAGATGGAATCTATCGACCTTGATAGATTAGGAGAGATTCTATGTGATTTATGAGACTGAGTTCATAAATCCTTGGCCAAGGTAGTTTTTGGAAAAAGAGTTTTTCAATCTCGAACTGGAGTCGAATAAATTTTACATATGACAGATGATGGGGTTTGACGAGTTATCCATGACCTCCATCCTGTTCGGATCCACGATAGAGGGACTGTATCATACGCTAACTGCACCTAGAGGTTCATCTATTCTACTCTGCTGGGTTGCCACTACATGCTGCTAGGTGTCACTGGTGGATTGTGAGACTCAGAGGCATTCACTTGATGATCAGTGAACCCGAATGAGAAGAGTTGGAATTGTTCCAACCCATTGAAAGGAGTTTCAATGATACTGTGATAGGGATCACAACATATCTCACTACCAGACAGAATAGAACCTATGGGGTCACACACAATAGAGGATCTGATCGATCTAATGGTTGGATTGTGATTTGGAATCACAATAGTTTGTAATTGTCAATTTGATTGATAATTAGTTTAACCCACTAAGAGTTAGTGAGTTGAAGAAGGAATTAATTGTAATTGGATTGCAATTTGATTGAATCAATTGGACTTAATTAATTGGGCTCGATCTTATATGATAAGGTTCAAGAGTCCTACTTGGAGTAGGACACCTAGAGTTCTAATTAGATTAGGACTTCAAATTATTAGAGTCCTACTTGGAGTAGGATTGCTAAAGTTCTAATTGGATTAGGACTAAAATTATAAAAGTCCTAATTGGATTAGGACTAAAATTATAAAAGTCCTAATTGGATTAGGACTAAAATTATATGAGTCCTAATTGGATTAGGATTCCTAGAGTCCAAATTAATTTTGGTCCAATAGATAAAGATGACTCCTAATTAGATTAGGATTCATGTGAATCAAATAGGGAGACTAATTGGGTTCTACTTAGATTAAGATTCAATGAACCAAGGGCCACCTAATTCCTAATTTGATTAGGATTAGAAGGGAGGGGCAAGAGCCCCTCCCTTCCTCGGATGCTCACGGGATCCGCATCCCGGATGACCGGGATGCGCGACCCGGATGGACGGGACTCGCGTCCCGGATGCCCGGGACGCGAGACCCGTTTTGGCCAAACATTGGTGCGGCTCCTCCTAACTTCTAGGAGGAGTCCACACCTAGGGCTTCAAAGAAAAAGAATAAAAAAGGGGGCAGCCCCCTTTGGGATAATTCTTGGTGGTTCTTTTTAGGCGAGCGGCCTCAATCTCTCCCTCTCTTCCTTCTTCCATCCGCAAGGCAAAAGAGGAGCAGCAAGGATTTTTGATTCTTCCTCCTCTTCATCAGATGCATGGAAGAAAACAAAGAGAGAAAGGTGTTTCTCTCTTCCTCCTTCTTCTTCCATGGTAAAGAAAAGAAAAGAAAGCGTTTCTTCCTTCTCCTTCTTTCTCCTCTTGGAAACAATCAAGAGTTGATTGCTTAGAGAAGTTCCAACCATCAAAAGGGATCTCTGCAAGGGAGCTAGCACCCCGGTGAGATCGCAACCTCGATCAATCCAGATCTTCGTGTGGATACCCGTAGAGGCCGGACACTTGTGCGGCTTCAAGCGAACCTGATTTCCACGATCATCAAATAGCGGTAAAGATCTACCCGCTCAAAGGTAAAGATTTGATCTTTATAATTTTAATTGTAGATCTGAAAATTAATCAAGTAATTAATTTTAATCCTTTCCTTCAGATTTCATGATCTTCTGAGTTAGAGAACTCAGAATTTTTTTAAATCTACGTTCCTCTGGACGTTCATGAGATGAACGACCCCGCGCGCGTCTTTCCGCTGCGATCGTCGCAACGCGTGTGAGGGTAAACCGACATCCCCCACGGAAACTAGCCGTTAGACACCTTTTTCTGCCCGTTCTGCACACTCTACACAACCTGACAATATGTCCGTTGGGGGTCGGAGTCGACTCGCGCGATCAGGAGTCGACTCGGCTGTAGCAGGAGTCGACTCATGCTTTTCTGGAGTCGACTCGGCAACTGTTCCGGGTTTGAATTAAAGTGGCCTCTTTGACTGGGAGTCGACTCGACTTGACCCGGAGTCAACTCGCCAACTTCTGGAGCTGACTTGGCATTTTCGGAGTCGGCTCATCTCATGAAATCCATGGAGCTAATTTTCAACTTGGCCCAGTCGAGTCGACTCGACAATCCTGGGAGTCGACTCGGCGCTCAGAGCCCGAACTCCCGATCTTCTGTCTTTTGGCTCGTCCAGTCTTGGAGTCGACTCGAACTTCCCCGGAGTCGACTCGGCTCTCAGTTTCCGAAACATAGCCTTCTGCCTTTTTGGTGTAGCGCTGCCTTGGAGTCGACTCGAGCTGTCTGGGAGTCGACTCGGCTCTCAGAGACAGTAAATCGGTCTTCTGTCTTTTTGGGGTCGCGCTGTCTCGGAGTCGACTCGCGTATTGCGGGAGTCGACTCGAATCTCAGAGTCCGAAAGCTCCTCTCTAACTTTTGCCTTGTGTACCACTGAGAGTCGACTCTCGCTTTCTTTGGAGTCGACCTGCCAACCATCGGAGTCGACTCGCGTTCCACAGGAGTCGACTCGAATCTCAGGGTCGAAATTCGCTCTCTGACTTTTCTGTCTATAACTCCTTGGAGTCGACTCATACTACTCCGGAGTCGACTCGGTAAACATCGGAGTCGACTCGCGCACTTCAGGAGTCGACTCGCTGACAGGTTTTGAGTTGATGCTTTCTGCTTGTCTGTCTGTTCTCAGTCGGAGTCGACTCATAATGATCCGGAGTCGACTCGAGCCCGTGCCAGTGATTCTGATACGCTTGGAGTCGACTCGTAATACTCTGGAGTCGACTCGAGTCTCAGACTTTGGTTCAAACTGACTTCTTAACTTATCCAAAATATTATGAACCAAGTCTAGAAACACTTTAGACAAGATTTTCACTGAAACACTCAATTGAATTCATTAGTAAACAAGAGATATACTCAGATGCTTTGAGCTCATCAAAATCAAATAGGGTTATGATCAATCACTCCACAATCTCCCCCTTTTTGATGATGACAAAACATTGAGTATATGTAAAGTGAATTGCTCAATAAACAAGGAAATAAAATCCATAAATGAATTCAAGTGTCTGGTTATTTGATTTATCCAATCTTGAAAGGTGTGAAACAATAAATTTTGGAGTTAAAGCTCCCCCTTTCATTTGGAATTATATAAGCCTTCATATCATGCAATCAATTGTTTGGCTTATATATATTTAATGATTTAGCTTTCTTAAAAATTCAGATTCTCCCCCTCAACATATGCATTCAACTTTATTTTGATTCTCTGAATTTTCTTTTAACGCATTGAAGTTTTTGAACTGAAATTTTTGGTTTTTAGAGGGAAAATCTGACAATTTGTTCTTGAGTTGGATTCAACTAATCTCCGAATATCCCTTGAATAGATTCTGGAGATTACTCCATTAGGAGCCCCAACAGAGAGATAATGAGCCTCGAGGTACCAAATCCACTAAGAACAAATTATGTTTTAATTTTTGATTCTCATTTTGAGTTCTTTTATGTTGATTCCATTTACATAACTACTAAATATTTCTTCCCCTTTTTGTCATCATATCAAAAAGGAGGTAAGCAGATCAAACCATCACTTAGAGATCAAATTGCACACAATTGAAGAGAATATATCTACTCATTGTATTGATGTGTATGTAAATACATTTTAGAATACAATAAGTAAAGCAAAAAAAGTACATGTCAAAATAACACAAAATGATCTAAGGCTTCCTCGAGGAGGATGCGGGTCCCCGGGGCATGCGCTCTGCAAGTAGTGTGACTGCATTGGTGACGTGCTCGAGCTGTCGGATAATGGCTGAGGTGGCCCTGCTATGTGTCGTATCGAGCTCGGTCACCGACTTCTGAAGTGTGTCCAGCTTGTCGATGAGCACATTCGCCAAGCGCTCGGCCCCCTGAGTAGTGGTGCTCATGTCCTTCCGGATGTCATCGCGCATCTTCCGAGTTATGCCCGTGACCTCACTCATACTGGAGAATTGAGCCTGGATCAGGCTCCGGACGTTGTAAATCTCTTCCCGCACATGGGCCGTCATCTCAGTCACGGCTGTCAAGGAAGGGACCAACGCTGACGAAGGTGCAGGAGTGGGAGCAAGCACTGAACCCCGGAGCTCCCGAAGTAGATCATCTCGCAGATCTCGGACAATCTCCTGCCGCAACTCCCGGAGCTGCTCAGGAGCGATCCGGACCTCCATGGGCTGAGGAGCTGAGGAGGAGGGTCCGGCTGAGGTGGTAGGAGCAGAAGTGGAGGGAAAGTCAGGATAATCTGAGTCTGGCTCAGGACTAGGGGAATGTCTGGTGGTATGTGTGGAGGTGGAAGACTTCCTAACCCAGGTCCCCTCTACCTTCCGAAACCCCATCCTGTGTAGGGTCCCCGGACGCATGCGATCTGTCCATCGCAATGCGCGAGAGGGTTCCCCCTCAGGAATAGGGATCTCGGCCTCCCTAAAGATAAGGGTGAACATCATGCCATAGGGGAGGGTGAGCCTAGGTCTATCTAGTGGCTCACATAGGTATCTATATATCATCTTGGGAAAGTTTATGGGGGTATCCTGAAGAATGTAGTACATGAGGAAAGTTTAATAGGGTGACCTATATATCATCTAGGTCCCTCTCAGACACAAAATCAAACCGTCCGGTCTTTGGGAACAAAGACCGAGAAATGATGCTCAAGAGGAGCCGCATCTGAACTGAAAGTGAGCTGGCGGACACCTCATCTGAAGGGGACTGGGGTGGATGCCCTAGAATGGCCGTAAGGGCCTCAGTCCTATCTTCGGGGTGTGTGGGAGCCACCCCTAACTTTGGAAGGTGGAGGATTTGGGCTATGAAATCCTCGGAAATAAACAATGGGACACCGGCTATGGTTCCCTCTATTCCCCCATTCCCCCTATGGACAGTACCATAGAACTCTCTAATTAGGCCAGGGTATGTGGGGAGGTCTAGGGAACAAAAGTACTCTAAACCCTGGGCCCTAAATCTATCTCCTATAGTGAAGCCCTCCCGGGAGAGATAGTCGAAATCGACGTATCTCCCGGTGGAGACCGCCTTCCCGGCACACGGCCTCGAGGGAACGGCCCTCGGCGGGGAACGAGCCGGAGGTTGTGGCCTCACGGGGTCGTTCCGAGCCTTGGAACGCCGCTCGGCACCGGTCGCGGAATGGGGCCTCTTCCGGCTTGGGACAGTGGCTTTGCGAGGCATGGTTGACCTATAATGGTATGAAATCCTAATGGACGATGAAGGATCAACGGGAAAAGGACCTAGGGGCGGCCGGAGACGTTCTAGGAGTCGGCTCTAGGGTTTTGAACAGTGGCGGCGGTGAAAATAAGTGTTTTCTAAACGATGGAGTTAGGGTTAAAAAGTCGGATCCCGACTGCGAGTCGACTCCTCTGAGTCGCGAGTCGACTCGACCTCGAGTCGACTCCAAAATAGGCGCGAGTCGACTCTCCTTATGTGCCTGTTAACCTCGAGTCGACTCCCGTCTATATGCGAGTCGACTCCCCCTTACGAGCCGACTCTGAAACTTACTCGAGTCGTCTCGAACTCTGGCACGCACCTAAAAATCATGCTATGTTCGTGCCGAATGAGGGAAAATCACTAAATTATGATCTGATTTGATGATCATTGAAACGAAACTCTATATTAATCACAATCTAATCATCAAAATCAAATGAATCTAGTGGAAAATACCACTAGGATGGATCAATCACTCCTAATCCCCTCCTAAGCACACTAAATCTCTCTTCACTTAGGGGTTTTGTAAAAATGTCAGCTAATTGATCATCAGTACAAACAAATTGTAGTGTCACATCACCATTCAGTACATGACTCTTATGAAGTGATGTCTTATCTCAATATGTTTAGTTCTTGAATGCTGAATTGGATTCTTAGTTAGATTAATGGCACTTGTATTATCACAATTAATGGATATTTTATCTTGTTTAATGCCATAATCTTCTAATTGTTGTTTGATCCATAAGATTTGAGCACAACAACTCCCGGCTGCAACATATTCAGCTTCAGTAGTAGATAATGCAACCGAGTTTTATTTCTTGCTAAACCATGAGATTAAGTTTTCTCCTAGAAATTGACAAGACCCGCTGGTACTTTTTCTATCAAGTTTATATCCAGCAAAGTCTGAATCTGTGTATCCTATTAATTTTAGGCTAGATTCTTTAGAATACCATAAACCTATATTCTTAGTTCCTATTAGGTATTTAAAGATTCTCTTAGCTGCAATTAGATGTGATTCCTTAGGATTAGACTGATATCTAGCACACATGCAAACACTAAACATGATATCAGGTCTACTTGCAGTAAGATACAATAAAGATCCTATCATACCTCTATATAGTTTCTGATCTACAGATTTACCTGATTCATCTTGGTCTAATTTGCATGATGAGCTCATGGGGGTGCTGATTGACTTGTTCCCCTCCATATCAAACTTTTTAAGCATCTCCTTGATATATTTGGCTTGATTGATGAAGATGCCTCCTTCAGACTGTTAGATTTGAAGCCCGAGGAAGTAGTTCAGCTCTCCCATCATGCTCATCTCAAATTCACTCTGCATCAAATCAGCAAATTCTTCGCAGAGGCGATTGTTAGTAGCACCGAAAATAATATCATCAACGTAAATCTGCACTAATAACATATCTTTGTTTTGCTTTTTCAGAAATAGTGTTGTATCTACATTACCCCTAGAGAACTCATGTTCTAATAGGAATTTGCTAAGTCTTTCATACCATGCTCTAGGTGCTTGTTTCAAACCATAAAGTGCTTTGTTCAATTTATAAACATGATTAGGGTATTGATGATTTTCAAAACCAGGAGGTTGTTCTACATATACCTCCTCATTAATATACCCATTTAAAAATGCACTTTTTATATCCATTTGAAATAGTTTGAAGTCCTTAGAGCATGCATATGCTAATAATAATCTAATAGCCTCAAGTCTAGCTACAGGAGCAAAGGTTTCATCAAAATCTATACCTTCTTCTTGATTATAGCCCTTTGCTACTAGTCTAGCCTTATTCCTTATGACAATTCCATTTTCATCAAGTTTATTTTTATAAATCCATTTGGTACCTATAATTGGATATTCAGAAGGTCTTTCAACTAGATTCCATACTTTGTTTCTAGTAAATTGGTTTAATTCTTCTTGCATTGTATTTATCCAATTTACATCGATTTCAGCTTCTTCTATGCGTTTAGGCTCAAAATGCGAAACGAAAGCTAGATGATTGTTTAAGTTTCTAAGGGATGCTCTAGTCCTAATAGGTTGAGATGGATCATCTAGAATTAATTCCTTAGGATGCCCGTGAGCATACCTCCAAGCTTTAGTTAGCCCATGATCTACTATAGTCTCTTGGCTTGATGATGCATCTTCAATTAATTTTTGACTGTTATCTTGTAATGTCATCTCGTCAATCTTTTCTTCAAGAATTTCCGTATCATCATCAAAATTAACTCTCTTGCTAGAAGAGATATCACTAGAATCATCGAAGACAACATGTATGGATTCTTCTATAACTAGGGTTCTTTTATTAAAGACTCTATATGCTTTACTAGTTGTAGAGTACCCTAAGAATATGCCCTCATCAGATTTAGAATCAAATTTTCCTAGATTATCTTTCCCATTATTATGAACAAAATACCTACATCCAAAGATATGAAAATAGTTTATCTTTGGTTTTCTATTTTTCCAAAGTTCATAAGGTGTTTTCTTTATAATAGGTCTCAATAAAACTCTATTTAATATATGACAAGAAGTATTAATGGCTTCTCCCCAAAAGTACTTAGGGAGGTTACTTTCACATAACATAGTTCTAGCCATTTCCTCTAGAGTTCTGTTTTTCCTCTCCACAACTCCATTTTGTTGTGGTGTCCTAGGTGCAGAAAAATTGTGTGTTATCCCTTTTTTACTACAAAACTCATCAAATAAATGATTTTCGAATTCGGTACCATGGTCACTTCTAATAGCTATTACTGAAGTATCTCTAGCATTGGTTACTTCTTTATGAAATTTCTTGAAAACTGAAAAAGCTTGATCCTTATGAGCTAAGAACATGACCCAAGTGTATCTAGAATAATCATCTACAATAACTAGACCATATTTATTTCCACCTAGGCTTGTGGTTCTAGTTGGTCCGAATAGGTCCATGTGTAGTAGTTCTAGAGGTCTAGAGGTTGAGACACAATTTATAGATTTAAAGGAGTTCTTTGATTGTTTGCCAAATTGACATGCTTCACATATTTTATTCTTTTCAAACTTTAATTTTGGCAAACCTATCATCGAATCTCTTTTAACTAGTTTAGATATTGTATCCATGCTTGCATGACCTAACTTACGGTGCCATAACCAACTAGCATCATTGTCCTTAGTTTCATTAACAACTAAGCATGGGTTGTGTTTGGCAAGATCCTCAAGGTCTACAACATACACATTTCCACGTCTTATTTCTTTAAAAACTAAACTATTGTCATTAGGGTTTGTTACGATGCATAGTGATGGTTTAAACATAACATCATAACCTTTATCACATAATTGACTAATGCTTAATAAATTATGCTTAAGACCGTCAACATATCTAACATTATCAATAAAAGTAGAAGGGGTAATTTGTACTTTACCTATACCAATGATGTGACCTTGGTTGTTGTCTCCAAAAGTCACAGCACCTCCCTTCTTAGCTTCAAGGGTGAAGAATTGATCCTTGTCACCCGTCATGTGTCTTGAACAGCCACTATCCAAGTACCAGCAATTTTTGTTGACCTTGGCTGCAAGACACTCCTACACAAGCAGATCATATAATCTTAGGTACCCAAGTTTTCTTGGGTCCTTCATGGTTAGTCATATTGGTTCCTTTCGGAACCCATACCCTTTTAATTTTTCTTTTAGTTTTCCCTTTCCTATAGTCACATACATTTGCTTTATGTCCTACATTTCCACAACAAAAGCAGGTTACTTTCTTAGTTTTGCTTTCTCCAGCTTTAACAAAGAAGTTACTCAGAAGTTTTTGCTTATTTTTAGGTTTATATCCTAAACCTGCTCTATTGAATACTGCTCGTTGACTATTAAGTATCATATTCAGTTTTTCTGAACTATATGTAAATTTTTCAACCAAGGGTTTGTATTTTTCAAGTTCTTTAGTTAGTGTTTGTTTTTCTGCTTTTAAATCATTCAGTTCTTTTGTGATACTCTCATTTATATGTTTATTGTTTTTGGGTTCTAATGTTTCTTTGTTCAGCCTTTCATTTTCTTTAGTTAAAGTATTATTCTTTTGTATCAAGATTTGGTTGCTTGTTTTAAGTTCTGCATTTTCTTTGGTGATACAGTCCTTACCCTTAACTAACTTATCGTATTTATGTAGGTAAGATTGATTAGCTATTTTTAGTTCTTTATTCTTAAGATTTATGGCCTTATATTCAATCATTAATTCATTAAATGCATCATACAATTCATCAAAGGTAAAATCGAGATGCGTGTTGGATGTTACCTCATTTTCATTGGCCATGAAACAGAAATTGGCCTTTTCTTCTTGTTTCTCATCCGATGATGAAGATGATGCGTCGGAGTCCGATAAGGTGGTGACAAGGGCTTTCTTCTTCTTGTACTTGCTGCCCTTCTTTAGTAAGGGACACTCAGCTCTGATGTGCCCCGGCTTCTTGCACTCATAACACCCAATCACCTCATTTTCCCTTTTCTTACCTTTATCCTTGCGATAGAAATTTGAGGGGCCTCTCCTTTGATGATAGGACTTCTTGTGGTTGATGAATTTTCTGAACTTGCGCACAAGAAAAGCCTCATCATCATCTCCCTCATGATCTTCTTCTTCACTGCTGCTACTGTAAGACAAATCTTTGTTAGATGATGTAGATTTGAGAGCTATTACCTTTTTCTTATGGGAGGACTCTTCTTCGCTGTGCTGCTTCATTGTTAGCTCGTGAGTCATTAGGGATCCAAGGAGCTCTTCAAGTGGAAGCTTGTTCAAGTCCTTAGCTTCTTGGATTGCCGTCACCTTGGCTTCCCATGACCTTGGTAGACAGCGAAGAATTTTCCTGACACGATCACTGTTAGTACAGTTTTTGCCAAGGCTTTTTAGGCCATTGACAATGTCAGTAAACCTAGTGAACATGCTAGTGATTGTCTCGTTAGAATCCATCTTAAATAGTTCATATTTATGAACTAATATATTTATTTTGGATTCTTTGACTTGATTCGTGCCCTCATGGGTCACTTCAAGTCTGTCCCAAATCTCTTTTGCAGAATTGCAAGTAGAGACTCTATTGAATTCATTCCTATCTAATGCACAGTAAAGCACATTCATTGCTTTAGAATTGAGTTGTGCCTTTCTCATGTCATGTTCATCCCAATCCTTTTCTAGTTTAGGTACAGTGACACCCTCTACATAGATGGATGGGATGTATGGTCCATTTACTACAATGGTCCACATCTCATAGTCTTGGGCTTGGATGAATATTCTCATCCTAGCCTTCCAATATGAGTAGTCGGATCCATTAAAGAATGGGGGTCTTTGGGTGGACTGACCCTCAATGTGGGAAGATCCAAATGGGGTTGTCATTTTGATCTTTTACTCTTAGGGTAGAAGAGTTTAGGCTCTGATACCACTTGTTGCCCAAATAGACAACCCAAGAGGGGGGGTGAATTGGGTTTTAAAATAATTTTGCAATTAAAACGTTGTGGATGACTAATTAATGCTTTACCAAGATGATTAATTAATTGCTATGTGCTGTGAATGAAATGAGAGTAAAAGAAAGAGACAAACAATCACAAACATAAGGCTTTTATAGTGGTTCGGAGCTAACCCTTGCTCCTACGTCCACTCCCCAAGTCTCACTTGGGAATTCACTATAACCCCTTGGATTACAGCCGGTTGTTTTACAAGCTCACAACCAAACTTGTTGTTTTACGAGCTCACAACGAACTCGGTCGGTTTTCCCTGGCTCACCGACTAGAACCACCCCGATTGTTTTTTCGGGATCACAATCGAACCCTTACACGTTGGTTTTACACTCGGCTCACCAACCAACCTCTACACCCTTGATTCAATCCCCCGATTGAACCAAGCAAAGACAAGATGGAAATAATGACAACAAACAGAAAAATAGAGCTTCTCAAAAGCAGATAAATAACAATATAAACTAGAGAAAAGTTAAGAGCCCTCAAACACGTTTGAGTTGGAGTAGAGTAGGGCTTCTTGAACTTCGGGTCTCCTCTTGAATGTCTGGTCGACTTGAATGCAGGAGGAGATCTCTTTCAATGTTTGGGAAGAGGTAGTTGGATGGAGTTATGGCGCTCTTCGCTCTTTTCGTTGAAAAACCACTTGCAGAGAATGAATGCTTGATTACTTTGAATGGAATGGTGCGTCTCTGCCTTGCTACAGTCCTCTGTGGCTATTTAAGCCATCCCCCACGGAAACTAGCCGTTAGACACCTTTTTCTGCCCGTTCTGCACACTCTGCACAACCTGACAATATGTCCGTTGGGGGTCGGAGTCGACTCGCGCGATCAGGAGTCGACTCGGCTGTAGCAGGAGTCGACTCATGCATTTCTGGAGTCGACTCGGCAACTGTTCCGGGTTTGAATTAAAGTGGCCTCTTTGACTGGGAGTCGACTCGACTTGACCCGGAGTCGACTCGCCAACTTCTGGAGCTGACTTGGCATTTTCGGAGTCGGCTCATCTCATGAAATCCATGGAGCTAATTTTCAACTTGGCCCAGTCGAGTCGACTCGACAATCCTGGGAGTCGACTCGGCGCTCAGAGCCCGAACTCCCGATCTTCTGTCTTTTGGCTCGTCCAGTCTTGGAGTCGACTCGAACTTCCCCGGAGTCGACTCGGCTCTCAGTTTCCGAAACATAGCCTTCTGCCTTTTTGGTGTAGCGCTGCCTTGGAGTCGACTCGAGTTGTCTGGGAGTCGACTCGGCTCTCAGAGATAGTAAATCGGTCTTCTGTCTTTTTGGGGTCGCGCTGTCTCGGAGTCGACTCGCGTATTGCGGGAGTCGACTCGAATCTCAGAATCCGAAAACTCCTCTCTGACTTTTGCCTTGTGTACCACTGAGAGTCGACTCTCGCTTTCTTTGGAGTCGACCTGCCAACCATCGGAGTCGACTCGCGTTCCACAGGAGTTGACTCGAATCTCAGGGTCGAAATTCGCTCTCTGACTTTTCTGTCTGTAACTCCTTGGAGTCGACTCATACTACTCCGGAGTCGACTCGGTAAACATCGGAGTTGACTCGTGCACTTCAGGAGTCGACTCGCTGACAGGTTTTGAGTTGATGCTTTCTGCTTGTCTGTCTGTTCTCAGTCGGAGTCGACTCGTAATGATCCGGAGTCGACTCGAGCCCGTGCCAGTGATTCTGATACGCTTGGAGTCGACTCGTAATACTCTGGAGTCGACTCGAGTCTTAGACTTTGGTTCAAACTGACTTCTTAACTTATCCAAAATATTATGAACCAAGTCTAGAAACACTTTAGACAAGATTTTCACTGAAACACTCAATTGAATTCATTAGTAAACAAGAGATATACTCAGATGCTTTGAGCTCATCAAAATCAAATAGGGTTATGATCAATCACTCCACAAAAAGTGCCATAAGGATAGGTGAATGTGGTTTTCTCTTGATCCTCACGTGCAATTGGAACTTGGTTATATCCAGAATAACCATCAAGGAAACAATAATGAGAGTGGCCAGCTAGACGTTCTAACATTTGGTCAATGAAGGGTAGTGGGAAGTGGTCTTTCCTAGTCATGGTGTTCAGCTTTCTGTAGTCGATGCACACTCGCCATCCAGTTTGATTCGAGTTGGGACTAACTCATTGTGGTCATTCTTAATCATAGTAATTCCAGATTTCTTTGGTACGACTTGAACTGGGCTCACCCACTGGCTATCAGAAATAGGATATATAATTCCTGCATCTAAGAGTTTAATGATTTCAGCTAGAACCACATCCTTCGTGACTGGGTTAAGTCACCTTTGTGGTTCTCTAGAGGTTTTTGCATCCTCTTCTAGATAAATTTTATGTTGGACCACAGAAGGGCTAATCCCCTTGATATCAGCTATAGACCAGCCGATCGCTTTTTGATTTTTCTGAAGGATATTTAACAACTTCTCTTCCTGTTCTTCAGTTAAATTTGATGCAATAATAATAGGTAAGGTGTTGTTGTCCCCGAGAAATGCATATTTTAAGTTTTCAAGCAGATCTTTAAGTTCAAGCTGGGGAGGTTTGACACTTGAAGGTACTAGCTGGGATTCAGGTATAGGTAACGATTCAAATTTAGTAGCCCATTTGCTAGTATCTATTACAGGAATGGAATCTAACAATACATTAACCTCCTGATTCGACTCTCCTTCCACACAATCTTGACTAAATTGGGCCAAACATCTTTCTAGTGGATCAGAATAACTTGATTCCTCGAAGGACTTGCTGATTATATTCTCAATTATGTGAATTTCTTCTAAATCATCCATCTCAGATGGTTGATTACTACTTTGAAAGACATTGAGCTGGACAGTCAAGTTTCCAAATGCTAAGATCATTATCCCATTTCGGCAACTTATCACAGCATTTAATGTGGCCAAAAATGGTCTGCCTAGGATTATCGGGATGACTACCTGGATTTTTCACTGGTTCAGTTTCTAGGACTACAAAATCCACAGGGTAGTAAAACTCATTTACCTTTACAATTACATCCTCTACAATTCCCTTAGGATACTTCACAGTTCTATCTGCTAATGACAAAGTAATGTTTGTGGGCTTTAATTCTCCCAAACCTAGTTCGGTGTAGACAGAATAGGGTAACAGGTTTACACTTGCTCCTAAGTCTAATAGAGCTCTCTGGATGATCGTTTCTCCTATTTTTATTTCAATGGTAGGGCAACCAGGATCTTTGTATTTTGGGGCAATCTGTTGTTGAATGAGAGATGAAGCCTATGCAACCATGACAGCTTGCCTAGGAATGCTGGTTTTTCTTTTGACTGTGGTGAGGTCTTTCAAGAATTTTGTATAGGAGAAAATTTATCGTATGGTATCGAGGAAAGGTATATTTATTTGAACATTTTTAAAGACTTTCATTATTTCATCAAAGTTAGATTGTTTCTTGGAGTCCTGAAGTCTACTGAAAAAGGGAACCTTAGGTTTGTATGTTTCTATGGGTTCTTCCTTTTTTTCTGGTTTGTCCTGTTCTTGACCCCTCTTTTGAATAGGATTCTTATTGGGTTCATGTTTATTTTCTTTTACGTGTTCAGGAAGTTGGACTTTATTGTCCACTTGCTTGCCAGACCTTAAAGTGGTAATTGCCTGGACTTCATGAGTCGGATTTTCATTAGAATCGATTTGATACTGACCTCTCTGACCTTGTTGTCTACTAGGGTTAGGCACTGGTTGACTAGGTAGTTCACCTTTCTTTCTATCCCCTAGAGAGTTTGCTATTTGGCTCAGACTAACTTCAAGTTTTGCAATTGCTTGCGCATGGAATTGGTTATTTTGGGTTTGGGTCATGTTGGTTTGTTGTTGTTGTTGGATAAAATCTTGTTGTTGTTTCATCATATTAACCATCATGGTTTCTATGGTGAAGATTGTTGTGGGATAGGGGTATTGTAAGGAGGTACAGATGGAACCAAAGGTTGGTTCATTTGTGATGGACCTATCCTGGAGAAGTTCCTCTGAAAACCTGGTGGACCACCTTGATGCTGAATAGGGTCATTTTGCTTGTATGAGAAATTTGGGTGGAACCTATTATCAGGATGGTAGACTGGACTGAATGAATTGGGAGTGGGCTTCTTGAATGCACTATATGAATTTAGAGCATTTGCTTGCTCGGCCTTTATGGTGGGCAGATTAGGGCAGCACTCCACTAGATGCTCAGGACTGTTACACAAGATACACAAACTATGAGGCTCGTGTTCCACTTTCATGATGGGATTTAACTCTTTATATGAACTCGAGCTAGTGAAAATAGTGAAAGCATCAAACTTTTTACTTAAGTTGTTCATTCCAGTCACCAGATTGGACATGACATTTTTGAGATCTGGATCTGCTTTCAATTCATAATTACCTGATTTTTTAGACCCGAACTCATCTCTGTTTACTTCCTCACCATAGTTACTCCAATTTTGGGTGTTCTCGGCTAAGTCAACAAGAAATTCATAGGCTTGATCCGGGGTTTGGTTCATGAACCTACCCTTGTGCATGGACTCGATCATGTTTCTATGTGTCGGAAGTAGTCCTTTATAAAAGAAGTGGACCAGATCAGCCTTATCAAGCCCATGGTGTGGGCATTTGACCAACAAGTCATGGAATCATTCCTAAGTTTGGAAGAATTTCTCTTCAGATTTTTCTCTGAAAGTTCTTATGGCATCCTTAATTTTTTCTATTTTAATCATGGGGTAAAATTTTGCTATGAACTTTCTAGATAGTTGTTCCCATGTTGTGATGGAATTTGGGGCCAGAGAATATAGCCATGCCGCGACTCGATCCTCTAAGGTCATTGGGAACAATCTCAATTTTACACTTTTTTCATCTAAATTTTGATTTTTGAAAGTTTGACAAATTGTCATGAATTTATTTAGATGAATGTAGGGTTGTTCACTTTCAAACCCATGGAATTTGGGTAGCATATTTATTGTCGTAGCCCGAATTTCAAATTGGGCTGCGTTTTTTATTGACAACACTATACATGTAGGTGGACTAGCAGATGCAGGAGCGAATAATTCATTCAGGGTTCTAATATGATCACCCATTGTAGAGATTGGTGGTTGATCAATAATTCGTCGGATGTGATGATAATTTTTTCCAACCTCTGGGTTAAATGGTGTTAACTTACCCCTTAATGATCTTCTACCATGCATACATTATCCACAACTAATTAGACTCGACTCCTAAACGAAATCCTAAAAGAGAAGAAGAAGGGCTAGACCAAGATGACCACAATCAATACCACACAATGGATTGGCTCTTTAATCTTGAGGTTAAAGAAGGTTTAGTAGCTTTTAATTTAGTTGCACAGAGATTTATTAGGTTAAAAAGTTTCTGAAATTCTCTCCTAGATTAGACAGCTCCTAATCTTTCTTTCAGATTAAGCTTGAGCTTACCAGTTAAGCGATCCAGTAACTAGTGACCAGAAAAAGTTTCGGGGTGTGTGGTGGTGCCAGAAGGGATACACCGATACCACAATATCCGTAACAGTTCTCACTGCTGTAAAACTTTTCTAGACATCACCAATTACTAAATTCTCACTGGAGTGGCTTTCACCCGCTTCTTTCCAAGAGCCTAATTGAGCTCGAAAATCCTAAGGCCAACGTCTAATTGATTTTAATTTAATTTGGCTTAGGATATGTATGCAAGGTGGTGATTTTTGGGCTAAGGACAGGTAATGACTTTCCGACCTTATCTTTTTAATGGGTTTTGCCCTTAAATTATTTTGTGCAAATATTTAATACTAAATGCAGCAAATATTCAATGATTTTTTAAAGTTTATGGAATGTCATTAGGTTGTATTGATTAAATGAGCAACCATTTTTTTTTTATTTTTTAATTTTATATTTTTTTATTTAAATTTTTATATAGGAATAACTTGAATGTAAACTAAAACTAATCCTTATGCGTCAGTCAATCTCCGAATATCCGTTGAATAAGCTCTGGAGATTACTCCGTGAGGAGCCCCAATAGAGGTATGATAACCTCGGAGGATTGCACCCTATCAATTACTAGCAAAAATAATATTTTTTTAATTTTTTAATTTAATTAATTTTTTTAACTTTTTTTAAATTTCAAATTTCGAATTTCAGAATTCAAATTTTGAATTTAAATTTTTAAATTTTAGAATTTTGGAAATTTTTTCAATTTTTAATTTTTTTTCATTTTTTTTAAAAAAAATTTAAATTCCGAATTTTAAATTTTAGAATTTAATAACTAAGAAATTATTAACTAAAAATCATCAAAATAAGAAAAATTAATAAAAATGAAAAAAAACTTACTACCGGAGTGCGTTCACTTCGGGCATCCAAAATTTGATTTGATCTTCGTGATCGTTCTTGCTTCTCGATTTGCCTCCCCGGTAACGGCGCCAAAATTTTTTTGTCGAATTCCTGTTTACCTAAAAATATGCTAAACAGATCGTTGTTAGAACTGACAAACAAAGTTTAAATTAATTTTACTCTTATCTGTTCTACTCGAAGAATAGTGGTCATAAGAGGTCATCCACAGGGAGGCGATTGGAGTTGCATAAAAATTAAAACATTCACTCGGATTCGAAATCAATTTTTGAATGATAGAAGAAAAATATTACTTCGAGGATGTTTGAATGATTCTCTGGGCTACCAGAGAATATTTTTTACTTGAAATTGACAAAAAGATAGGTATTTAAATTCGAAAGGCATTTATATATTGAAATAATCAAAGAAAAGCTTTGGCACAAAATGGATGAAAATAGTGCTAGAAAAATTACAGACTGGAATATAGATTGCATGAAAGAAGATTTAATGTAATGCAGAACAGGAATTAAAATTGTAAAATAAATACAACTTTCTATCCAAATAAACTATCAAAAATTAAAAATTAAAACAAAATCTAAAATAAAACTAAAAATAAGAACAACATGCTCTGAAACTCAAAACATAACTTCTCAATTAAAACTTTCAATTAAAATAAAACAAAAAAAAATACATTGCTCTCATAAACTCAAACTAGAAAAAACATTGCTCTCATAAAAAAAAACTGAACTCAAACAGAAAACTAAAAAAAAAAAGATGCAATGCTCTGTTTTAGCAATGCATTCTCTCTTTCTCCCTCGTCCACCTCCTCTCTGTTTCTTGGCCTCAAAACAGAGCTCTCTTTTGAACCCGCCCAGAACCCCAACCGAGCACCCTCTCATCCTCTCCTCTCTCCTTTATATAGATCTCCCCGATCCCTTGAAGCCGGCGGTGGATCCCCTGATGGAGGGGTAACGGACGCGAGTCTTGGGGGATTTGCTGGGACACGGAGCGGACGCGGGAGGGCTGAAGAAGAAGATGGCTGGATCGGTGGAGCTGGCCGCGGGATTGCTTGGAGGAAGACGTGGATTCGCCACGGAGATGGCTGGGATCACGAGCTAGAGCGGCCCCCTTGATTGCAGATGGTTGTGAATGCGAACGGAAGCGGGGGTTATCCGAGATGCTGGGATTCTCGAATCCGGAAGAGTTTGGATCACGGTGCTGCTGATTTCCTCCTTCACGGGTGGCTGGATCGTGTGCGGGAAGCTGGGATTTCGCGATCAACGGGCGGAAGTAGAGGCGGAGGTGGGGGTCTTGAATCCGAAAGGGAGACGCTGCGGGATCATTTGGGAGGCGCTGGAACTCGGAAGAGATTTGGTGCTATGGGACCACTGGGATCACTGGAGGAGCCGGGAACGTGATCGACGGGAGGAAGAAGCTGGAAGAAGAAATGGATGCTGGGATCACGGCTTGAAATCGGAAGGAAGGAGATGCGGAAGAAGCGGACAGGTGTGTAATCCTTTCTTCTCCCCTGTTTCCGCACAGGATGAAGCTGGATCTGATCTGGAAGATGGACGGCCGTGATGCACTGCGGGAGGAAGAAGAAGATGGCTAGATTGCATTCAAAACGGGCACCGAAATGGAAGGCGATCGGGGACGTGGCATGGACGTGGTTGGGACGCGCTGAAGACGTGGGGACGGCGCTGGCAGCGATGCGGACGAACGCCTGATGCGGAAGGCTAGCTAACATGCTGAGATGAGCTGAGCTCAAATCTAATGTTATTGGATCTCTTGGATTACTTGCACTCAAACACAAATACAACGTTAATTAGTTAATTTTATCATTAATGATTAGCTATAATACTAATTAAGATGGTACAACGTTTGCACTTTTGTGCTCTCATCATCAGGGGAGTGTGAGAGATCCGAGAAATAGTGGAAGAATTTGATCCAATTTTGTTTTAAAAGTTCCTAAAATAAATTAATGTCAAATATAAATTTCTAATTAGAATCTTTACTCTCTGCAGATATCAATGGCTTCCAACCCGATAGTTTGAATTATAGATAACATTAGGTTGACCGGACGAAACTATAAAAATTGGCTCCGCAACTTGAAGATTGTCTTGAGTTGCGAAAAGATAGCTTATGTTCTTAACCATGAACTCCCGGTGATACCAACCCGTGCAACCAATGAGCAGCGTGAGATGCATGCAAAATGGTTGGATGATGACAATAAGATTAGGTGCTACATTTTAGAATCCATGTCCAACGAATTGCAAATACCAGCATGAGAGCATTAAGACTGCTAAGGACATACTTGATCACCTACATGAGTTGTATGGTGAATAAAGTCGCGCAGCGAGGTTTGAAGTGTCCAAGCGGCTCTTCAAAGCCAAGATGCGCGATGGGCAGTCCATCCATGAACATGGTTTGACCATGATCAAGGATCTTGAGGAGCTTGAGAAGCTTGGCATGACCATGCACAAGGATTTGCAAACGGATTTGATCCTACAATCGTTGCATCTTCATATGGGCAGTTTATTGTAAACTACCATATGAATAAAATTAAATGCACCAAACTTAAATTGTTGAATATGTTGGTGACAACTGAGGGAGCCTTGAAAGGTTCAAGGGGCACAGTTCTCGCTACTAAGCTAGCTTCTACTTCCAAGAGAAAGTCTACTGGGAAGAAGAAGAAGCCTGCGAAGAAGCAGAGACCGAAAAAATGCCGAAGAAGGAAGTTCCTAAGAAGAAGGCCGAACCCAAAGAAAAATATTTCCATTGCAATGAAAACGGCCATTAGAAAAGGAATTGTCCTATCTACATGGGAAACATAAAGAGCAAGAAGGGTGACACACCTTTTGAAGGTATGTCTAATATGCTCATTATTGAAACTAATCTAACGATTTCTTCTATTTCCAGTTGGGTTATAGACTCTGGTTCTAAAGTTTACTTGTGCACTACCATGCAGGGTCTAAAGGAAAGTAGAAGGCTTACGGAAGGTGCGGTAACCCTACGGGTTGGAAATGGAGCAAGAGTTGCTACTGTTGCTGTGGGCACATTCCCTTTGCATTTACCATCAGGATTTAGTTTGATACTTAGAGATTGTTATTTTGTACCTAGTGCTAGCAGAAATCTGATTTCTGTA
Organism: Phoenix dactylifera; assembly: GCF_051530095.1. Taxonomy (NCBI): domain Eukaryota; kingdom Viridiplantae; phylum Streptophyta; class Magnoliopsida; order Arecales; family Arecaceae; genus Phoenix; species Phoenix dactylifera. The sequence goes on along the minus strand of NC_143206.1, from coordinate 1,431,837 downwards.
TCTTGTCTAGCACAGGAACATTATGAATTCAATTTCAATAAAGACTACATTTCCATTTATTTGCGAAATAAACTGTTTGGACGTGGTTTTATGATTGACGGTCTCTACCACTTACATATGGATGTATCTGTGAACGTATCTGAGCATACAGTGAGTACCATAAAATCTAAAATATCTAGAGATGAGATAAATCAAAAGTATTTATAGCACCTCAGACTTGGTCATATAGGAGAAGACAGAATTAACAAATTGGACAAACATGGGCTTTTGAGTTCATTGACTTCTGAGTCATATCCGATTTGTGAATCCTGTCTTCAAGAAAAAATGGCAAATTACCCTTTGTAGGACACGGGGAGAGGTCCACTGAAATACTTGCCCTAGTATACACTGATGTGTGTGGCCCATTCGATGTGCAGGCTAGGGGTCAATTTTTCTACTTTATTATTTTTACCGATGATTTCTCACGGTATGGTTATATCTCTCTTATGAGACATAAATCTGAAGCATTTAAAAAGTTCAAAGAATTCAGATTTGAAGTAGAAAAATAGATAGAAAAACTCATTAAGGTTCTTCGATCAGATCGAGGAGGAAAATACCTTAGTGGAGAGTTTCGCGATTATCTCAAACAAAATGGTATAGTTTCACAATGAACACCTTAGTGGAGAGTTTCGCGATTATCTCAATGGAGTATCAGAAAGGAGGAATCAGACCCTATTGGATATGGTCAGGTCCATGATGAGCTTCACTAACTTACCCTTATTCTTGTGGGGAGATATCCTACTTACAGCTATCTACATATTGAATAGAGTTCTCTCTAAGTCCGTTCCTACCACACCGTATGAGATATGGCATGGTAAGAAATCAAGTCTTGGTTATCTTAAGATTTGGAGATGTCCAGCTCAAGTCAAGCGACAACAGGTGGACAAGTTAGAGTTTAGGACAATCGATGCTTGTTTTATTGGATATCCTAAAGAGTCATTAGGATACAATTTTTACATCCCAAAAGATCACAAAGTGTTTGTGAGCCGACATGCCATCTTCTTGGAAAAACAGTTTATTCTTGATAGAGGCAGTAGGAGGAAAATTGAGCTCGAAGAGAAAGTCTCTCAAGAGCAACGAACAATTGAGCCTAGTGAACCTATTCACATTGAGCCAATACATGAAGAACCTCGTCCACTTCGTAGATCCAGTAGGATCTCCCATCCTCCTGAAAGATACTTAGGTATGCTTACAGAGGAAATAGAGAAAGAGTTCCTCATGGAAGAAAGAGATCATAGTAATGAACCCAAGACCTACAACGAAGCGATGTTAGACATCGACTCCAAAAATGGATGGATGCAATGAAGTCAGAAATAGACTCTATGCATTCCAACCAAGTATGGACCTTAGTAGATCCACCTGAAGGTATAATACCTATTGGGTGTAAATGGATCTACAAAAGAAAAATGGGTTCGGATAGTGATAGTCAACTTTAAAGACCACGCAATAGCACATATCTAATAGATAGTGATTACGGGTATCGATCCACAGGAATTAGGGTACAGTTGTTTTCTTAAAAAAAATATTTAAAAAGAAAGTTTAGGAAGACTATTGAACTAAATAATTTAAGAGAAATGCAATTAAAATGATATCAGTTTGGAAAAAACCTAGGGCAAGGAATTCACCACTAACATCGGAACAAGGATTATTTATAATTTATTTCGTTCTTGGATTAACATGCAAATTGGCTACAAGCCATTAAGCATTCGAATAGAAATTCACAAAAGTAATTTAGGCATAATCCATCTTCAGTTGGCATGAAATGTGTAGCCTAATCTAAGGTGGCAGCACATCACATCTTTCTTAAGCATGGACTATCTTATATTTACCTAGTGATCATGAAGAACAGTTGTACGAACGTCATACTTAAAATCACAGAAATTAAATATGATTCAAAAGAAGATATACATTAAAAACAATAAGTTCATACAACCCCAAGAATATAAAATAAAATATAAAATCCGTGTCCCTTTGTTAGGGCTGCATCCAGCCCTGGAGAAGAGCTCAGGCTTCCATGCAGTGGTAGACGGCAGCAGCAGTACAGCAGCGGGCTCCCATCATTTTCTTCTCTTCTTCTTGCAATTCTCCTGAGAACAGCTCCTTCTTAGCTCTTATTCCCAAAATACCCAAAATGTTTCTCTCTCCTTTTATTTCTTCTTCTTCCCGTGGGATTTGGCCTAAGAGAGATGTGGATCAACGCCCCAATAGGGAAGAAGGAGGAATGGGAGCAGTCCCCCGGTGGGGAAGAGGGAATGCCCCCTGGTGGGGAAGGAGGAATGAATCGACTCCCTTTTTATAGCCTGCCCACGTCTCTCTCCTCCCCTCTTTTGAATCAAGGATAAGGATGCAGAGGATCATGTGGACGCTTACGGCTGAGAGGAGATGAGGATGACTCGCGGAGAAGACACGTGAGGTTGTTGGGAGCTAGAACTTCGTTCGTGGCTGGGATCGCAGTCCGTGGAGCTGAGATGAAGCTTGGACGTTGGGAGATTACATGGAATCAAGCCGGAAGAGGATGGGATCCCGTGGATTATGCAAAGGATTTGGCTTTGTTTCTTAACAGGGCCCTGTTCGTTGGACGCAGGAGATCACCCACGATTGGCTGGGTCAATCCGGGAGAAGAGGAGAGTTAGGAGATAATCTATGGAATCAGTCTAAAATGATGGGAAGAAGTTGGGACTCGTTGGATTCATCATGGTTGGGTGGATAGGCTGGCACTCCAAGGCTCTGTTCCGAAACAGGGGAAGAGGATGAATCTTTGATTTGCGGTTGTGGATAAGCTCAATCCGGAACACTGACTGGTTCGGAGCTAGGATCTGGGGTGAATACGTGGATGAGGCTGAATACAAGCGGCTGTTGGCTTGGTTCGTGGACGTGGAAGGTGAACACGGGCACGAGGGAAATCTGGGAAGGTTCATTGGCTTGGGAGATTGGTTTCGTTCATGGGATACGGGAGGAAAGGAAGACGGTTGGGATGCTTGATTCGGCTGGGAAGGATAAGGATGAATGCGGAGCTGATGCTGGGATAGCTTGCAGTTGAGATGAACTTGGATATGGCTCGGTTCGTGGGATGCAGAGGAGGCTTGAAAATGGTGGATACGGCAGATGGCTTGGGAACGGATGCCTGGGAAGTGTGGGAATCCGGCTGGCTGCGGGATAAGGGTGATTACAAACGGAATGAACGTGAAACAGGGGAGAGAATTTCACATGTGGATGGTTGAATCCCTGCATATCTGAACGCGAACGGGATGAAGGGAAGTTGAGGAAGAAAACGGACGCGAGAGAAGATAAGGATGCTGGGAGGATGAAGTCGAAGATTACTTGGGAGATGCTTTGGATGCGGAAGGATCACGAACATGGCGTGCTGGGACGGACACGGAGGAGATGAGCTGGGGCTTTGATCTTTATCTATGGACGCGCAAAGCTAGACGTGGGAGAATTAACGTGGAGGAGGACGTGGAGCTGGGTGATAGCAAGATGAATGGCTGAGATGGGATGAGGCTTTGGGATCCGTGCAACTAAGATGGTATGCTTTGAGATTTGAGAAACAAATAATTGAAGGGATTTTATTGTTTTTGAGATTAAAATTGGATCATGTGGAAAAAGAGTTGGAACGAGTGGGGAGAAATTTAGGTGAACATGTGAAGAGTCAGGAATTAATGGAAAGCACTGGATTTTGGAGAAGAGTTCTTGGAGTTGACTCTGGAGGATGTGAAATGATACAGTGTCAGTTTAGGCTTTACCGAATTAAGCTTGACTCGACCTGCATATATTAAGCTTAATCAGTAAATAAATAAGTAAAACTCTAATTACCTTTAATAATTTATTAAAATGCAGTGATGAAGGTAACACATTTTTTTAGTTGAATTTACAAAATATTTGAATTAAAATAATGATAAATGCTATGAATAAGATATTAATTTATGCATTATTTAGCACTTATCAGATAGCAAGGTAGAGACCTATAAGGCAAGGTTGGCGGCAAAATGTTATAATCAGCGCGAAGGCATTGACTATCAGGATAGCTTTTCACCGGTAGCCATGTTGAAGTCCATTCGAACATTGCTTGCCATTGCAGCTTATCATGATTATGGGATATGGCAGATGGATGTGTAAACTGCATTCCTTAATGGATATCTTGAGGAAGATATCTATATGGAACAGCCTCAGGGTTTCACTTTCAGTGATGGTGATCACAAGGTCTGCAAGCTGTAAAGATCCATTTATGGACTAAAGCAAGCATCTCGGAGTTGGAACACTCGTTTCGATGATGTGATCAAATCGTTTGATTTCATTAAGAACGAAGAGGGTCCCCAACCGTTGGAGTCGACTCGAATTCTTCTGGAGTCGACTCGGTAACAGGGTCCAGAAACCACTTCTCTGTCTTTGTCTATTACTCCTTGGAGTCGACTCAGAACTATCGGGAGTCGACTCGGTAATCATCGGAGTCATCTCGAATTCTTCAGGAGTCGACTCGGTGACAGGGTCTGAGATTCATCTTTCTGTCCTGCTGTCTGTTCTTAGTCGGAGTCGACTCGCAGTGTGCTGGAGTCGATTCGAGCCTGTGCCAGAACATCTGAAACACTTGGAGTCGACTCGAAATCCTCCGGAGTCGACTCGAGTTTCAGCCTTTGACTTAAGCTGATTTCCACATGCACTCAAAAGAAGATTCTCACAGATTTTGCCTGAGATACTGGATTGAATTCATTAGTATAACATAAAATATACTCAAATGCTCTGGTCTCATCAAAATCAAATTAGGGTATTATCAATCACTCCACAATCTTCCCCTTTTTGATGAGGACAAAACATTGAGTATTTGATGAGAGAAATACCCATCTAAAAAGATGATTCAGAATAAAATTTTGAAATGAATTCAAATGTCTAGTTATTTTAATCTATCCAGAATTGAAAGGTATGAATCAGTAAATCCTGAAATTAAAGCTCCCCCTTTCATTTGGAATTATATAAGCCTTCATATCATGCAATCAATTGTTTGGCTTATATGTGTTAAATGAATTTGCATTCTTAAGATTTCAGATTCTTCCCCTCAACATATGCATTCAATTTTGTTTAGATTTTCTGAATTTTCTTTTAATGTCTTGAATCTTTCTAGCTTAAATTCTTACTTTCAGAGGGAAAATCTGACAATTTGTTCTTGAGTATGATTCAACTAATCTCCGAATATCCTTTGAATAGATTCTGGAAATCACTCCTTGAGGAGCCCCAACAGAGAGATAATGAGCCTCGAGGTATCGAATCCACTAAGAACAAATTACATTTTGCTTTAAGGATTTTTTTGTGATTCCCTTTACATTTTGATTCATCATATTTTCTTCCTCTTTTTGTCATCATAGCAAAAAGGCGCAGAACACAGAAAAGTATTAGAATTCAAATTGCACAGTTTTGAAAGGAAATGTCTACTCATTGTATTGATGCTAATTTGAGTACAACTGTAAATACATCATACAAGTGTAAAAACAAATACATCATAAAGTAAAAAATAAAGCTACATTAGGATTTCTTGGAGGATGAGGCTTGATGAGAGCACAAAAGTGCGATCTACACGCAGCTTAAATTAATATTATTGTTAATAAATAATGATAAAAGTGTTGCATTAATATTATATTTTTGTGGGGTGCAGGTGATCGTAAATCAAAGAAAAAAATACGCATTAGGTCCAAAAAGATGCATCACCGCAGGTGACTAGCCAATTGTATGGGTCAATCCCAGTTGCACGCTAGAAGAAGGTTGAGTTCAGCCGTCCAATTCACTGCAACCAATTTTTAGTAATCTGTGCATCTCATTTCGATGGAGCCCGCATCCAACCCATCTTCCCGCAAGTGAGTCAGCGTTTCCCACGCGTCCGACCGCTTCCTCCACACGCGAAGCAATTCTTCCATGATCAAAGCTCCTTCTTCTTCAGCCGTCCGTGCGATCACCGCCTCCTCCACAGCGTCCGCGGCTTCATTTCTCCATCATCCCAGCCGTGATCAGCGCCCTCCTCCTTCCCAGCAACCCGTTTCAAGCATCTTCCCAGCATCCGCACGTCGTCCGCATCCGCGATCACCTCCGGCATCCGTCTCGTCCGCGTTCTCCTCCTTCTTAGCCTCACAACTCGATCAACACTCCCATGCTTCAGCCTGTGATCATCTCCCAGCATCCCGTGAATCTTCCCAGCGGTCGTCCGGAAGAGATCGCGCCCCTCCACCTATTCCGCTTCACCTCCAATCCGTTCACAAGCCTCCTTCACAGCGTCTACCCGAGCCCGTGATCAGCGCCTCCCAGCAGCCCGCTTCTTCCTCCGTTCCAGCCATTCGTGAGCGTCTCGGCACCATACGCATCCCATGCATCCCAGCGATTCTTCAGCTTATGGATCCCAGCAATTGCGTTCCATTTTGCTCTCCACGTGCAATCAGGGAACCGAGCGTTGTCAAGAGGGCTCTGGAGATCTATATGAAGGGGAGCTCTCATTCGAAGGTGGAGTTCCGATTCCAAAAAAGAAGAAGAGAAACAGGGAGTTTTGCTTGCATAATGAATAACATGGGGAAGCTTCTCTACTCGCTGACCTAAGACAGCACCTATGGCATAATCGGATGCATCACACATGATTTCAAAAGGACGACTCCAATCAGAACTCCTTATGATGGGTGCTGAAGTTAGTTCAGACTTTAGTCTTTCGAAAGCAGTTATACAAATTGGCGAAAAATTAAAAGTAGCATCTTTTGCCAACAAATCGCATAAGGGTTTCGACAATTTACTGAAATCCTTGATAAAGCGGCGGTAAAAACCCGCATGCCCTAAAAAGGATCTGACTTCCCTAACAGTTTTGGGAGGTGGCAATTTAGCAATTAATTCTACTTTGGCCTTATCCACCTCAATTCCCCTTTGTGACACAATATGTCCTAAAACAATACCTGATTCTACCATGAAATGACACTTCTCCCAGTTAAGAACTAAGTTTTTCTGTTTACAGCGTTCTACGACAAGTGTCAAGTGGTGTAGGCATTCCTCAAAATTGGATCCAAATACAGAAAAATCATCCATAAAAACTTCTAAAAATTTCTCCACCATGTCGGAGAAAATACTCATCATACACCGCTGGAATGTAGCTGGTGCATTGCATAGCCCAAAAGGCATGCGACGATAGGCAAAAGTGCCATAAGGACAGGTGAATGTGGTTTTCTCTTGATCCTCACGTGCGATAGGGACTTGGTTATATCCAGAATAACCATCGAGGAAATAGTAATGGAAGTGGCCAGCTAGCCGTTCTAGCATTTGATCGATGAAGGGTAGAGGAAAGTGGTCTTTCCTAGTCATGGCATTAAGCTTCCTATAGTCGATGCATACTCGCCATCCCGTTTGGACTCGAGTAGGGACTAACTCATTGTGATCATTTTTCACCACAGTGATGCCAGACTTTTTAGGTACGACTTGAATTGGGCTTACCCACTAACTATCAGAAATAGGATATATAATCCCTGCATCTAAAAGCTTGATGACCTCGGCTCGAACTACGTCCTTCATGATTGGATTAAGTCGCCTTTGTGGTTCTCTAGAAATTTTTGCATCTTCTTCTAGATGGATTTTATGTTGGACCACAGAAGGACTAATTCCCTTAATATCAGCTATAGACCAATCGATAGCTTCCTGATTCTTCCGAAGGATACTTAACAGCTTCTCTTCCTGTTCTTTAGTTAGATTCGATGCAATTATAACAGGTAAGGTCTTGTTTTCTCCAAGAAATGCATACTTCAAGTTTTCGGGAAGGTCTTTGAGTTCTAGTTGTGGAGGTTTGACATTGGATGACACTAGCTGAGATTCCGAAATAGGCAATGATTCAAACTTGGTGGCCCATCTGCTAGTATCTATCACAGGAATGGAATCTAACAATGCATTAACCTCTTGACTTGACTCACAATCTTGACCAAAATTAGCCAAACATCTTTCTAATGGGTCAGAATAACTCGATTCTTCAAAAGAACTGCTAATTATATTCTCAATCATGTGAATTTTTTCTAAATCGTCCATCTCAGTTGACTGACTACAACTATGAAAAACATTGAGCTGGACAGTCATGTTCCCAAAGGCTAGAGTCATTATTCCATTTCGGCAACTAATCACAGCATTTGAAGTGGCCAAAAATGGTCTACCTAGGATCACCGGGATGTGACTTCCTGGATTTTTTACTGGTTCAGTTTCAAGGACTACAAAATCCACAGGGTAATAAAACTCATTTACCTTTACAATTACATCCTCTACAATTTCCTTAGGATACTTCACAGTCCTATCTGCTAATGACAAAGTAATGTTTGTGGGTTTTAATTCCCCCAAACCTAGTTCGGTGTAGACAGAATAGGGTAATAGGTTTACACTTGCTCCTAAGTCTAATAGGGCTCTCCGAATGATGGTTTCTCCTATTTTAATTTCAACAGTGGGGCAACCAGGGTCCTTGTATTTTGGGGCAATCTGTTGTTGAATAAGAGATGAGGCTTGTGCCGCCATCACAGCTTGCCTAGGAATACTGGTTTTCCTTTTCACCGTGGTTAGGTCTTTTAAGAATTTTGTATAGAAGGGGATCTGTCTGATGGCATCTAAGAAGGGTAAATTTATTTGAACATTTTTAAAGACTTCCATGATTTCATCGTACTGAGATTTTTTCTTTGAGTCTTGTAGTCTACTAGGAAAGGGAGCCTTAGGTGTGTAAGTTTCTATTGGTTTCTCCTCTATTCCTTGTGTTCCCTGTTCTTGTGTCTTTTTCTGGGTGGGGTTTGGCTCATGCTTTTCTTCTTTTTCTTGCACAGGAAGTTGGACTTTGTTGTCCACTTGCTTGCCAGACCGTAAAGTGGTAATTGCCTGGACTTCATGGTTAGGGTTTCCATTAGAATCAATCTGAAACTGGCCTCTCGGTCCTTGATTCTGTTGCCTACTAGGGTTAGGTATTGGCTGACTTGGCAATTCACCTCTCTTCCTATCCCCTAGAGAGTTAGCTATTTGGTTCAGACTAACCTCAAGTTTTGCAATCGCTTGCGCATGGAATTGGTTAGTCTGGGTTTGAGCCATGTTGGTCTGTTGTTGCTATTGGATGAAGTCTTGTTGCTGCTTCATCATGTTAGCCATCATGGCTTCCAATGATGTAGTTTGCTGAGGGATAGGGGCACTATAATTAGGAATAGGTGGAGCGAATGATTGGTTTATTTGTGATGGACCTATCCTGGAAAAATTCTTCTGAAAACCTGGTGGACCACCTTGATGCTGAATAGGTTCATTCTGCTTGTATGAGAAATTTGGGTGGAACCTATTATCAGGGTGGTAGACTGGGCTGAATGAATTGGGAGTGGGCTTCTTGAAGGCACTATATGAGTTTAGAGCATTTGCCTGCTCAGCCTTAATGTTGGGTAAACTAGGACAACACTCCACTAGATGCTCAGAACTATTACACAAGATACATAAACTATGTGACTCGTGATCCACTTTCATGATGGGATTAACTCTTTGTATGAACTCGAGCTAGTAGAAACAGTGAAAGCATCAAACTTTTTGCTTAAGTTGTTCATTCCAGTCACCAGATTGGACATGACATTTTTGAGTTCTGGGTCTGCTTTCATTTCATAATTACCTGGTTTTCTAGACCCGAATCATCTCTATTTACTTCCTCACCATAGCTACTCCAATTTTGGGCGTTCTCGGCTAAGTCAACAAGAAATTCATAGGCTTGATCCAGGGTTTGGTCCATGAACCTACCTTTGTGCATGGACTCGATCATGTTCCTATGTGCCGGAGGTAGTCCTTTGTAAAAGAAATGTACTAGATCAGCCTTGTCAAGCCCATGGTGGGGGCACTTGACCAAAAGATCATGGAATCTTTCCCAAAGTTGGGAAAATTCCTCCTCAAATTTTTCTCTAAAAGTTCTGATTGCATCCTTAATTTTTTCAGTTTTTACCATAGGATAGAACTTAGCCATGAACTTCCTAGATAGTTGTTCCCATGATGTGATGGAATTTGAAGCTAGGGAATACAGCCATGCAGCAGCACGATCCTCTAAAGTCATGGAAATAACCTTAATTTAATACCCTCTTCATCTAAATTTTGATTTCTAAACGTTTGACAGATTGTCAAAAATTTGTTTAGATGAATGTAGGGTTGTTCATTCTCGAACCCATGGAACTTGGGTAACATATTTATTGTTGCAGCCCGAATCTCGAATTGGGCTGCGTTATTAATTGGTAATACTATGCACGTAGGGGGACTAGCGGATGCGGGTGCAAACAATTCATTCAGGGTTCTAATATGTTCACCCATTGTAGAGATCGACGGTTGGTTTATAGTTCGCAGGTTGTGATGAAAAGTTCTATCAATCTCAGGATCAAATGGGGTTAACTTATCCCTTAATGACCTTCTACCATGCATACATTATCACAACTTAATTAGATTTGACTCCTACAATGAACGAAATCCTAAAAGAAGAGAAGGGCTAGACACAGATGACCACAACCAACACCACACAACAATTTGACCCTATTAGTCTTAGAACTAAGTGAGGTTTAGTAGCTTCTTAAATCTAGTTGCACAGAGACTTTTCAGGTTAAAAAAAATCCTGAAATTCTCTCTAGATTAGACAGCTCCTAATCTCCCTTTCAGATTAAGCTTGAGCTTACCAGTTAAGTGATCCAGTAACCAGTGACCAGAAAAGTCCCGGGGTGTGCGGTGGTGCCAGAAGGGATACGCCGATACCACAATACCCGTAACAGTTCTCACTGTTGTGAAACTTTCCTAGACATCACCAATTACTGAATCCTCACTGGAGTGGCTTTCAGCCGCTTCTTTCCAAGAGCCTAATTGAGCTCGAAAACCCTAAGACCAACGTCTAATTTGATTTTAATTTAATTTGGCTTAGGATAAATATGCAAGGTGGTGATTTTTGGGCTAAGGACAGGTAATGACTTCCCGACCTTATCTTTTTAATGGATTTTGCCCTTAATTACTTTATGCAAATGCTTAATACTAAATGCAGCAAATAATCAATATTTTTTAAAGTTTATGCAATGTCATTAGGTTGTACTGATTAAATGAGCAAGCAATTTTTTTTATTTTTTTTATTTTTCTTATTTTTTTTAATTTTATGTTGTTTTTTTTTAATTTTTAATATAGGAATAACTTGAATGTAAACTAAAACTAATCCTTATGCGTCAGTCAATCTCCGAATGCCCGTTGAATAAGCTTTGGAGATTACTCCGTGAGGAGCCCCAATAAAGGTATGATAACCTCGGAGGATTGCACCTTATCAATTACTAGCAAAAATAATATTTTTTTTGAATTTTTTAATTTAATTAATTTTTTTAACCTTTTTTTTTGAATTTCAAATTTCGAATCACAGAATTCAAATTTTGAATTTAAATTTTTGAATTTTTGAATTTTTTTTAAAATTTTTTTTCAAAATTTTTTTTTTTACTTTTTTTTAGAAAACTTTAATTTCGAATTTCAAATTTCAGAATTTAATAACTACAAAATTACTAACTGAAAATAATCAAAATAAGAAAAATTAATAAAAATAAAAACTTACTACCGGAGTGCGTTCACTCCGGGCATCCAAAATCCGATTTGATCTTCGTGATCGTTCTTGCTTCTCGATTTGCCTCTCCGGCAACGACGCCAAAATTCTGTTCGTCCTTTCCTGCCTACCTAAAAATATGCTAGACAGTTCGTTGTTAGAACCGACGAACAAAAGTTAAATTTAAATTTACTCTTACCTGTTCTACTCGAAGAATAGTGGTTGTAAGAGGTCGATCCACAGGGAGGCGATTGGAGTTGCATAAAAATAAAAACGTTCACTCGGATTCAAAATTGATTTTTGAATGATCAAAGGAAAAACATTACGTTGGGGATGTTGATGGATTTTCTAGTCTACCGGAGATTGATTTTTAATTGAAATTTACCAGAAGACATGTACTTAGAAAAAAAGCATTTTTAATGAAAAAATAAAGCTCTGGCATAAAATTAAAATGGATGAAACTAAGAGGATTGAAGCAAATATAAATTTCATAAAAGAAGATTTAATGTATTGCATAAAAAAAATTAAAATTTCAGCATAAATAAAATCTTAAAAGTAAAACACTCCACCAAAATAAAATTCTCTAAAGTTAAAACTTAAAACATTGTTCTCAAGTAAAACTCAAATTCAAAACACATTGCTCTCAATAAAACTAAACATAAAACATTGCTCTTTAAAAATAAAACTAAGCATGAAACATTGCTCTTAAAAATAAACTAAATATGAAAAGAAAAAAGAAAAAGAATAAAAAAAAACAAAACAAAACAAAGGAATGTGTTCTGTTTGAAAACAGAGCATCAACACTACTCTGTTTCTTCTTCCCCGAACCAGCCGACTCCTCCTTCCTTCTTCTTCTTTGGACGCGACCCCAACCGAGCTCTCCTTCTCCTCCGACTCTCGGCCTCAACCCCCAACCGAGCACACCCTTTCCCAAGCTCCTCCTCTCTGTTTTATAGACCCTTGGAGATGTGGTGGAGGCGGGATCAGTGGGATCGGCTGGGAGCTAAAGTGGAAGGTGGGGACTTGGCTTCCTTCTTCGGGTGCTGCTGATGCGGAAGGGAGGCGCTGGGATCTTCCTTGCTGGGAGGTGAATCGCCCGGGATTGCATGGAAGCGGAAGGTGGGCTGATGCGGAAGGAAGGAGCGCTGGGATCTTCCTTCACGGACGCAGGATCTGTGGAGGGTGCCGTGGGATGCTTGAAGATGGCGGCCTGATGCAGAAGGAAGGAGGCGCGTGGAGGGGCTGAGTCGGACGATGAATGCGGACAGCTTGGTTTGGGAAGGAGCTAGGCGTTGAATGCGGAAGAAGGATCACGGGCTCGCTGGGAATCCGGAATGGGCGCACGGCTGAGAAGCTGGGACGAGCGGCTGTGGGATCATCCGGCTTGGATCATGGGAGAGGGGCTGGAGCTCACTTGGAAAGCGCCGCGGGACCACTGCTCGCATCACGGGATGGAAGAGCTGGCTGTGAGCCGCTGGGAGCAGCGTTGAAGACGCGGGATGGAAGAGGCGCGTGGGATGAGGCGGAGGAGCTGCAGGTCCGGAAAGAGTTGAAGGTGTCGTGGACGGCGGATGGTGGCGTGATCACGCCTTGCTGGAACGTTGAATGGGTCATGTGCCAGTTTCTGCAATGGACTTAGATTTTGGAAGAAGGTCTGGGACCCTCTTTGCCCTCCTGAGATGAGAGCTGGGAGATGCCAAGTTCCGTCCAATTAGTCATATAGATAAAAAAAAATAGTGTGATATGAAATTGGGCTTTGTAGACAGGCGGACTGGGTTCGTCACGGGTCATCTGTTCTGACTGCAGGTCAAGTGCAAGTTTTCAAGTCATGGGTCACCTAGCACTTCATAGTTATGGTATGGCCAAATTAGATTTTTCCAGAATTCTTTTCCAAAAGTACAGAAAATTTGGACCCGATTCGGACCCGAACCCGACTCAGACCCGACCCGATCTTCAACCGGGTCGGATCTGGGAAGGGATCCTTCTTTAGTCAAATTTGTACTTAATGTGCATTTTATCTCTAATTTATGAAAATCTGTGCCAAACCCAAATATAATATTAATCTAGTAAATTTATCATTATTGGTTAGCAATAATACTAATTTAGGTGACATGTAGGTCGCACTTTTGTGCTCTCATCATATTGCTTTCTTTGAAGTAAATTCTAATCCTTTGCTTTATACGATTTATTTTTGGATTATGTCATGATTCTTATGTGTTGAAAATTATTTTATGATTTATGCTTATTGATACATGTCTTTCTTGATTATTTGATTCATCGTTGACGTTATATGGCACGTTGAATGCTTAAAAAAAAAAGAATTCATGTTATCAAGAACATACTCCATAATTAAATTTTATCTGCTTATAAATCTTAAAGAAAACAAAAGAATCATAGAATTTATTTCATGAATTTGATATTATCGAAGGAGATTCTGGATCCCTACACCATCTTAATATATCCAAAATTTGATTTATTTTCTATCTGCAAAACATCATCTTAACCCACGAATTTATTGCATTAATTAATCTAAAATTATGCTAATAATCCATATTTCGTTCCCTGAGGAATCGACCTCGGACTTCCGAGTTATACTACTTGTGCGATTCTCCTGCACTTGAGAAAACAATTTTATTTTTGCACCAAGTTTTTGGCGCCGTTGCCGGAGAACGGCTGAGTTATTAGTATAATTTTAGATTTAATTTTTACCTTAGTAGTTAGTATTTTTCTTTTGAAAAAAAAATTACTACTATTTTTAATTCACTGCACAGTCTGCATCAAACTCTGATATCATAGAAATTAGCCGTCCGATTGGACTCAAATTTGGTCAGCTGGTGCAAGACATATTTTTCAATAATCTGAACGGTCTGATTGAAATTCGGAGACTTTTAAGACCATTAGATTAATACAAAACCTTGCTGCTTTCTGCTTTGAATTTTCTGCATTTAATTTTTTTTAGAATAAGAAATTTATTGTTATCATATCTTATTAACCCTTGTTGATAATTGAAAATTGAAAAAAAAAATAACTTTAAGAAAAGATCAAGTGTGATCATTCAAAATTAGAAAAAGAGGGAAAACCTAAAATTTTAAAAATTTTAAATTTCAAATTTCAAATTTCAGACTTCAACTCATAAAATTTTAAAAAAATAATAAATAATTTGCTTGATCACCTATTCAATGAAATTTAATGTCATGTCATAAAACATTAAAAAAAAAATCTCTTGATTGTTGCATATAGTATAAGGCATCAGCATAAAATATTCTAAGGGCTGAACCCATTTAAAAAGATAAGGTCGGGATTTCATCACTCGTCCTTAGCCCAAAAATCACCCCAGTGCATAAATATCCTAAGATTAACTAAAATCAACTAGACGTTGGCCCCTAAGGACATTCGAGCTCAATAGGACGAAGACCACCGAAAGTTGCACCAATTTCGCTCTGTGGCTTAGTTGATGTCTAGGCAAGCTTTGTCCCTATAAGGGAGACAGTTCATCTGTTCGAGGCAAGTGGGTTTTAAGTGGGACCTTTGCGAACGCATCGTGACCCCTCCACTTACCTGGGAGCTTACCTGGTCAACTCGGTTCATTAGACCGGATTGGAGGCTTAGGTGTCCTCTTCAAACCAGTTAGGAGCTGTCTAGAAATTTAAGAAAAACATTAGAAATTGAGGTGTAATGTTTTGTTGCATTTTTGATTGTGAATAGATTTTTATTTTAGGGTGTCGTTTTAGGGTAACTTTAGTTGGTGCTTATATTTTTTTTTAAAAAAAAGAGAGGAAATTATTTTGCATGTTAAAGTGGAATAGGGACGACACCGGTCGATTAAGTCGTACAACTTTAGATCATCCCTTAGGACATACCACTGAAATTCCTTCGCAATATCTCACACCTTGTGAGATGGCTTGTTGACCCCCTAATGGATTTTGATGAATACAAAATACTAGAGTTTAATTCCATTTATCTTAACAATTTACTTGAGGATTTCAGGTGATTAACTAAGAATATTGTTAAGAAATGTCTAGGCAAGTTCCCATATTTTTCAAGAATTTATTGAAGAATTTTTGAGTTGAAGAAAACAGATCAGGGACAGCCGAGACGTCTCCGGGTCGTCTCAGAGACGTCTCTGGCACAAACAGGAAGAATTGGCACGTCTGGAGACGTCCCCGGCACCTGGCGAGGCGTCTCGCAGGGTCGGAGTCGACTCCCGACACTGCGGAGTCGACTCTCTCAGAGGCGGCAGAAAGGCCGATTTCAAGGGATGCGCGCGAGTCGTCTCCACAGGAAGTGGAGTCGTCCCCGCAAGTAAAAAGCAGACTTCCCGAGTCGTCCCCAGAGAGTGCGGAGTCGACTCTCTCAGGGTATTCCAGAGGGCGTGTTTTTCGTTGACAGAACTGTCGAGACGTCCCCTGAAAGAGCGGAGTCGACTCTCTCAGAGAATTCCAGAGGACATATTTTTCAGAGATAAAACAGTGGAGTCGTCCCCGAGGCAGTGGAGTTGTCCCCATGCAAAAAGCGTAAACATCCCGAGACGTCCCCGTAAAGTGCCGAGCCGACTCTCTCAGAAAAACAGAAAAACAAGAAGTCAAAGAGTCCTTCTGCGGAGTCATCCCTGTAAAGCACAGAGTCGACCCCAAACAACGTCAAAAGAAAGTTTATACAGCCGAGACGTCTCGCGTTGAAGCGGAGACGACTCCGGAGCGCCTGGGACGCGACTGACACACTTTTTCAGGTTTGTTTGAATTTCAAACTTCCATATCTTTGTGTCTAACGGCTATATTTGCTTTTTGGTCTATAAAAGGGAGCTCTTGAGTGCCTTCCAATATCTTCTTACCAACCCAACACAAGATCATTCAAGAGAGAAGAAAGAAAAAGAGGTTCAAGGGAGTTAGAGCTTTCAAGAGGAGAAATCAAGTGCATTCAAGTTTTCCCAACTGATTTCGTGCTCAACCACTCACTCCCACTTGGCATTCAAAGCTCACATTCAAGCCAACGCGATCCACATCGGAAGAACCATCATTCCCCAAGCTTCCAACGGCCAAAAGAGTTCTTCCGGGTTTTAATATTTCTCATTTCTATATTCGCTTCATTAAGAGCTTTTAAATCCTTGTAAAACTTTTCATTATTGTGCTTGTTCCAGTCAAGGGACTTGGAACAAGGGAAAGGCATCCCAAGCCTAGGTAAAATTGGGGGATTGTAGGGTTCGTTGTTAGCCCGGAGTAAAACAACGAGTTGGGTAGTGCACTCGCAAAACTACCGGACTGTAATCTTGGATTACAGTGGAAATTTCCAAAGGTGCTTTGGGGAGTGGATGTAGGAGCAGTGGAAGCTCCGAACCACTATAAAACCTTGTGTTTGCGATTGACTGTTCTCATACCTCTATCTTTACTCTAGTTCATACATTTGTGTGTTTTATTTTTAATTAGACAAAAAGTTTTAAAACACCCAATTCACCCCCCTCTTGGGTGACCATCTCTGGGCAACAAGTGGTATCAGAGCAGGTGCTCTGTGTATTTCTTGAAGACCTAACCGTCTTAGCCAAAGATCTAGATGGCAACACCCTTCAATAATATTCCTGCTGAGGGGCAGGCAACCAATAGACCTCCACTCTTCAATGGGACAAATTATACCTATTGGAAGACTAGAATGAGGGTTTTTATTCAAGCACAAGATTATGCCTTGTGGAGGGTTATAATCAAGGGACCACACGAACCATCTCACATGGTTAATGGCATTCAAGTTCCCAAACCTGAGGAGGATTGGGATGAGAATGATAATAGGATGGTTCAACTCAACGCTAGAGCCATGAACTCATTATTCTGTGCTCTAGATGTGAATGAGTTCAATAGAGTTTCCACCTGTAATTCCGCCAAGGAAATATGGGATAGGCTTGAAGTTACCCACGAGGGTACAAATCAAGTCAAAGAGTCTAAAGTGAACATTCTAGTTCACAAATATGAGTTATTTAAGATGGAACCCAATGAAACCATTTCATGCATGTTCACACGCTTCACGGACATAATAAATGGTCTAAAGAATTTAGGTAAATCTTACACTAACCCAGAACTTGTGAGTAAAATTCTCAGGTCTTTGCCAAAAGCTTGGGAAGCGAAGGTCACGGCGATCGTAGAAGCCAAAGACCTCAACACATTGGGGCTTGAACAACTATTGGGCTCATTGATGACGCATGAGCTCACAATGAAGCAACATGAAGAAGATTTGTCAAAGAAGAAGACAATCGCACTGAAGGCTACTTCGAGTGTGTGTGAAGAAGAAAGTAGTGAGAGTGAAGAAGAAAGCGAAGATGAGGATTTGGGTTTAATAGTAAGGAAGTTTAAGAAATTCATGAGAAGAAAGAAACCCTTCCCAAGAAAGAAGTTTGGAGGGAGAAATGATTGGGAAAAGGAAAAAGAAAAGGAAAGAGACCCAATCATATGTTATGATTGCAAAAGACCGGGACACATCCGTTCCGAATGCCCTCAACAGAAGAAGCACTTTGGAAAGAAGAAGAAGAAGGTGTTGAAAGCAACGTGGGATGATAGTGACACATCCTCCTCCGAGGAAGAGAAGGAAGAGACCGCCAACTTGTGCTTCATGGCATTCGAAGACGATGAGGTATGTCAAAGCTCAACTACAAATTTTACATTAGAAGAGTTATATGAAGCTTTTCAAGAACTCATGAGTGATTGTAGTATGCTAGGAGCAAAGAATAAAGAATTAAAAGCCTCCAATCAAAGACTAAAGGATGATATTAAAAACCTATTGATTGAGAAGGAGAGCGTTAAAAATGTTAACACCATTGACCTAGAAAATGAAAATTCAAAACTTAGCATTGAAAATGAAACGGCAAAAATACTAATTAAGAAATTGAATCTAAAAGTAAAATCCTTACTCAATTGTAATGCCTCACTTGCACAAAATGTTGAAACCCTTAAAAATGATAAGGAAGAATTGGCTAAAGAAAATTTGGTTCTTAAAAATGAGGTACATAAGTACAAACCAATTGTGGAGAAATTTACACAAAGCTCTAAAAAATTAAATCTTATTCTATCAAATCAAAGAGCTGTTTTTAATAAAGCCGGATTAGGATATAAAACTAGCAAACAACAAAAGTATCTAAAGAATTTCTTTGTGAAAGCAAAAGATGTCAAAACTGAAAAACCTACATGCTTTTATTGTGGAAAAAGTGGACATAAAGCCTATTCTTGTATTCAAAGAAAGATTCAAACTAACAAGAGTACATTTGTAAAAGGTAAAAATACAACTAAAGTATGGGTGCCCAAGGGAACAAACTACACTAACCAAGAAGGACCTAAGAAAACTTGGGTACCTAAGAGCTTCACATGATTATTTCGCAGGTATGCCTTGCAGCCGGGAATAAAAAGAGAATGTGGTATCTTGATAGTGGTTGCTCAAGGCATATGACCGGTGACAAGAGTCTCTTCGTCACCTGGAAATCAAAAGAAGGAGGAGTAGTTACATTTGGAGACAATGCTAAAGGTCAAATCATTGGTGTTAGTAAAATCTCCATATCACCCTCCTCATTTATTGACAATGTATTGTTAGTTAATGGACTAAAACATAATTTATTAAGTATAAGTCAATTTTGTGACAAGGGCTTTAAAGTGTCATTTGAATCTTCACTATGCATAATTAGTAGTCCAGTTGACAATGAGATCATACTTACAGGACATAGGCATGGAAATGTTTACATGGTAGACCTTGATGATCTCACCATGAAGGATGGCCAATGTCTTGTAGCCATGGATCCCAAAGTCAATGAGACTAGTTGGTTATGGCATCGTAGGTTAGGGCATGCTAGCATGGATTTAATTTCTAAATTGATTACAAAAGATCTAGTCAAAGGACTACCAAAAATAGACTTTGAAAAGAACAAAATTTGTGCTGCATGTCAATTAGGGAAACAAACAAGAAGTTCTTTCAAGTCTAAGAACATAGTCTCAACATCAAAACCCCTAGAACTAATTCACATGGATTTGTTTGGACCCACTAGAACTGCTAGTCTAGGGGGTAAGAAATTTGGTCTTGTAATTGTTGATGATTTTTCACGTTTTACATGGGTTTCATTTCTTGCACATAAAGATGAGTCCTTTCCCGCTTTTATCAAGTTTCATAATAAGGTTTCGAATGAACTCAATCTTAAACTAAAAGCAATTAGGAGTGATCATGGTACCGAGTTTGAAAATCAGCATTTTGAAAAGTTTTGTGAAGAAAACGGTATCAATCACAATTTCTCGGCACCTAGGACACCCCAACAAAATGGGGTGGTAGAAAGGAAGAATCGCACACTAGCAGACATGGCTCATACCATGTTGTGCGAATCGGATCTACCAAAGTACTTTTGGGCTGAAGCAATAAATACTGCTTGTCATATTTTAAACCGTGCTTTAGTTAGATCTATCTTAAAGAAAACGCCTTATGAGTTAATAAAAAATAAGAAGCCCAATATAAGCTATTTTCATGTTTTCGGTTGTCGCTGCTTTATTTTAAACAATGGGAAGTACAATCTAAGTAAATTTAGTGCTAGATCAGATGAGGGGATTTTCTTAGGTTATTCCTCATCTAGTAGAGCATACAGGGTCTTCAACAAGAGAACTCTCGTTGTTGAAGAATCCATTCATGTTGTTTTTGATGAAGCTAATGGAGATTCTTCTAGAAAAGAAGAAGATAGTGATGCAGGTATACTTGAAGACAGAATGAAGGAGTTCTCCATACAAGACAAACAACTTGAAGATGAAGTCAAAGAAGATACAATTCAGCAAGATGAAGAAGATCAACCCCAAGCAAGAAATCAAGATCTTCCTAAGGAATGGAGGTATGCACACGGTCACCCAAGGGATCTAATCCTTGGTGATCCTTCACAAGGGGTAAGGACAAGATCCTCTCTAAAAAATACTAGTAATTATCTTGCTTTCGTTTGACAAATAGAGCCTAAATCACTAGAGGAAGCCGAAAAGGATGAAAATTGGATAAATGCTATGCAAGAGGAATTAAATCAATTTGAAAGAAATCAAGTTTGGACTCTAATGAAAAGACCCCCTAATGTTTCAATTATAGGCACCAAGTGGGTATATAGAAATAAACTAGATGAAGATGGAATAGTTATAAGAAACAAAGCTAGACTAGTTGCCAAAGGCTATAATCAGGAGGAAGAAATAGATTTTGATGAAACTTTTGCTCCTGTTGCTAGGTTAGAAGCTATTAGACTACTTTTAGCATATGCATGCTTTATGGATTTTAAACTCTATCAAATGGATGTAAAAAGTGCCTTTTTAAATGGTTATATAATGGAGAAAGTTTATGTAGGACAACCTCCAGGTTTTGAAAACCACTTACATCCAGATTACGTTTATAAATTGCATATTGCATTGTATGGACTTAAGCAAGCCCCTAGGGCATGGTATGAAAGATTAAGCAATTTCCTAATTGAAAATAAATTTAAGAGAGGAAATGTAGACAAAACCCTCTTCATTAAAAGAAAAGGGAATGACTTATTGCTTGTGCAAATTTATGTGGATGATATAATTTTTGGTGCTACTAATGATAGTCTTTGTCAAGAGTTTGCCAAGCTTATGCAGGGAGAATTTGAAATGAGCATGATGGGTGAGCTCAACTTCTTCCTTGGGCTACAAATAAAATAATCAGAGGAAGGCATCTTCATCAGTCAGTCCAAATATATCAAGGAAATGTTGGAAAAATTTAATATGAAGGATGCAAAGGAAATTAGCACACCCATAGGCTCAAGTTGCAAGCTTGACAAAGATGAAAAAGGTAAAAGTATAGACTGCAAATTGTACAGAGGTATGATAGGCTCTTTACTTTACCTTACTGCTAGTAGGCCATATATATTATTCAGTGTTTGCATGTGTGCTAGATACCAAGCATGTCCTAAGGAATCACACTTGCAAGCTGTTAAAAGAATTTTCAGATATCTAGTAGGGACATCTAATGTAGGCTTATGGTATTCTAAGCAATCTGACATAAATTTAATTGCTTATTCCGATGCTGACTTTGCCGGGTGCAAACTCGACAGAAAAAGCACAAGTGGCACATGTCAATTCTTGGGTGCTAATTTAGTTTCTTGGTTTAGCAAGAAACAGAATTCAGTGGCCTTATCCATAGCTGAGGCTGAATACATTGCAGCTGGGAGCTGTTGTGCCCAAGTGCTTTGGATTAAGCAACAACTCGAAGACTTCGGTATCAAAATGGACAACATACCAGTTAGATGTGATAATACAAGTGCAATTAATTTAACAAAGAATCCTGTCCAACACTCTAAATCAAAACACATAGAAATTAGGCATCACTTTATAAGAGATCATATGCTGAAAAATGTTATGATGATTGAGTATGTATGTACTGAAAATCAATTGGCCGATATCTTTACAAAGCCCCTTTGTAAAGATAGGTTCAACTTCTTAAGGAATGCTTTGTGCTTATTTGATCCTAGCAAATAAATTGAACTTGTAATGTAATGCTTTGCTACTCAAGCTAGTAATCCACCACAAGGTCAGAAATAGCAAACCTAGCATCTATTAAGTGAAAGCATAAATCTATCTAAGTTAAATGACGAATTGTTTGACTTTCCGGAGGATGGTTACCCTCCCTTGGACTCTTCATGGAGATATTTTCAGAGCCTATTTCATAGGTATTCAAAATTTGGTCAAACATTCCTCATTTCAATATTAATAATTCAAAAATCATTATCAAACTTTTATAGGGTGTATTATTAAAGGGGAGGATCACAAACAAACTCACTCTATATTCACTAAAAGAAATCATGTTGATTAGTGTGGTTAAATAAAATTGGAAAAAGATAGAAATCATTCAGAAAATTTTCAGTGCTGGAGACGTCTCTGGCAAATCACAGAGACGTCCCCCCGGCGAGACGTCTCGCGCTAGTCGTGGAGACGTCTTGGGGACCGAACGAGGGTTTTTAAAATAGGTGAAACAGCTCGAGCCGACCCGAGCTATCTTCTTTCGTCCCCGACAAAAACAAAAACCCTAGCCTCCATTTGCTCTCCACCTCAAACCGAACCAAAATCTCCCCATTTCCCTAGGGTTTTCGATTCATGGCACCTAAGAGAGCTAGGAGAACGGGTGGGAGGCGTCCTAGGGTAGCGACCGACGGCGAGGAACGGAGGGAAGAGCCTTCCGCGCCATCTCCTCTGGTTGCTCCGCCAACCACGACCCTTTCCTGTGCAAATCGCACAGTAACCACTGGTAGGTACATCGACTTTCAGTTTCTAGCAAATGAGGGGTTCTCTATTGGAGAGAGACTCCGAGCCCAAGGTTGGGAATACCTTTGTACCCTAAATACATCAACCTATCCCGGCCTAGTTAGGGAAATGTTTAGCAACATGGCCTTAGGGGACTCGGGGTACACTGGATATGTCCGAGGGACATTGATAGAGATTAATGAGGATGTTCCATCTAGTGTATTACAAATTCCTAAATATGGTGAGGCTCCGACCTCACACCCTCAAAGGAAAATTGCCCTAAACTTAGTTTTAGGACGAGAGGACTGCGGCCCTCTTGATGTGGTTAACTCCCAAGACCTCAATGCCGAGATGAGATTACTCTTGAGCATTGTTAACCGGGTCCTATTCCCAAAAACCGGCCGCTTCGATTTCATTTCGGAGCGAGATTTAGTTATCATGCACCACATCTTACTAGGGATCCCCCTAAACCTCCCTAGACTTATGTTAAACTACATCTCTATATGTCATAGGTATTCTAGGTTTAGCATACCATATGGGATGATTTTCACTTTACTATTCAAACACTTCAAAGTTCCCATTCCTGAAAATGAGCCTGCAAAACCCTTAAGAAACACCGACTACTGCAATGAAAGTACAATGCATAGAATGGAGTTTCACAAGGTAGATGGATCATGGGTTAAGGTACCAAAAAGAAAATCTCAAATCCTAGAGCCTGAGATCCCACATCAGGAGCCAGACCACCACTCTCCTCCACATAGCCATATGGGCTTTCCTGATGTACCCTCCAGCTCAGCTGGACCTTCCACATCCATGCCTCCTCCTCCTCCAGTCAGTGGATCCTTCTCCCTGTCAGATGAACAGATGCACACTCTAGCATCTGTGATATGCCAGCAGATGAGAGAGGAGATGAGATCGTTGATCACTGCTGAGTTGGCTCCTCTTCGTACCTCACATGAAGGGCTTCTACAAGAATTGAAGGAGATCAAAACTCAGGTAGAAGCTACAGCATCAGAGTTGGTTCATGTGGGTACCCTCCAAACTATACGATCAATTGAGCTACAGGAGAAATTGAAGGTCATATCAGATGGTCTTCAAGAGTTGACGAGTCTTGGAGGCAATTTGGGCACCGTGGCTGCCCAACTTAAAGGAAAAATTGAAAGGGCAAGTCTCGAGTTTGAAGCACTAGTAGCAGCCTTCCATCAATCTCAAGGAGATCAGTTCAAAACTCTACTGGACTCAATAAATGCATTTATAGAGGCAGCTGCTAGGGCTATTGAACAACGTCGCCGATGAGGGACATTTTGTAAAAAATCTAGGGTTCATCTGTTTTGTAAAACCCTAGGCTCATTTTGAAACTTCTTTTGTATTAGGAATCAATACTTGTAATGATTTCCTCTCTTAACTTTGTAATGACTTCAAATGATTGCAATGATATATGAATGTCATACAATTCCTTTGAAACTTTGTGTATGTGATTCTATGATGTGCCATAAAAATCTCATAACATAATGAAAAATCTCATACAATTCCTCTTAACTTTCTATATTCAAGTCCCTTTTTGAAGGACTTGTGTACTGTTAAGCGCCGATTAAATGTTAAGAGGAAGACATTTTTAACTGAAAATGTGAGTGCTATTTTGCAGCACAACATTCTTCCTAAATATAAAGATCCAGGTTGCCCAACCATCTCATGCATCATAGGCAACTTTAGGATAGAGCGAGCATTGTTAGATTTAGGGGCGAGTGTGAATTTGTTGCCATATTTTGTATATGAGCAACTTGGTTTAGGTGAGTTGAAGCCAACCTCCGTCACTTTGCAATTAGCTGACAGGTCAGTTAAAATTCCAAGGGGGATTATCGAGGATGTATTAGTCCAAGTAGACAAGTTTTACTTTCCGGTCGATTTTATTGTATTGGACACACATCCGGCTTCGAACTCACAGTCTCAGATTCCGGTCATTTTAGGACGTCCATTCCTTGCAACTTCTAATGCATTGATTAATTGTAGGAATGGCGTCATGAAGCTTTCTTTTGGTAACATGACCTTAGAATTGAACATTTTTAATGTGTGCAAACAACCCAATGATCCCGAAGAGAGTAAGGAGGTTGATTGGGTTGAAACCATCGCAGAAGATTATTTGTTAGCTAAAGCAATTAACGACCCATTCAATGATAGCTTAATTGATTGGGTCCTAATGGAACCAATGATGATGATTTGTCAGTCACACCTATTGTGGATAATCTAGATATCAAGATGGTCAATGGGTGGAGACCAAAAGAAGGAGAATTTGAGAGATTGTCGCCTCGAGAGGTGAAAATAGTACCATCCCATGAGCAAGCACCCAAGCTCGAATTGAAACCCTTACCAAAGGAACTTAAGTATGCTTTTCTTGGACCCGAAGATACTTTTCCTGTAATCATCTCGTCTGGACTTGATCATACCCAAGAAAGAAAATTAATTGATGTTTTAAAGAATCATAAAGGAGCCTTAGGGTGGTCTATTGCCGATTTGAAGGGAATTAGCCCCTTAATTTGCACGCACCGGATATATTTGGAGGACAATGCCAAAACCACAAGGCAAATGCAACGAAGGTTAAATCCTACAATGAGAGATGTGGTTAAGGTAGAAGTCCTCAAATTGCTTGACGTGGGTATTATTTACCCAATTTCAGACAGCAAGTGGGTAAGCCCTACTCATGTCGTTCCTAAGAAATCGGGTTTGACGGTAGTAGAAAATGAACAAGGTGAACTAGTTCCAACTCGTGTCCCGACGAGTTGGCGCATGTGTGTTGACTACCGAAAGCTGAATTTGGTCACACGAAAGGATCACTTTCCTCTACCCTTCCTAGACCAAGTATTGGAGAGGGTTGCAGGGCATGATTTCTATTGTTTTCTCGATGGTTATTCGGGATATTATCAAATTGAAATTTCACCAGAAGATCAAGAGAAGACTACCTTCACTTGTCCTTTTGGCACATTTGCTTTCCGACGAATGCCATTTGGGTTGTGTAATGCACCTGCAACATTCCAAAGATGCATGCTCAGCATCTTTGAAGACATGAACGAGAAATTTTTGGAAGTGTTCATGGACGACTTCTCCATTTTTGGCGACACATTTGATGATTGCCTGTCACATTTACAAGCCGTCTTAGCTCGATGTATGGAAAAGAATTTGATACTGAATTGGAAGAAATGCCACTTTATGGTGCCAAAGGGAATTGTCTTAGGACATATTGTTTCATCGAAGGGCATGGAAGTAGATAGAGCTAAGATTGATTTAATTGCTAAGCTACCTGCACCTAAGACGGTTAGAGATGTTAGATCATTTTTGGGTCATGCCGGATTTTATAGGAGGTTCATCAAGGACTTTAGCGTCATAGCTCGACCATTATGTAACCTCCTGTCCCTTGATACACCGTTCAATTGGACTAAAACCTGTCAGGAGGCATTCGAAAAGTTGAAGTCTATGCTTAGCACTGCACCCATTGTGCGACCACCCGATTGGTCATTACCTTTTGAGATTATGTGCGACGCTAGCGACTATGCGATAGGAGCCGTCCTAGGACAACGCAAGGATAATAAGCCATATGTCATTTACTATGCAAGCAAAACTTTAAACGATGCTCAAATGAATTACACCACCACCGAGAAGGAATTGCTTGCAGTAGTATTTGCCTTAGATAAATTTCGCTCTTATATCCTTGGTGCTCCTATTGTTATCTTCACAGACCATGCAGCGTTAAAAGATTTGCTGGATAAGAAAGAGGCCAAACCACGCTTAATACGATGGATACTTCTACTCCAAGAATTTGACATCACTATTAAAGATAAAAAGGGAGTAGAGAATGTGGTTGCTGACCATTTATCACGGCTAGTTTTTCATGATTCAGTGCCACAGTTTCCCATCAAGGACTCATTCCCTGAAGAGCAGTTGTTTGTACTTTCTAGTATGCCATGGTATGTAGATATTGTAAATTTTCTTGTTACAAGCCGGATGCCAGAGCATTGGGGGTCAACAGATAGAAAAATTTTCTTGCGTGAAGTAAAGAATTATTACTATGACGAACCCTATTTATTTAAATATTGCAACGATCAAATCTTTAGACGATGCATATCGGATCATGATATACAAAGCGTACTTTCTTTCTGCCACACTAATGCTTGCGGTGGACACTTTGCCTCTAAGAAAACTGTTGCAAAGGTCTTGCAATGTGGTTTCTATTGGCCTACTATATTCAAAGATGCCCACGAGTTCTGCAGGACATGTGATCCATGTCAACGTATTGGAAGTCTATCTCGTAGCCAAATGATGCCTCTTCAACCCATTACTATTATCGAAATTTTTGATTGTTGGGGCATCGATTTTATGGGCCCATTCCCACCATCTTTTGGATATGAGTACATTTTAGTCGGTGTCGAATATGTGTCTAAATGGGTAGAAGCTGTTGCTTGTAAGACCAATGATCACAAACCCGTCCTGAAGTTTTTAAAAGAAAATATTTTTTCACGATTTGGGATGCCTAAGGTCATAATTAGTGATGGTGGAAAACACTTTTGTAATAAGCCTTTTGAGACATTTATTAAAAAAGTATGGTGTCACCCACAAAGTTGCTACCCCATGTCACCCGCAAACTAGTGGCCAAGTAGAATTAGCCAATAGGGAGATCAAGCGTATTTTAGAGAAAACGGTGAACCCATCACGAAAAGATTGGTCCTTGAAACTATCAGATGCATTATGGGCCTATCGTACTGCATACAAAACCATTCTTGGCATGTCTCCCTACCGGCTAGTCTATGGGAAAGCATGTCATCTTGTGGAGTGATTGATTAAAACCCCATTTGATTTTGATGAGCTCAAAGCAATTGAGTATATCTTGTGATTACTAATGAATTCAATTGAGTGTTTCAGTGAAAATCCTGTCCAAGTGTTTCTAGACTTGGTTCATAGTATTTTGGATAAGTTAAGAAGTCTGCATGAACCAATGTCTGAGACTCGAGTCGACTCCCGAGTATCACGAGTCGACTCCAAGCGTATCAAGGTCACTGGCACGAGCTCGAGTCGACTCCTGATCAGTACGAGTCGACTCCGACTGAAAACAGACAGAAGGACAGAAGAGCAGTTTTTCAGGTCTGAGATTCGAGTCGACTCCAGTGGAATGCGAGTCGACTCCCAGCGGTACACACAGAAAAAGTCAGAGAGCGTTTTATGGACTCTGAGATTCGAGTCGACTCCCGCAGTACGCGAGTCGACTCCGAGACTGTGCGACCATCGACAGACAGAAGACCATGTTACTGCCTCTGAGATTCGAGTCGACTCCCAGACAGCTCGAGTCGACTCCAAGACAAGCTTCACGTCAAAAGGCAGAAGACCAACTTTCGGAAACTGAGAGCCGAGTCGACTCCAAGGAAGTTCGAGTCGACTCCAAGACTGGATGAGCCAAAAGACAGAGAATCGGAAGTTCGAGCTCTGAGATTCGAGTCGACTCCCAGGATAGTCGAGTCGACTCGAGTGGACAAAATTCAAATTTGGATCCACGGGCTACAGAGGATGAGCCGACTCCAAAATTGCCAGGTCAGCGCCAGAAGTTGGCGAGTCGACTCCGGGTCAAGACGAGTCGACTCCCAGTCAAGACGGCAACTTTAATTCAAACTGGGAACAGTTGCCGAGTCGACTCCGGAAAAGCTCGAGTCGACTCCTGCTACAGCCGAGTCGACTCCTGATCGCGCGAGTCGACTCCAACCCACCAACGGTCACATTGTCAGGCTGCGCAGAGTGTGCAGAACGGCCAGAAAAAGCAGAGTAACGGCTAGTTTCCGTGGGGGTTGGCTTAAATAGCCACAGAAGACTGTAGCAAGAAAGAGAACACACATTCCACTCCTAGCATTCAAGTCTTCAAGCTCTCTAAGTGCTCTTCAACGAGAAAAAGGGAAGATCTGCATTTACTGCTCCACCAACATCTTCCCAGCATTCAAAGCTTCCTCCTCCTGCTTTCAAGTCGATCACTCTTTCAAGAGGAGACCGGAGTTCCAGAAGCCACACCTCTTCACCATCTTAAAAGCGTTTGAGGGCTTCTAACTCCTTTACGATTATATTGTTTTAAATCTGCTTTTTGAGAAGCTATCTTCTGTTTTCTTCTATCTCGTGTATTTACTTGATTCAATCGGAAGATTGAATCAAGGAGATTAAGGTTGGTTGGTGAGCCGGTTTAAAACCAACGAGTGTAAGGGTTTGATTGTGAGCCCGGGAAAACAATCGGAGTTGGTTCTAGTCGGTAAGCCTGGGAAAACCGACCGAGTTCGTTGTGAGCTCGTAAAACAACAAGTTCGGTTGTGAGCTTGCAAAACAACCGGCTGTAATCCAAGGGGGTTATAGTGAAATTCCCAAGTGAGACTTGGGGAGTGGACGTAGGAGCAAGGGTTAGCTCCGAACCACTATAAAACTTTGTGTTTGTAGTGCATTGTCTCTCATCTTCTTCCCCACACATTACTCACAGCACTTAGCTTTAATTAAATAACTGGATATAGTATTTAGCATAACTTGTTAAAAGGATATGATGTTATGTTAGATAATGTTAGATATGTTGATGGTCTTAAGCATAACTTGTTAAGCATTAGTCAATTATGTGACAAAGGATATGATGTTATGTTTAAACCATCACTGTGCATTATAACAAATACTAATGATAATAGTTTAGTTTTTAAAGGGATGAGACGTGGAAATGTATATGTGGTAGATCTAGAAGACCTTACAAAACATAACCAATGTTTAGTTGTTAATGAAACTAAAGAAAATGATGCTAGTTGGTTATGGCACCGTAAGTTAGGTCATGCAAGCATGGACACAATAACTAAACTAGTTAAAAGAGACTCCGTGATAGGTTTTCCAAAATTAAAATTTGAAAAGAACAAAATATGTGAAGCATGTCAATTTGGCAAACAATCTAGAAACTCTTTTAAATCCATAAAATGTGTCTCTACCTCTAGGCCTCTAGAATTACTACACATGGACCTATTTGGTCCAACTAGAACAACAAGCCTAGGTGGAAATAAATATGGTCTAGTTATAGTAGATGATTACTCTAGGTACACATGGGTCATGTTTCTAGCGCATAAGGATCAAGCATTTTCTATGTTTAAGAAGTTCCATAAGGAAGTAACAAATGCTAGAGAGTCCTCAGTTATAGCTATTAGAAGTGACCATGGTACCGAATTCGAAAATCAATTATTTGATGAATTTTGTAGTAAAAAGGGGATAACCCATAATTTCTCAGCACCTAGGACACCAC
This sequence comes from Phoenix dactylifera, assembly GCF_051530095.1. NCBI lineage: Eukaryota > Viridiplantae > Streptophyta > Magnoliopsida > Arecales > Arecaceae > Phoenix > Phoenix dactylifera. The sequence goes on along the minus strand of NC_143206.1, from coordinate 1,401,722 downwards.
AACAAAATGGAGTTGTGGAAAGGAAAAATAGAACCCTAGAGGAAATGGCTAGAACGATGTTATGTGAAAGTAACCTCCCTAAGTACTTTTGGGGAGAAGCCATTAATACTTCTTGCCATGTATTAAATAGAGTTCTATTAAGACCCATCATAAAGAAAACACCATATGAACTGTGGAAAAACAGAAAACCAAAGGTTAACTATTTTCATGTTTTCGGATGTAGGTGTTTTGTACATAATAATGGGAAAGATAATCTAGGGAAATTTGATCCAAAATCTGATGAAGGAATATTCCTAGGTTATTCTACAACTAGTAAAGCCTATAGAATCTTTAATAAAAGAACCCTAGTTATAGAAGAATCTATACATGTTGTTTTTGATGACTCTAGTGACATCTCATCTAGTAAGAAGGTTAATTTTGATGATGATATTGAAATACTTGAAGAAAAGATAGATGAGATGGGATTACAAGATGATAATCAAAAGTTGATCGAAGGAGAATCATCAAACCAAGAGCCTATAGTGGATCATGGGCTAACTAAAGCTTGGAGGTATGCTCATGGGCATCCTAAGGAACTAATTCTAGATGATCCATCCCAACCCGTTAGGACTAGAGCATCCCTTAGAAATTTGAATAACTATCTAGCTTTTGTTTCACACTTTGAGCCCAAACATATAGAAGAAGCCGAAAATGATGTAAATTGGATAAATGCAATGCAAGAAGAACTAAACCAATTTACTAAAAATAAAGTGTGGGATCTAGTAGAGAGACCTTCTGAATATCCAATTATAGGTACAAAATGGATATATAAAAATAAGCTAGATGAAAATGGAATTGTTATAAGGAATAAGGCTAGACTAGTAGCAAAGGGTTATAATCAAGAAGAAGATATAGACTTTGATGAAACCTTTGCTCCCGTAGCTAGACTTGAGGCTATTAGACTATTATTAGCATATGCATGCTCTAAGGACTTCAAGCTATATCAAATGGATGTAAAAAGTGCTTTTCTAAATGGGTTTATTAATGAGGAGGTATATGTGGAACAACCTCCTGGTTTTGAAAATCATCAATACCCCAATCATGTGTATAAACTGAACAAAGCACTTTATGGTCTAAAACAAGCACCTAGAGCATGGTATGAGAGACTTAGTAAATTTCTATTAGAACATGGATTCTCTAGGGGAAATGTAGATACAACATTATTTCTGAAAAAGAAAAATAAGGATATGTTATTAGTACAGATTTATGTTGATGATATCATTTTCGGTGCTACTAACAATCGCCTCTGCGAGGAATTTGCTGATTTGATGCAGAGTGAGTTTGAGATGAGCATGATGGGAGAGCTGAACTACTTCCTCGGGCTTCAAATCAAACAATCTGAAGGAGGCATCTTCATCAATCAAGCCAAATATATCAAGGAGATGCTCAAGAAGTTCGATATGGAGGGAAACAAGTCAATCAGCACCCCCATGAGCTCATCATGTAAGTTAGACCAAGATGAATCAGGTAAATCTGTAGATCAAAAACTTTATAGAGGTATGATAGGTTCTTTACTGTATCTTACTGCAAGTAGGCCTGATATTATGTTTAGTGTGTGCATGTGTGCTAGATATCAGGCTAATCCTAAAGAATCACACCTAGCTGCAGTTAAGAGAATCTTTAAATACTTAATAGGAACTAAGAACATAGGGCTGTGGTACTCTAAAGAATCTAGCCTAAACTTAATAGGGTACACAGATTCAGACTTCGCTGGATGTAAGCTTGATAGAAAAAGTACCAGCGGGTCTTGTCAATTTCTAGGAGAAAACCTAATCTCATGGTTTAGCAAGAAACAAAACTCGGTTGCATTATCCACTGCAGAAGCTGAATATGTTGCAGCCGGGAGTTGTTGTGCTCAAATCTTGTGGATTAAACAACAATTAGAAGATTATGGCATTAAACAAGATAAAATCCCCATTAATTGTGATAATACAAGTGCCATAAACCTAACTAAAAATCCAATTCAACACTCAAGAACTAAACACATTGAGATAAGACATCGCTTCATAAGAGATCATGTATTGAATGGTGATGTGACTCTCCAATTTGTTTGTACTGATGATCAATTAGCAGATATTTTCACAAAACCCCTAAGTGAAGAGAGGTTCAGTGTACTTAGGAGGGGATTAGGAGTGATTGACCCATCCTAGTGGGAGTTTCCACTAGATTAATTGATTTTGATGGTTAAAATGAGGTTAAAATAGAGTTTCTATTCAATGATCATCAAATCAGATCCCAACTAGGTGATTTTCCCTCATTTGGCACGGTTATAGCATGATTTTTAAGTGCGTGCCAAGGTTAGAGACGACTCGAGTAAGTTTCAGAGCCGGCTCCTAAGGTCATCCTCGATCGTCTCCAAGCCCTTTTTCCGTCGATTCTTCGCCGGACATTGAGTTTCCGTCCATTCCTAGGTCTTTTCAGGTCAGTCCCGAGCTTCCTCTATCGATCCTTCTTCGTTCTCTAGGTTTTCATCTCGTTTAGGTCAAGATGCCTCGCAAGGGAGTTGTTAGAAAGAGGTCCCGTCCCGTGGCCGGTCCCGAGCGGCGCTCCAAGGCGCGGCACGATCCCGCGAGGCAACCTCCTCCGGATCGTTCCCCGCCTAGGGTGGTTCATGTTAGGCCGTTGGACGGGAAGGCCGTCACCTCCGGGAGGTATGTCACTTTCGACTATCTCTCCCGGGAAGGATTCACCATAGGCGATAGGCTTAGAGCCCAGGGTCTAGAGTACTTCCTCACCTTGGACCTTCCCACCTATCCTGGCCTAGTTCAAGAGTTCTACAGTACCGTCCATCGGAGAGATGGAGGTATTGAGGGCACGGTATTAGGTGTCCCATTGCGTGTCACAGAGGACCTCATTGCCCATATCCTCCACCTTCCATTAGTAGGGGTGGCTCCTGCACATCCTGAGGATAGATTTGAGGCCCTTACGATCGTCTTAGGGCATCCACCTCAGTCTCCCCTAGATGAGGTATCTGCTAGCTCACTTCCTATTGAAGTGAGAATCCTTTTGAGCATTTTGTCCAGGTCCATCTTCCCTAAGACAGGGAGATTTGATTTTGTGAATGAGAGGGACCTAGCTATTATGTCTTACATTCTTCAGGACACCCCGGTCAACTTCCCCAAGCTCATTTATAGGTATATGTGTGAGCCCCTGGATAGACCTAGGCTCTCCCTCCCATACGGAATGATATTCACTCTTCTCTTTAGGCAGTACGAAATTTTCATTCCTGAGAAGGAACCCTCTCGTGCCTTGCGATGGACTGATCGCTTGGGTACGGGGACCATGCACAGGATGGGATTTCGGAAGAGAGAAGGGATCTGGGTTAGGAAGTCCACTCTCACCGCTCAGACCACCAGACCATCACCCAGTCCTGAGCCAGATTCTGACTACCCAGAGTTCCCAGACCATCCAGACCTTCCATCCACTCCTCCTGCTCCTACCACCTCTGCCGGACCTTCCTCCTCGGCTCCACCATCTATGGAGGTCCGTATTGATCCAGAGCAGCTCCGGGAGCTACGGCAGGAGATCGTCCGAGATTTGAGGGACGAGCTGCTCCGGGAGCTCCGAGGTTCCGTGCCAGCTCCCACTCCTGCACCCACTCCATCCTCAGCATTGGTCCCATCTTTGACAGCCGTGACAGACATGACGGCTGAGGTGCGGCAGGAGATCTACAACATTAGGACCCTGGTGCAGGCCCAGTTCCACAGCATGAGCGAGGTCACGAGCACCACGAGGAGGATGCGGGATGACATCCGCCGTGACATGCACACCACCACCGAGGGGGCCGAGCGCTTGTCGAATGTGCTCATCGACAAGCTGGATGCACTTCAGACCTCGGTGACTGGGCTTCAGACGTCGGTGACTGAGCTCTCCACTACACATAGCAGAGCCACCACGTCTATTATCACGCAGCTGGGCCATATTACAGAGGCAGTCGCCCTCCTCATGGAGCAGAGCCGATCGAGAGGAGGAGCTACATCCTCCAGAGGAGGAGATGTATCCTCGAGAGGGGGAGCTACATCCTCCAGAGGAGGAGATGTATCCTCGAGAGGGGGAGGCACATCCTCGAGGAGGTCATAGATGATTTTGAGTTGTGTTTTGTCTTCTTTTGTATTATTCTAGCTTTACCTATTGTATGCTCAAATGTATTCACCTTCATATCAATACAATGAGTAGACATCTTATCTTCATTTCTGTGCCATTTGATGATTGACTGTGCCATTTGTGCCATTGATTGTGTGTGATTACCTCCTTTTTGGTATGATGACAAAAAGGGGGAAAAATGTGTAAGTATAAAATATGTAAAAGGGGAGAAATATTAAAAAATATGTAAAAGAAATCAATGGAAATAAATAAAACGATAAACTCTTAAAAACACATATAAATTTGTTCTAAGTGGATTCGGTACCTCGAGGCTCATTATCTCTCTTTTGGGGCTCCTAATGGAGTAATCTCCAGAATCTATTCAAGGGATATTCGGAGATTAGCTGAATCCTACTCAAGAACAAATTGACAGATTTTCCCTCTAAAGATAAAATTCAGTTCAAAAAAAAACTTCAAAGCATGAAGAGGAAATTCAGAAAATCAAAATATAGTTGAATGCATATGTTGAGGGGGAGAATCTGAATTTTAATCAAGCTAAAACATTAATGACATATAAGCCAAACAATTGATTGCATAATATGAAGGCTTATATAATTCCAAATGAAAGGGGGAGCTTTAACTCCGAAATTTAATGTTTCACTCCCTTCAAACTTGGATAAATTAAATTATCAGATATTTGAATTCATTTATGGATTTTACTTCATTGTTTTATGAGCAATTCATTTTACATATACTCAAAGTTTTGTCATCATCAAAAAGGGGGAGATTGTGGAGTGATTGATTAAAACCCCATTTGATTTTGATGAGCTCAAAGCAATTGAGTATATCTTGTGATTACTAATGAATTCAATTGAGTGTTTCAGTGAAAATCCTGTCCAAGTGTTTCTAGACTTGGTTCATAGTATTTTGGATAAGTTAAGAAGTCTGCATGAACCAATGTCTGAGACTCGAGTCGACTCCCGAGTATCACGAGTCGACTCCAAGCGTATCAAGGTCACTGGCACGAGCTCGAGTCGACTCCTGATCAGTACGAGTCGACTCCGACTGAAAACAGACAGAAGGACAGAAGAGCAGTTTTTCAGGTCTGAGATTCGAGTCGACTCCAGTGGAATGCGAGTCGACTCCCAGCGGTACACACAGAAAAAGTCAGAGAGCGTTTTATGGACTCTGAGATTCGAGTTGACTCCCGCAGTACGCGAGTCGACTCCGAGACTGTGCGACCATCGACAGACAGAAGACCATGTTACTGCCTCTGAGATTCGAGTCGACTCCCAGACAGCTCGAGTCGACTCCAAGACAAGCTTCACGTCAAAAGGCAGAAGACCAACTTTCGGAAACTGAGAGCCGAGTCGACTCCAAGGAAGTTCGAGTCGACTCCAAGACTGGATGAGCCAAAAGACAGAGAATCGGGAGTTCGGGCTCTGAGATTCGAGTCGACTCCCAGGATAGTCGAGTCGACTCGAGTGGACAAAATTCAAATTTGGATCCACGGGCTACAGAGGATGAGCCGACTCCAAAATTGCCAGGTCAGCGCCAGAAGTTGGCGAGTCGACTCCGGGTCAAGACGAGTCGACTCCCAGTCAAGACGGCAACTTTAATTCAAACTGGGAACAGTTGCCGAGTCGACTCCGGAAAAGCTCGAGTCGACTCCTGCTACAGCCGAGTCGACTCCTGATCGCGCGAGTCGACTCCAACCCACCAACGGTCACATTGTCAGGCTGCGCAGAGTGTGCAGAACGGCCAGAAAAAGCAGAGTAACGGCTAGTTTCCGTGGGGGTTGGCTTAAATAGCCACAGAAGACTGTAGCAAGAAAGAGAACACACATTCCACTCCTAGCATTCAAGTCTTCAAGCTCTCTAAGTGCTCTTCAACGAGAAAAAGGGAAGATCTGCATTTACTGCTCCACCAACATCTTCCCAGCATTCAAAGCTTCCTCCTCCTGCTTTCAAGTCGATCACTCTTTCAAGAGGAGACCGGAGTTCCAGAAGCCACACCTCTTCACCATCTTAAAAGCGTTTGAGGGCTTCTAACTCCTTTACGATTATATTGTTTTAAATCTGCTTTTTGAGAAGCTATCTTCTGTTTTCTTCTATCTCGTGTATTTACTTGATTCAATCGGGGGATTGAATCAAGGGGATTAAGGTTGGTTGGTGAGCCGGTTTAAAACCAACGAGTGTAAGGGTTTGATTGTGAGCCCAGGAAAACAATCGGGGTTGGTTCTAGTCGGTAAGCCTGGGAAAACCGACCGAGTTCGTTGTGAGCTCGTAAAACAACAAGTTCGGTTGTGAGCTTGCAAAACAACCGGCTGTAATCCAAGGGGGTTATAGTGAAATTCCCAAGTGAGACTTGGGGAGTGGACGTAGGAGCAAGGGTTAGCTCCGAACCACTATAAAACTTTGTGTTTGTAGTGCATTGTCTCTCATCTTCTTCCCCACACATTACTCACAGCACTTAGCTTTAATTAAATAACTGGATATAGTATTTAGTTAATCATCCACAAAGTTTTAATTAGCTAAGTTAATTTAAAAACCCAATTCACCCCCCCCCTCTTGGGTTGTCTATCTGGGCAACACATCTGTGTTGGGAACCCGCCCATGCCGCTGATATTTCAAAAAAATTCAGATGGCAGCGAAATCGGCATAAGCGGGATCGACGTTCATCGCATGAACGTTGTTTCATGAACCATTCGTAGTTAGATAAGAATTAAAACTTTTTAAACCTTTAGAAAGATCAGATCTTCACCTTGTGCGGGTAGACGATCACCGCAAACTGAAGTTCGTGGTCTAGGATGAAGGTTCGCTTGAAGCCGTTCAAGTGTCCGGCCTCTACGGGTATCCACACGAAGCAATGATCTGATCAAAGCTCTCTTGTCTTTCCAGGGTGCTAGCTCCCTTGCAAAGACTTCTTTTGATGGCTGATTTCCTCTCTTCCAATCAACCCTTGATTGTGCTTGAGAGGAGGAAGAAGAAGGATGAAGAAGAGGAAGAAGAAGAATCCCCACGCAGCCTTCTTTCTTTTCCCTGCGTTGGAAGGAAGAAGGGAGAAAGAGGATGCCGCCAACACCTTTGGCTTTTATCTTCCTTGCTTGCGGCTGAACCAAGAGGAGAGGAGAGGGAGGCGTACGGCAAGGAGGAAGAGGACTTCTTCTATTTCCTAGGTGCCGCCCACAAGTCCCTTTTTATAGACATGTGGAGCTCCTAACATTTAGGAGTTCTTGATGTCTTTCCTAAGAGGAGGCGCCGTCTCTTCTCCCTTCTCCACGTGGAAAGGGGAGGGGCTTATCCCCTTCCTCATGGTAAACCCTAATCCATATTAGGTAGGGATTGGAATGCCCTAATGTGGTCAAGCCCTAATCCAATTAGGCTTAGCCCAAGGGTGAACCAATTTGGATCCAATCTAGGTAAGTCCTAATCCAATTAGAACTTAAATCAATTTTGACTCAATTGAACTCTTCAATCCTAATCCAATTAGGAGTCTTATTGATTCATTAGATTAATAATTAATTGTGACTTAAGAAATTCTAATCCAAATTAGGACATATATAATTTTAGTCCTAATCCAATTAGGACTCTATTTGAATCCGAAGTCCTAATCCGATTAGGACTCTAGGAATCCTACTCCAAGTAGGAATCCAATTTTGATTCAAAACTCCTAATCTCATTAGGATTGCAGGAATCCTATTCCAAGTAGGAATCCCAGTCCTACTCCAACTAGGATTCCCAGTCCTAATCCAATTAGGACTCTAGGAATCCTACTCGAAGTAGGACTCTTGTTTCAAGTCCAATTAATTAATTCCCTTTGTTCCTTCTTCAACTGAATATCAATCGAATTGATTACTTGTGATTCATAATCACTTTTCAACCATCGGATCGGTCAATACTTCTAGTGTGTGTGACCCCATAGGTTCTACTCTGACTGGTAGTGAGATATATTATGATCTCTATCATAATATCATTGAAAACTCCTTTCAATGGATTGGAACGATTCCAACTCTACTCTTTAGGGTTTATCGATCATCGAGATAATCCCTGTGAGTCCCACCATCCACCAGTGACACTTAGCAGCATGTAGTGGCTACCCAGTAGAATAGAATGATGAACCTCTAGGTGCAGTTATCGTGTGATACAGTCCTACTATCGTGGATCCCTACAGGACGGAGGTCATAGATAACTCGTCAAACCCCTTCGTCTGTCATATGTCAAGATTTATTCGACTCGAGTTCGATAGTGGAAAACTCTTTTTCCACTTTATATTATTGCCCTGGCCAAGGTCTTAGAACTCAGTCTAACAAATCACATAGGATCACTCCTCTTCTATCAAGGTCGATAGATTCCATGTAAGTGCATACCCTACTCCTACAGTGAACTTACTGCAGCCAATCTACACTACAAGGACCCATATGACTAGAGACCATGTATACGTGTAGTCAAACTACAATAACCTCACTGTGAGTAGCTGAAGCACCGCAGGTCAAAGGACCAGTCATACTACTGCAACATCAAGCAAGTCACTGACGAGTGGATAGACATCCAAGTGACTTCTTGTCTTGGTCACGCTCAGTACCCTTGTTCTCTAACAAGCACCTGCACTATCACTTCAGTGTCCCTACACTGTGGACTCAAGTCTCGTCCATCCAGAAAGAAAGTGATCTGTGCACTGATCGGATCGATCACCGTCCTCGTGATGATCCATTGATCAGGAGCATTTAGAAATTAATCACCAATGATACATGGCTCAAATTTTCAACTCTTGAGAATATGCATCATCATCTTATTAATTTCTTGGACGATTCATAGACACATAAATAATATGAATGATAAGATGCCTTTTATTTATTCAATAATAAATAGTCAAGTACAAAATTATGTCCCTAGAATTAACAATATGTCAGCCAGATTGGCTTCTAGGGCATACATCTAACAATCTCCCACTTGCACTAAAGCCAATCAACCATAAACCTAAGCCCCATCTTCTCAAGATGCGTTTTAGTTTTCTGCCGACTTAGCTGCTTAGTGAATGGGTCTGCCACATTTTCTGTGGAGTCTACTCTCTGATCCTCTACTTATTTTTTTTCGAGGTAGTCGCTTATTAGGTTAATCTGCAACTCTATGTGCTTTGATTTCTGGTGAGACCTTTGGCTCCTTAGCTAGTGCTATGGTGCCTTTGTTATCGCAGTAGAGTGTTATGATATCTGATGACATTACACCTAACTCTGCAATGAACCTTTTAAACCAAAAGATTTCCACTGCACCCTTAGAGACGGCTTAACATTCAGCTTCTAAGGTAGAATCTATAATGATCGGTTGTTTGGAACTCTTCCAATTTACTGAACCACCATTGCACATATGTAGACTTTCTATCATCAATATGTGTGCATCCTTCTACCTTCAACTCTGATCTTCTCCCAAAGACCAAGAACAAGTCCTTAGTTCTTCTCAAGTACTTAAGACTGTTCTTCACAGCTATCCAGTGCTTTTTGCCTGGATCTGATTGACATATGCTCGTGACATTCACAGCATGTACTATATCAAGTCATGTACATAGCATGGCATACATGAGGCTCCCTATTGCTGATGCATAGGAGATCTTGCTCATGCGTTGAATCTCTTCAGATGTGTTGGGTCACATCTTCTTGGAGAGATTAATTCCATGCCTTAGGGGTAAGAGACCCCTTTTAGAGTTTTCCATGCTGAACCTTTTCAGCACTTCCTCTATGTACATCTTCTGTGATAGGCCAAGCATCCTTTTAGATCTATCTCTATAGACCTTTATTTCCAAAATATAGGATGCTTCCCCAAGGTCTTTCATGGAGAACCCTTTTGACAACCTGACCTTGACCAAGGTTAGCATGGGAATATCATTCCCTTATCAGGAGGATGTCGTCCACGTACAGTACGAGAAATACGACAGCGCTCCCACTAACCCTTTTGTAAACACACGGTTTCTCTTCATTTTTGATGAAATCAAACGTTTTGATTGCGTCATTGAAACGAGTGTTCCAACTCCGAGATGCTTGCTTTAGTCCATAGATGGACCTTTGCAGCTTGCAGACCTTGTGATCTCCATCACTGGAAGTGAAACCCAAAGGCTGTTCCATATAGATATCTTCATCAAGATATCCATTCAGAAAGCAGTTTTCACATCCATCTGCCAGATTTCATAATCATGAAATGCTGCAATGGCAAGCAATGTTCGGATGGATTTTAGCATGGCTACAGGTGAAAAGGTCTCCTGATAGTCAATGCCTTCGCGCTGACTATACCCTTTCGCCACAAGCCTTGCCTTATAGGTCTCTACCTCTCCATCCGAACCTATTTTTCTTTTGTAGATCCATTTGTATCCAATAGGTACAATACCTTCTGGTGGGTCTACTAAGGTCCAGACTTAGTTGGAATGCATGGAGTCTAACTCTGATTTCATAGCTTCCAACCATTTCTCGGAATCGATATCAGATATCGCCTCATCGTAGGTTTTTGGGATCCTGCGTGTAATCCCTATCTCCCACTAGGAACATTTCCTCGGTATCCTCTTCTAGCATACCTAAGTATCTATCGGGAGGATGGGAGACCCTACTAGATCTACGAGGTGGTCGAGGGACATCGTGTACTGGCTCTGTATGAATGGGTTCGATAGGATCCATGACTCGTTGCTTTTCAGAGACTTTCTCTTCAAGCTCAATTTTCCTCCCACTGCCTCTATCAAGGATAAACTGATTTTTCAAGAAGATGGCGTGACGGCTCACAAACACATTGTGATCCTCTGAGATGTAAAAACTGTATCCTAATGACTCTTTAGGATATCCTATAAAACGAGCACTTATGGTCCTAGCCTCTAACTTGTCTGCCTGTAGTCTCTTGACGTGGGCCGGACATCCCCAAATCTTGAGATGACCAAGACTTGGTTTCTTACCATGCTATATCTCATACGGTGTGGTAGGAACGGATTTAGAGGAAACTCTATTCAGTAGATATACTGCGGTAAGTAAGGCATCTCTCCAAAGAAACATAGGTGAATCAGTGAAGCTCATCATAGACCTGACCATATCCAATAGGGTCCGATTCCTCCTCTCTAACACTCCATTGAGCTGAGGTGTACCAGGAGGAGTCCATTATGAAACTATACCATTCTCCTTAAGATAATCACGGAACTCTCCATTAAGATATTCACTTCCTCGATCTGATCGAAGAACCTTAATGAGTTTTTGTGCTTATTTTTCTACTTCATATCTAAGCTTTTTGAACCTTTCAAAAGTTTCATATTTGTGTCTCACACACATATCCATACCGTGAGTAATCATCGGTAAAATGAAGTAAAAAATTACAACCCCTAGCCTGCACATCGAATGGGCCACACACATCAGTGTGTACTAGGGTAAGTATTTCAGTGGACCTTCCTGTGTCCTACAAAGGATAATTTGGCCATCTTTCCTTGAAGGCAGAATTCACAAATCAAATATGACTCGAAAGTCAATGAGCCCAAAAGCTCATGTTTCTCCAATTTGTTTATTTTGTCTTCTCCTATATGGCCAAGCTTGAGGAGCCATAAATACTTTAGATTTATCTCATTTTTGGATCTATTAGATCCTATGGTATTCACTGTTTGCTCAGATATATTCACAGATACATCCATATGTATGTGATAGAGACTGTCAATCATAAAATCGTTTTGAATTAATTTAATTTTCAAATAAATAAAAATCTTTCTGTGCTAAATAAAATACAGAAATCAAATTTCTGCTAGCAATAGGTAACAGTCCCTAAGTATCCTGAGCATATCTGACAAACCTTCTGAAGGTCTGTCACCCTTCATGTTTTTATGCTTTCCATGTATGTAGGACAGTTTCTCTTCCAATGGCCGCCCATTATGCAATGGAAACACTTTTCCTTGCAATTGACCTTTTTCTTGAAACTTCCTTACTTGGTGTTTTCTTAGTCTTCTGCTTCTTCGCAGGCTTCTTCTTCTTCCAAATAGACTCTCTCTTGGAATTAGAAACCAACTCGACAGCAAGAACGATGCCCCTTGAACTCTTCAAGGTCCCTAAGATAGTTACCAATTTATTTAACAATTCTGTTTTGGTGCTTACAATCTTGTTCATATGATAATTTACTATAAACTGTTCATATGAAGCTAGAAGGGATTGTGGGATCAAATCCATTTGCAATTCCTTGTGCATAATCATGCCGAGCTTCTCAAGCTTCTCTAAGTCCTTTATCATGGTCAAACCATGATCATGGACAGACTGCCCATCGTGCATCTTGGCTTTGAAGAGCCTCTTGGACACTTCAAACCGAGCTGCGTAACTCTGATCACCATACAACTCTTGCAGGTGATTTAATATGTCCCTGGCAGTCTTCATGTTCTCATGCTGGCATTGTAATGCATTGGACATGGATGCCATTGTGCAGCACCTAGCTTTATTGTCATTGTTCGTCCACTTAATAAGCGTCTTACGCTGATCAGTGATCGGACGGATTGGTAACATGGGGATTCCATGGTCTAGCATATACCCGAATTTCTCACAATTCAAAACTATTTTTGAAATTTGCTGAGCCAATCTTTATAATTGGGTTTGGTCAAACGGTTGTTCTATAGGATATGAGTTTAAGAGTCTAGAAGCTGACTTTATAATCCTCAGAGAGTAAAAATTCTAGTTAGACTTTTGTACTTGATCCTAATCTGTTCTAAGGTCTTTTAGAACAAATGTAACTCCCACTATTTTCTTGAATCCCTCACACTCCCCTGGTAGGGAAACGAAAATCCCACACGACTAGGGTTTCTAGTGGGTACTGCGGTCCCACCAATTTACATGCCACCTCACCTAACAGTTATTGGTGACACATAGATTGATGAATGTACAACTCTTGTACAATGCTTCTCAAGTATGTTGCAGTGTAACTTGGTCTCTAAGCCATGAAAACCTCACCTAACAGTTATTGGTCCCATTTCTTAGTTAAGTCAGACCTACCGTATAACCGTAGGAATAAAGTCGTCATTGGGTCCTCATCTAACAGTTATTGGTGCCCAACCCCACCTTTACCCTACAACATTTCATGTCTATAGAGAGGTCCAGCCCCCTGATGCAACTTGACCACTGTGTCCAGCCGAGACAAATCAACATCAGAAAGGCCTTAGCAGCTCTACTACAGTGGAAGACCTATTGACTTAATATTGGTTAATCAGGTCTTAGTGTTTGCAACTTGAGCTCTTCAGAAGAGGTAATCGATCAATTGGCCAGGTAAGCAGGTGGGAGGCTCCCCTTACTCAGAGAGTAAGGTCCTAATTAAGTAACCACCTTTCATGCTTTCCTAGACACCAATTAGATCAATTAATCTAATATGACTTGCTCATGTCGGTTCACTCTTGACTTGATTGAGGAGGTTTTGATTTAGGTCTCAATTGGGTTTGCTACATCACATGTAAACCTATCGACCTGACTCACATTCACATCACATGCAAACGGCACATTGCAGGCAGTTATAATCGCAGCAATAATTAAAGCTAAACTTTAAATAGGTGATGATCATGGATTCTAGTTAGGTCGTATTACAAGCACATGCACGTCAATCGATCAACTGGTCTTCAACTCTTGAATTGGTTCCAAGCCTCCTTGATCCGATCCTTGATCAACTCTTGATCCAATCGCCATCAACCGCTTAGATCACCTGTTCATCTCATGCCTAGTCTTCAACTTGATCGTTGACGTACATCACATCACACAAATACAACCAGATTGTAAAATAAAAATAAAAATAAATTACATCTCCTTTTAGGAGGCACGCAGGCCTCTCAAAACATCAAATAAGATGCATGCAAGCATCTGAAAAATTACATGACATTGCAGATCACATCGCAGGTCATTACATTTGATACCAAAAGGGTTTGAATCCTATGATCATCACCATATGCAACAATTATAATTTTCAGATCTGAAAACTAACTGATTATATCATGACATAGGTTGCTGATCATGCTAATTATGATTCTAAATTTTGTAATCTCATTAACAACGCAATTAGAATCATCATTTTATCACATAAAAATCAGCATGCAAAAATCAGCACCCCTGAAAAATCTGCATGCAGAAATTTTCAGCATGCATGATCATTCAATTTTCAGATCTAATAAGCCTTTAGATAATTAATTCTTACCTTAATCTACGAAGCCTAGGCTCTGATACCACTGTTGGGAACCCGCCCATGCCGTTGATATTTCAAAAAAATTCAGATGGCAGCGGAATCGGTATAAGCGGGATCGACGTTCATCGCATGAACGTTGTTTCATGAACCGTTCGTAGTTAGATAAGAATTAAAACTTTTTAAACCTTTAGGAAGATCAGATCTTCACCTTGTGCGGGTAGACGATCACCACAAACTGAAGTTCGTGGTCTAGGATGAAGGTTCGCTTGAAGCCGTTCAAGTGTCCGGCCTCTACGGGTATCCACACGAAGCAGTGATCCGATCAAAGCTCTCTTGTCTTTCCGGGGTGCTAGCTCCCTTGCAAAGACTTCTTCTGATGGCTGATTTCCTCTCTTTCAATCAACCCTTGATTGTGCTTGAGAGGAGGAAGAAGAAGGATGAAGAAGAGGAAGAAGAAGAATCCCCACGCAGCCTTCTTTCTTTTCCCTGCGTTGGAAGGAAGAAGGGAGGAAGAGGATGCCGCCAACACCTTTGGCTTTTATCTTCCTTGCTTGCGGCTGAACCAAGAGGAGAGGAGAGGGAGGCGTACGGCAAGGAGGAAGAGGACTTCTTCTATTTCCTAGGTGCCGCCCACAAGTCCCTTTTTATAGACATGTGGAGCTCCTAACATTTAGGAGTAAGAGGGGGCGCCGTCTCTTCTCCCTTCTCCACGTGGAAAGGGGAGGGGCTTATCCCCTTCCTCATGGTAAACCCTAATCCATATTAGATAGGGATTGGAATGCCCTAATGTGGTCAAGCCCTAATCCAATTAGGCTTAGCCCAAGGGTGAACCAATTTGGATCCAATCTAGGTAAATCCTAATCCAATTAGAACTTAAATCAATTTTGACTCAATTGAACTCTTCAATCCTAATCCAATTAGGAGTCTTATTGATTCATTAGATTAATAATTAATTGTGACTTAAGAAATTCTAATCCAAATTAGGACATATATAATTTTAGTCCTAATCCAATTAGGACTCTATTTGAATCCGAAGTCCTAATCCGATTAGGACTCTAGGAATCCTACTCCAAGTAGGAATCCAATTTTGATTCAAAACTCCTAATCTCATTAGGATTGCAGGAATCCTATTCCAAGTAGGAATCCCAGTCCTACTCCAACTAGGATTCCCAGTCCTAATCCAATTAGGACTCTAGGAATCCTACTCGAAGTAGGACTCTTGTTTCAAGTCCAATTAATTAATTCCCTTTGTTCCTTCTTCAACTGAATATCAATCGAATTGATTACTTGTGATTCATAATCACTTTTCAACCATCGGATCGGTCAATACTTCTAGTGTGTGTGACCCCATAGGTTCTACTCTGACTGGTAGTGAGATATATTATGATCTCTATCATAATATCATTGAAAACTCCTTTCAATGGATTGGAACGATTCCAACTCTACTCTTTAGGGTTTATCGATCATCGAGATAATCCCTGTGAGTCCCACCATCCACCAGTGACACCTAGCAGCATGTAGTGGCTACCCAGTAGAATAGAATGATGAACCTCTAGGTGCAGTTATCGTGTGATACAGTCCTACTATCGTGGATCCCTACAGGACGGAGGTCATGGATAACTCGTCAAACCCCTTCGTCTGTCATATGTCAAGATTTATTCGACTCGAGTTCGATAGTGGAAAACTCTTTTTCCACTTTATATTATTGCCCTGGCCAAGGTCTTAGAACTCAGTCTAACAAATCACATAGGATCACTCCTCTTCTATCAAGGTCGATAGATTCCATGTAAGTGCATACCCTACTCCTACAGTGAACTTACTGCAGCCAATCTACACTACAAGGACCCATATAACTAGAGACCATGTATACGTGTAGTCAAACTACAATAACCTCACTGTGAGTAGCTGAAGCACTGCAGGTCAAAAGACCAGTCATACTACTGCAACATCAAGCAAGTCACTGACGAGTGGATAGACATCCAAGTGACTTCTTGTCTTGGTCACGCTCAGTACCCTTGTTCTCTAACAAGCACCTGCACTATCACTTTAGTGTCCCTACACTGTGGACTCAAGTCTCGTCCATCCAGAAGAAAAGTGATCTGTGCACTGATCGGATCGATCACCGTCCTCGTGATGATCCATTGATCAGGAGCATTTAGAAATTAATCACCAATGATACATAGCTCAAATTTTCAACTCTTGAGAATATGCATCATCATCTTATTAATTTCTTGGACGATTCATAGACACATAAATAATATGAATGATAAGATGCCTTTTATTTATTCAATAATAAATAGTCAAGTACAAAATTATGTCCCTAGAATTAACAATGTGTCAGCCAGATTGGCTTCTAGGGCATACATCTAACAATCTGCCTGTAGAAATAGAACATAAATCGTATTGGGCAATTAGAAAATTGAATTTTGATTTACAAGATGCCGGTCTAGCTAGAAAATTGCAATTGAGCGGTTCAATTGGTTTGATCTTTCCGGCCTCCACTTGTACGGAGATGCATGCATTCATGATCATTGGAATGAAGAGATTTTGAGGACCTTCCTTCTAAGGAGAAAGGAGCTTAATGAGATTCGCAGAGATGCTTATGATAATGCTAAAATTTGCAAAGAACGAATGAAGATCTTACATGATAAATCAATTTTAAAAAAATCTTTTGAACCTTTGCAAAAAGTTCTTTTATATGATTTCCGCTTACATCTGTTTTCTGGTAAGTTGCGATCGAGATGGACAGGTCCTTACATTATAAAAACTGTTTTTCCACATGGGGCGGTTGAGATTGAGAATCCACGGGATGGTAGAATTTTTAAGGTAAATGGACACAGACTTAAACCTTTTCTTGAGAATTTTGCAGATGAAGAAGACTCCTTTTTCTTGGGGGAGCCTTCTTATGACTGAACATGAAGGCAAAGGTATGTGTATATTAGTTAGGATTATTTTTCTAGTTTTGTAGGTTTTATTTTCTGGATATCAACAACTCAAGGTATTCCTCTTCTCTCCAATATTATTTTCTCTACTGTCTTTCATTATAATTTTCTTGTATCTATTACATTGAGGACAATGCAATGTTTAAGTTGGGGGGAGGGAAGTATTTTGCGAAAAAAAAAATGTTTTTACATTCTTTTCTAAGCAAATGCACATGTATTTTCATATTGAGTTTGTGCAACTATTAAAGCAAGGAATACATGCGTTCTATGACTGATTAGAGACCTATTATTAGATCCCCGCACATGTATTTAATTATTATAGGAAGGCCTCAGGAGTTCACATTTGTTTAATGCATTTTTATTAAGCTATATCTGTAAAAGAAGTACGAGTATCCTTGTCCGTACTATAAGGTTCTTGATTTGGTTTTCACATAAAGATAGAGGTTGAATACCCCGGCTA
This sequence comes from Phoenix dactylifera, assembly GCF_051530095.1. NCBI lineage: Eukaryota > Viridiplantae > Streptophyta > Magnoliopsida > Arecales > Arecaceae > Phoenix > Phoenix dactylifera. The sequence goes on along the minus strand of NC_143206.1, from coordinate 1,384,041 downwards.
GATCATCTAAGTGCCTTATGTTCCGATCTTGGTTGACCTATAGTCACGTTGCAGTCACATTATATGGTTCAGTTTACCTTCTCTATTTTGAAAAAAAAAATTAAATAAATAAATAAATGAGGAGATGACAAGTCTAACCTTGTGGCGTAGTTTGGTTCGAGTAATTAAGCCCGAGGGGTGTTTACACCTAATGCCTTGAGCCAACTGGATCAAGAGTCATTGGCCGAAAACTCGCTACATGGACCTTGCTAGAGCCTAAGGGGGTTGGACTATTGTAATCACCATATGTGTTTCCAATAAAAAAAAAAGCATGAATAGGGTTGGTCGGGCTGAACCCAGTGACATGTGGTAATGGCTGGTTTGACTCCATTGTATTGGACCTTTGTGTACTTTGGATATTTAGTTGGGATTGATAGCTCTTTCTTTACATACGAACCATTCTTGACGAATGTAGACAACATGTGATATTCTAAAAATTTGATAGATCAGGTTCTAATAAACTGTAGTAAACACTTGCGAACTTGAGTAGTGCACCTAAAATTCAAGCGGTACCATGTTGTGGTGGAGGTATTAGTGCTCTAAGAAAGTCATTCTGTTTATGCATACTACACTTTAGTATTCCCCTTGCTTTGATAGTTGCCAAGCTTGAGAAAAATATATATATCACATGTGTATTGACTTAGATTTCATTGTATATCATTTTATGAATGATGTTTGTGGGTAACATTACTGCAAACCCTCACGAGACAACACTCGTCCACTAGGATAACCTAGGGGTTTAACGGCTTGTTGCACGTGCTAAGTGCAATCGTAATGCCCTACGAAAATGGGTACGTATCTTAGTTTTATATCTTCAGCTTCAATAAAATAATAATAATAATAATAATAATAATAAACAAAGTCATAGGTTAGACCACATTTTTTTTGTGCCCTCATTTTATCGTTTGCTCGTTAATTGCTAGAGACTAGCAATAAGCTAGTTGGGGGGTGTGATGAGAGCACAAAAGTGCGATCTACACGCAGCTTAAATTAATATTATTATTAATAAATAATGATAAAAGTGTTGCATTAATATTATATTTTTGTGGGGTGCAGGTGATCGTAAATCAAAGAAAAAAATACGCATTAGGTCCAAAAAGATGCATCACCGCAGGTGACTAGCCAACTGTATGGGTCAATCCCAGTTGCACGCTAGAAGAAGGTTGAGTTCAGCCGTCCAATTCACTGCAACCAATTTTTAGTAATCTGTGCATCTCATTTCGATGGAGCCCGCATCCAACCCATCTTCCCGCAAGTGAGTCAGCGTTTCCCACGCGTCCGACCGCTTCCTCCACACGCGAAGCAATTCTTCTGTGATCAAAGTTCCTTCTTCTTCAGCCGTCCGTGCGATCACCGCCTCCTCCACAGCGTCCGCGGCTTCATTTCTCCATCATCCCAGCCGTGATCAGCGCCCTCCTCCTTCCCAGCAACCCGTTTCAAGCATCTTCCCAGCATCTGCACGTCGTCCGCATCCGCGATCACCTCTGGCATCCGTCTCGTCCGCGTTCTCCTCCTTCTTAGCCTCACAACCCGATCAACACTCCCATGCTTCAGCCCGTGATCATCTCCCAGCATCCCGTGAATCTTCCCAGCGGTCGTCTGGAAGAGATCGCGCCCCTCCACCTATTCCGCTTCACCTCCAATCCGTTCACAAGCCTCCTTCACAGCGTCTGCCCGAGCCCGTGATCAGCGCCTCCCAGCAGCCCGCTTCTTCCTCCGTTCCAGCCATTCATGAGCGTCTCGGCACCATCCGCATCCCACACATCCCAGCGATTCTTCAGCTTATGGATCCCAGCAATTGCGTTCCATTTTGCTCTCCACATGCAATCAGGGAACCGAGCATTGTCAAGAGGGCTCTGGAGATCTATATGAAGGGGGAGCTCTCATTCGAAGGTGGAGTTCCGATTCCAAAAAGGAAGAAGAGAAACAGGGGGGAGTTCCGATTCCAAAAAGGAAGAAGAGAAACAGGGGGGAGCTCCGATTCCGAAAAGAAAGAAAAATAGGGGAGCTGCTGCGGTTGAAGGAAGAAAACAGAGGAGTTTTTCCTCTCTCTCGGGTTGTTCTTCAAAAGAAAAAAAGAGTGATGAGAGGGAGGATAATGTTTTTAATGGAAGGCTAAAGTCCTAGGTGAAGGGTGATGGAGGAACCTTTGATGTATTGTTTTCTTTGAAGTAAATTCTAATCCTTTGCTTTATACGATTTATTTTTGTATTATGTCATGATTCTTATGTGTTGAAAATTATTTTATGATTTATGCTTATTGATACATGTCTTTCTTGATTATTTGATTCATCGTTGACGTTATATGGCACGTTGAATGCTTAAAAAAAAAAAGAATTCATGTTATCAAGAACATACTCCATAATTAAATTTTATCTGCTTATAAATCTTAAAGAAAACAAAAGAATCATAGAATTTATTTCATGAATTTGATATTATCGAAGGAGATTCTGGATCCCTACACCATCTTAATATATCCAAAATTTGATTTATTTTCTATCTGCAAAACATCATCTTAACCCACGAATTTATTGAATTAATTAATCTGAAATTACGCTAATAATCCATATTTCGTTTCCTGAGGAATCGACCTCGGACTTCCGAGTTATACTACTTGTGCGATTCGCCTGCACTTAGGAGAACAATTTTATTTTTGCACCAAGGCTCCTGAACCTAGTCTTGTGTGTTTCAAGACCAAGCTGAGCCCCTCTTGAACATTCCCTAGCTGAACTATGATCTCCGAGGTGGCCCTAGTCTGGATCGTGGTAAGCTCGGTCACACTCTCCTGGAGGGTGTCCAACTTGGAGATCAATGCACTGGCTAACCGCTCTGCAACCTGACTCTGACTGACTAGCTCATGTCGGATGCCGTCTCGCATCTTCTTCGTGTCGTCCTTGACGTCACTCATGTTCCAGTATTGAGCTTGAACTAGGCTTCGCACATTGGATATTTCCTCCTTCAGGTGCGCAGTCATCTCTGTCACGGCTGCCAAGGAGGGAACTACCTCGGTGGAGGGAGCAGTCTGAGGACCTCGGAGCTCCCTCAGCAGGTCATCCCTCAGCTCCCTCACTATCTCCTACCGCAACTCTCGGAGCCACTCAGAAGATATCCGAACCTCCAGGGGCTGCTGCTGAGAAGGTGGGGCAGTGGAGGTGGAGGGCTCAGTATGGGTAGGACCAGAGGTGGAAGGAAAAGTGGGAAGATCTGTATAGTGCTTCTGGTCATGGTCAGGGCTAGGAGAGTGATGAGTGGTAGGGTCAGATGGTGTGGATGTGGATAGTTTCCGTACTCAGACTCCCCCGACCTTGTGGAATCCCATCCGATGAAAGGTCCCCTCACCCATGCAATCTGTAAAACACAGTGAGCGAGAGGGTTCCCCCTCAGGGATAGGGACCTCTAACTCCCCAAAGATAAGAGTGAATAACATCCCATACGGGAGACTCAGCCTAGGTTTGTCTAGGGGTTCACAAAGGTATTTGTAGATGAGTTTAGGGAAGTTGATGGGAGTGTCTTGGAGGATGTGGGACATCAAAGCTAGGTCTCTCTCTGAAATGAAGTCAAACCTACCAGTTTTGGGGAAGAGAGTCCTAGAAATGATACTTAGGAGAAGCCGCATGGGGACAGAGGTGGACTCCCTAAGATGGTCGTAAGGGTCTCTGTTCTATTTGAGGGGTGTGTGGAAACGATCCCCTCACTAAAGAGATGGAGGACTCGAGCAATGAAGTCCTCGGAAATGAAAACTGGGGCACCCGCTACAGTTCCCTGGATACCGCCGCTACCCCGTGCAACAGTACCATAAAATTCCCTAACTAACCCTAGATAGGTAGGGAGGTCAAGAGAACAGAAGAACTCTAAGCCCTGGGCCCTAAGGTGATGCCCTAGGTTGAACCCTTTCCGGGAGAGGAAGTCAAAGTTGACTTGCCTCCCGGTAGAGACAACCTTCCCGGCGCATGAGCGTGAGGGAACCGGCCTAGGCAGGGAAGGAACCGGAGGTGGTGGCCTCGTGGGTTCGTTCCGAGCCTTGTACCGTCGCTCAGCCCCACTCGTAGAGAAGGGTCTCTTTCGGCTTGGGACAACGACTTTCCTAGGCATTTTTGACCTAAATACAGGGAAAGGACAAGAAAAATGGAGGAAACACCGAGGAAAGAACCTAGAATGGGTCGGAGACGAGGTCGGAGATGGCTCTAGGGCTTTTGAACAGTGGCGGCTGAAAATAGAAGTGAAGAGAAAAACATTCCGCTTAGGGTTAAAAGTCGGATTCTCGACCTCGAGTCGACTCTGGTAAGTCGCGAGTCGACTCGACCTCGAGTCGACTCCCAAATATGCGCGAATCGACTCTCCCACGAGCCGACTCTAAAATCTATTCGAGTCGATTCGAACTCTGGCACATAACCAAAAATTTTTTTATTTTTGTGCCAAAAGAGAGAGTTATGGAACTATCTCAGATTTAAGAACTGATTTGATGATCATAGATAAGAGGTCCTATGTCCAACATAAACTAATCATCAAAATCAATGAATTAGAGGAGAGTATCACTAGAATGGATCAATCATTCCTAACCCTCTTCTAAGTATACAAAATCGATCTTCACTCAAAGATTTTGTGAAGATATCAGCAAGTTGATCATCAATACAAACAAATTGAAGTGTCACATCACCATTCAGAACATGATCTCTTATGAAGTGATGTCTTATCTCAATGTGTTTAGTTCTTGAATGTTGAATTGGATTTTTAGTTAGATTAATGACACTTGTATTATCACAATTAATGGGAATTTTATCTTGTTTAATGCCATAATCTTCAAGTTGTTGTTTAATCCACAAGATTTGAGCACAACAACTCCCGGCAGCTACATATTCGGCTTCAGCCGTAGATAGTGCAACCGAGATTTGTTTCTTGCTAAACCAAGAGATTAAGTTTTCTCCTAAGAATTGACATGACCCGCTGGTGCTTTTTCTATCAAGTTTACAACCAGCGAAGTCTGAATCAGTGTACCCTATTAAGTTTATGCTTGATTCTTTAGAGTACCATAAACCTATGTTTTTTGTTCCTATTAGGTATTTAAAGATTCTCTTAACAACAATTAAATATGATTCCTTAGGATTAGATTGATATCTAGCACACATGCATACACTAAACATGATATCAGGTCTACTTGCAGTAAGATATAATAAAGATCCTATCATACCTCTATACATCTTTTGATCTACTGATTTACCTGATTCATCTTTGTCTAGTTTGCATGATGAACTCATGGGTGTGCTGATTGACTTGTTTCCATCCATATCAAACTTTTTAAGCATCTCCATGATGTATTTTGCTTGACAGATGAAGATGTCTTCTTTAGATTGTTTGATTTGGAGCCCGAAAAAATAGTTCAGCTCTCCCATCATGCTCATTTCAAATTCACTCTGCATTAAGTCAGCAAATTCTTCGCAGAGGCGATTGTTAGTAGCACCGAAAATAATATCATCTATATAAATCTGAACTACTAACATATCTTTGTTTTTCTTCTTTAAAAACAGTGTTGTATCAACGTTCCCTCTAGAGAATTCATGGTCTAATAGAAATTTGCTAAGTCTGTCATACCATGCTCTAGGAGCTTGTTTCAGACCATAAAGTGCTTTGTTTAGTTTATAAACATGATTGGGGTATTGATGATTTTCAAAACCAGGAGGTTGTTCTACATACACCTCCTCATTAATATACCCATTCAAAAAGGCACTTTTTACATCCATTTAAAATAGTTTGAAGTCTTTAGAGTATGCAAATGCTAGTAACAATCTAATTGCTTCAAGTCTAGCTACAGGAGCAAAATTCTCATCAAAGTCTATACCTTCTTCTTGATTATAGCTCTTTGCTACTAGTCTAGCCTTGTTCCTAATCACGATTCCATTTTCATCAAGTTTATTTTTGTATATCTATTTAGTTCCTATTATTGAGTATTCAGTGGGTCGATCAACTAAGTTCCATACTTTGTTTCTAGTAAATTGGTTTAGCTCTTCTTGCATCGCATTTATCCAATTTACATCATTTTCAGCTTCTTCTATGTTTTTAGATTCAAAGTGTGAGATAAATGCTAGATGATTATTTAAGTACCTAAGAGATGCTCTAGTTCTAACAAGTTGAGATGGATCATCTAAAATTAATTCCTTAGGATGACCATGAGCATACCTCCAAGCCTTAGTAAGCTCATGATCAACAATTACCTCTTGGCTTGTTGAAGTTTCTCCAATTTGCTTCGGTTCATCCTCTTGTAATGTCATCTCATCTATCTTTTTCTCAAGTATTTCTGCATCCTCATCAAGAGCTACTTTCTTGCTAGAAGAGATATCATTAGTATCATCAAAAACAACATGTATAGACTCTTCAATAACAAGGTTTCTTTTGTTAAAGACTCTATAAGCTTTACTTAATGTGGAATATCCCAAAAAGATACCTTCATCTGATTTAGAATCAAATTTACCTAAGTTATCTTTGCCATTATTATGAATGAAACACCTACATCCAAAAATATGAAAATAGTTTACTTTGGGCTTTCTATCTCTTCAAAGTTCATAAGGTGTTTTCTTTATAATTGGTCTCAATAAAACCCTATTTAATATATGACATGATGTATTAATGGCTTCTCCCCAAAAATACTTAGGGAGGTTACTTTCGCACAACATGATTCTAGCCATTTCCTCTAGGGTTCTATTCTTTCTTTCTACAACTCCATTTTGTTGTGGTGTCCTAGGTGCAGAGAAATTATGAGTTATTCCCTTTTTACTACAAAATTTATCAAATAGATGATTTACAAATTCCATTCCATGATCACTGCTAATAGCTATAACTGAAGCATTTCTTGAATTAGTAACTTCCTTATGAAATTTCTTAAATACTGAAAACGCTTCATCTTTATGAGCTAAGAATATGACCCATGTGTATCTAGAAAAATCATCTACAATGACAAGGCCATACTTGTTTCCACCAAGACTTGTGGTTCTAGTTGGTCCAAATAGATCCATGTGTAGTAGTTCAAGGGGTCTAGTAGTAGTGACACAATTTATGGATTTAAAGAGCTCCTAGATTATTTCCCATATTGACATGTTTCACAAATTTTATTTTTCTCAAATTTTAGTTTTGGCAAACCTATTACAGAATCTCTTTTAACTAGTTTTGATATTGTATCCATACTTGCATGACCTAACTTACGGTGCCATAACCAACTTGCATCATTAACCTTAGTATCACTAGCTACTAAGTAAGGATTATTTTTGTCAAGATCTTCAAGATCTACTACGTACACATTACCACGTCTTATTCCTTTGAATACTAAGCTATTGTCACTTGAGTTGGTTATGATGCAAAGAGTTTGGTGCAAAAATAAAACTGTTCTCCCAAGTGCAGGAGAATCGCACAAGTAGTATAACTCGGAAGTCCGAGGTCGATTCCTCAGGAAACGATCTATAGATTATTAGCGTAATTTTTAGATATAATTTTTAGTTGATCTTCAAAAATTAAAAGCAGAGAATAATAGATAATGAAACAACGTTCAAGAATATAGAGAAGGCTAGGGATCTGGATTCTCCCTTGATAATGTTATTTTCAACAATTAAATTTTTGCGATTCTTGATTAAGGATTAATTAGATAGAATAGTTCTAAGCATGAAATATATACTTTGAAAACATGAATTCAACATTCAAGTATTTATCGTGCCGGTTACGTCTACGATAAATCAAAAATCGAAACAACCCATGCATCAATAAATATAAACCGTACAAGATCTATCTAACAAATAAGTATGCAAGAACCAAGAGCATATAATAGATGTAAATCAAAGAAAATAATCGTTCAGAATTTACTTGAAGAAAGCAAACTATCAAGGGTTCTTCCATCACCCTTGACCAAAGGTGTTAGCCTCCCATTACAAAAACACTAGCCTTTCCCTCTCTAGCCTTTCCCTCTCTTATTCCTTTTCTTTTTTTTTTCTTTTCGGAAATAGGGCATACCCTGTTTCCTTCTTCTCTTTTCCCTCAACCGCAACAGCCGGCACCCCTGTTCTTCCTCCTGTTTTCTTCTTCGATGGCCCCCCTCCCCTTTCTCAGCCGACTACCTCTTATACTCATCTCCCCCCTCTATGGATCTTGGGGATGCGTTGGAGATCAATGCGAACGGCTGATCTTGGGCGCGTGAGGTTGGAAGGATGAAGTCGCGGATGCTGTGGAGGAGGCGGACGGCTGGGCGGTGATCACGGATGGCCGGAGGAGACTGAGGTGTGGAGGCTTGGCATGAATCCCGATCTTCTTCAAATGGATGCACAGAGATGCTCGGGAGCTAATCGCGGATGCTAGGAGATCGTTGTGAGAGGATCATGGATGCTGATCTCGGGTGAGGACGACGCGCTATGGATGAAATGCGGGAAGGCTGGAAGTCCGCTGCTGAGAATGCGGGGTAGGCGGATCCTGGCTGGCCGTGGGATGCTCGGACGCGAGTTCCGGCTGTGAATCGGCTAGGAGATGCAGCAGGATCGGAGGAGGCTCTGATACGGGGTCGCACGCTCGGGAATGGAGATGGAGGAAGCTGGGAGGCGCGTGATCTCTTTCGGACGGCCGCTGGGAGGATTCACGGAATGCTGGAAACGGCCGGATCCGACGCTGATGCTGGGAGATGATTACGGGCTGAAGCATGGGAGCGTTGATCGGGTTGTGAATGGACTCGAGGAGGAGCGGATGCTGGGAAGCCTCTGAGATCAAATCACAAATCCGGGAGCTCGCGGTATGCTGAAGATGGTAATGGATGAGGGCTGCAGCAGGATCTTTGGCATGTGTCACGGGAAGAGGCTATGGCATGTAGACATGTGTAGCTCCAGTGCAAATGTGCTTGGCCAGGTTCAATTATGCTCCTAACATCATTTGGCTTGGAGCCATGCCTTATCCCAAACTATACAAAATGCGCATTTAAACTCTTGATTTACAATAACCTTTGCACCACAAAAATATAATATTAATGCAACACTTTTATCATTATTTATTAGCAATAATATTAATTTAAGTGATGTGTAAATCGTACTTTTGTGCTCTCATCACACCCCCCAACTAGCTTATTGCTAGTCTCTTAGCAATTAACGGACAAATGAAAAAAAATGAGAGTGCAAAAGGTGTGGTTTAAACTATGACTTTTTATTGAAGCTAAAGATACAAAACTAAGATACGTACCCACTTTCATAGGGCATCACGATTGCACTTAGCACGTGCAACAAGCCGTTAAATCCTTAGGTTATCCTAGTGGACGAGTGTTGTCTCGTGAGGGTTTGTAGAGATGTTACCCACAAACCTCATTCATAAAATGATATGACATGAGGTCCTAAATTCTAAGCTAATACCTATGTAATTAATATATATTTTCAAGCATGGCAACTATCAAAGCAAGGGAAATACGAAAGTGTAGTGTGCATAAAATAGTATGACTTTCTCAGAGTACTAATACCTCCACCAAAATATGGTACCGCTTGAATTTTAGGTGTACTACTCAAGTTCACAAGTGTTTACTACAGTTTATTAGAGCATGATCCATCAAATTTTCGGAATATCTTATGTTGTCTAAAATTGTCAAGAATGGTTCGCATAAAAAGAAGGAGCTATCAATCCCAACTAAATATCCAAAGTACAAAAAGGTCCAATACAATGGAGTCAAACCAGCCATTACTACATGTCACTGGGTTCAGCCCGACCAACCCTATTCATGCTTTTTTTTTTTTTTTACCAATGGTGATTACAATAGTCCAACCCCCTTAGGCTCTAGCAAGGTCCATGTAGCGAGTTTTCGGCCAATGACTCCTGATCCAGTTGGCTCAAGGCATTAGGTGAAACACCCCTCGGGCTTAATTACTCGAACCAGACTACGCCACGAGATTAGACTTGTCATCTCCTCATTTATTTATTTATTTATTTTAAATTTTTTTTTTCAAGATAGAGAAGGTAAACTGAACCATATAATGTGACTGCAACGTGACTATAGGTCAACCAAGGTCGGAACATAAGGCACTTAGATGATCTAGCTGGGGTATTCAATCTCTATCTTTATGTGAAAACCAAATCAAGAACCTTATAGTACGGACAAGGATACTCGTACTTCTTTTACAGATATGGCTTAATAAAAATGCATTAAACAAATGTGAACTCCTGAGGCCTTTTTATAATCATTAAATACATGTGCGGGGATCTAATAATAGGTCTCTGATCAGTCATAGTACGCATGTATTCCTTGCCTTAATAGTTGCACAAACTCAATATGAAAATACATGTGCATTTGCTTAGAAAAGAATGCAATTTTTTTTTTTTTCAAAATACTTCCCTCCCCCCAACTTAAACATTGCATTGTCCTCAATGTAATAGATACAAGAAAGCTATAATGAAAGACAATATAGAAAATAATATTGAAGAGAAGAAGAATACCTTGAGCTGTTGATATCCAGAAAATAAAACGTACAAAACTAGAAAAATAATCCTAACTAATATACACATACCTTTGAATTCATGCTCAGTCATAAGAAGGCTCCCCCAAGAAAAAGGAGTCCTCTTCATCTGCAAAATTCTCAAGAAAAGGTTTTAACCTATGTCCATTTACCTTAAAAATTCTACCATCCCGTGGATTCTCAATCTCAACTGCCCCATGTGGAAAAACAGTTTTTATAATGTAAGGATCTGTCCATCTCGATCGCGACTTACCAGGAAATAGATGTAAGCGGAAATCATATAAAAGAACTTTTTGCAATGGTTCAAAAGATTTTTTTAAAATTAATTTATCATGTAAGATCTTCATTCGTTCTTTGCAAATTTTAGCATTGTCATAAGCCTCTCTGCGAATCTCATTAAGCTCGTTTAATTGCAATTTTCTAGCTAGACAGGCATCTTGTAAATCAAAATTCAATTTTCTAATTGCCCAATACGATTTATGTTCTATTTCTACAGGCAGATGACATGCTTTTCCATAGACTAGCCGGTAGGGAGACATGCCAAGAATGGTTTTGTATGCAGTACGATAGGCCCATAATGCATCTGATAGTTTCAAGGACCAATCTTTTCGTGATGGGTTCACCGTTTTCTCTAATATACGCTTGATCTCCCTATTGGCTAATTCTACTTGGCCACTAGTTTGCGGGTGATATGGGGTAGCAACTTTGTGGGTGACACTATACTTTTTTAATAATGTCTCAAAAGGCTTATTACAAAAGTATTTTCCACCATCACTAATTATGACCTTAGGCATTCCAAATCGTGAAAAAATATTTTCTTTTAAAAACTTCAGGACGGGTTTGTGATCATTGGTCTTACAAGCAACAGCTTCTACCCATTTGGACACATATTCGACACCGACTAAAATGTACTCATATCCAAAAGATGGTGGGAATGGGCCCATAAAATCGATGCCCCAACAATCGAAAATTTCGATAATAGTAATGGGTTGAAGAGGCATCATTTGCCTACGAGTTAGACTTCCAAGACGTTGACATGGATCACATGTCCTGCAGAACTCGTGGGCATCTTTGAATATAGTGGGCCAATAGAAACCACATTGCAAAACTTTTGCAACAGTTTTCTTAGAGGTAAAGTGTCCACCGCAAGCATCAGTGTGGCAGAAAGAAAGTACGCTTTGTATATCATGATCCGGTATGCATCGTCTAAAGATTTGATCATTGCAATATTTAAACAAATAGGGTTCGTCATAGTAATAATTCTTTACTTCGCGCAAGAAAATTTTTCTATCTGTCGACCCCCAATGCTCCGGCATCCGGCTTGTAACAAGAAAATTTACAATATCTGCATACCATGGTATACTAGAAAGTGCAAACAACTGCTCTTCAGGGAATGAGTCCTTGATGGAAAACTGTGGCACTGAATCATGAAAAACTAATCGTGATAAATGGTCAGCAACCACATTCTCTACTCCTTTTTTATCTTTGATAGTGATGTCAAATTCTTGGAGTAGAAGTATCCATCGTATTAAGCGTGGTTTGGCCTCTTTCTTATCCAACAAATATTTTAGTGCCGCATGGTCTGTGAAGATAACAATAGGAGCACCAAGGATATAAGAGCGAAATTTATCTAAGGCAAATACTACTGCAAGCAATTCCTTCTCGATGGTAGTGTAATTCATTTGAGCATCGTTTAAGGTTTTGCTTGCATAGTAAATGACATATGGCTTATTATCCTTGCGTTGTCCTAGGACAGCTCCTATTGCATAGTCGCTAGCGTCGCACATAATCTCAAAAGGTAATGACCAATCGGGTGGTCGCACGATGGGTGCAGTGCTAAGCATAGACTTCAACTTTTCGAATGCCTCCTGACAGGTTTCAGTCCAATTGAACGGTGTATCAAGGGATAGGAGATTACATAATGGTCGAGATATGACACTAAAGTCCTTGATGAATCTCCTATAAAATCCGGCATGACCCAAAAATGATCTAACATCTCTAACCGTCTTGGGTGCAGGTAGCTTAGCAATTAAATCAGTCTTAGCTCTATCTACTTCCATGCCCTTCGATGAAATAATATGTCCTAAGACAATTCCCTTTGGCACCATGAAGTGGCATTTCTCCCAATTCAGTATCAAATTCTTTTCCATACATCGAGCTAAGACAGCTTGTAAATGTGACAGGCAATCATCAAATGTGTCGCCAAAAACGGAGAAGTCGTCCATGAACACTTCCAAAAATTTCTCGTTCATGTCTTCAAAGATGCTGAGCATGCATCTTTGGAATGTTGCAGGTGCATTACACAACCCGAATGGCATTCGTCGGAAAGCAAATGTGTCAAAAGGACAAATGAAGGTAGTCTTCTCCTGATCTTCCGGTGAAATTTCAATTTGATAATATCCCGAATAGCCATCGAGAAAACAATAGAAAGCATGCCCTGCAACCCTCTCCAATACTTGGTCTAGGAAGGGTAGAGGAAAGTGATCCTTTCGTGTGACCAAATTCAGCTTTCGGTAGTCAACACACATGCGCCAACTCGTCGGAACACGAGTTGGAACTAGTTCACCTTGTTCATTTTCTACTACCGTCAAACCTGATTTCTTAGGAACGACTTGAGTAGGGCTTACCCACTTGCTGTCGGAAATTGGGTAAATAATACCCACGTCAAGCAACTTGAGGACTTCTGCCTTAACCACATCTCTCATTGTAGGATTTAACCTTCGTTGCATTTGCCTTGTGGTTTTGGCATTGTCCTCCAAATATATCCGGTGCGTGCAAACTAAGGGGCTAATCCCCTTCAAATCGGCAATAGACCACCCTAAGGCTCCTTTATGATTCTTTAAAACACCAAGTAATTTTCTTTCTTGGTCATGATTAAGATCAGACGAGATAATTATAGGGTAAGCGTCCTCGGGTCCAAGAAAGGCATATGTTGCCCAGTAGATACAACCCAAGAGGGGGGGTGAATTGGGTCTTTTAAAACTTTTAACCTATTTCTAAAAGTTTTGATTAATTATGCTAAGTTGTATAGATGCACAGTGAAAGTTAAACTTAGCAACTGTTTGATGTATAGAATGTGACTTGATTGAATATGCTTGCAACTAAAGAATTCGCGGATAATAGTTAAGCAAGCAATTTATCTAAGTGAGTAATTGTGTAAGTTAGACAATAACAAGAAGCATTACAAACACAACAAACATATAGTGGTTCGGTGCACCCCAGCACCTACATCCACTCCCCAAGACCTCTTGGGAATTTCACTATAATCCTACAGATTACAGCCGGTTGTTTTACAAGCTCACAACCCAACTTGTTGTTTTACGAGCGCACAACGAACTCGGTCGGTTTTTCCAGGCTCACCGACTAGACCCACTCCGATTGTTTTCCCGGGATCACAATTGAACCCTTACACGTTGGTTTTACCCTCGGCTCACCAACAAACCTAACACCGTTGGTTTTCCCTTTGGCTTACCAACAAACCTTAACCCCTTGATTCAATCCCTTGATTGAATCAAGTTACAGGATATTAAAACAAAGTGTAAAACAAATCAAAGCTTCTTAAATAAGCAAATATAACAATATAAACAAAGAGAGTAAAGAGAAGCCCTCAAACGAGTTTTGAAGATGAAGGAGCTCGGCTTCTTCTTTACTTGACCCTCTTCTGATTTGGCACGAAGTAGAGGATTTTCGAGGCAGCACACGGATGAAGAGGAAGCTTTGGGATTCACTTGGATGCTCTTCTTCTCTCTATTTCACTTTGAATGGCCCTTTTTGTGCTTATGGGAGATTTTCCTTGTAATCTCTTTCCTAAATGTTTTCTCCCACTTCCATGCCGTCTTCCCTAGCTCTCCTCTTGATTTTATAGCTTTTGATGGCGTGGAAACAAGAATATAGCCGTTAGAGACAAAAATAGAGCCGTTGGACACAGTCTGCACTTCCTGACAATATTACCGTTGGGATCGGAGTCGACTCGCGCGATCAGGAGTCGACTCGTCTGTTGCAGGAGTCGACTCGTGCTTTACTGGAGACGACTCGGCCACTGTTCCAAATTTGAATTATTGTGCATCCTCGACTGGGAGTCGACTCGTCTTAACCCGGAGTCGACTCGCCAACATCTGGAGCTGACTTGGCATCTTCGGAGTCGGCTCATCCCATGAATTCAGAGGACATACTTTCTAATTTTCTTCCTCGAGTCGACTCGGATTCTCTTGGAGTCGACTCGGCTCTCAGAGCCCGAAAACTGATCCTCTGCATTTTTGGCTTGTCTGGTCTTGGAGTCGACTCAAACTGTTCCGGAGTCGACTCGGCTCTCAGTTTCCGAAACACAGCCTTCTGCCATTTTGGTGTAGCGCTGCCTTGGAGTCGACTCGAGTTGTCTGGGAGTCGACTCAGATCTCAGAGTCCGAAAATTGCTCTCTGACTTTTTTCTTGTGTTCCACTGAGAGTCGACTCTCGCTTTCTTTGGAGTCGACCTGCCAACCATTGGAGTCGACTCGCGTTCCACAGGAGTCGACTCGAATCTCAGGGTCGAAAATCGCTCTCTGACTTTTGCCTTGTTTTCCTTAGGAGTTGACTTGCCAGCTATTGGAGTCGACTCGAGTTCTTTAGGAGTCGACTCGCCTCTCAGGGTCCAAAATATCTTTTCTGTCTTTCTGTCTGTTACTCCCTGGAGTCGACTCGTTCTACTCTGGAGTGGACTCAACAAGCATCGGAGTCTACTCGAATTCCTCAGGAGTCGACTCGAAGACTATTCTTTTGAATTTTCCTTTGAATTTGCTCCTCCAATTTGAATCCTTTGAACTTGAGACTTGGGCCAATAAATTGTAGCTTTCTTCCAACTTTTCTTGAGAGCTTTGGAGGCCTTCTTGTGTTTTTCCAACTTGCTATGTTCCTTGCAAAATAAATATCTTTCTCCTTGCAACACAAACATTAGTATTTATACTTCAAGGTTTTGTGATCATCAAAATCAATCTTTAAATCAATCTTTGGGTCATCAGTCTCCCCCTTTTTGATGATGACAAAACTTGGAGTATATGCAATATAAAATATATTGTGTTCTAGAAGTAATACATAGCTAAGTTGCATGAAGTAGAAAACATATATATTTAAAAACATACTTCATGATAATGCTTTAGATTTAATCAGCTTAACACAATCAACATATTTCAATTTAAGCTGAGTTGGTGTTCAATGCAAAACACAAAGCATTATGAGCATATACTTAGATATTTCTCCCCCTTTTTGACAACATCAAAAAGATAGTGAAACATGAAGCACAAAGATAAGAATACTAAAATATTTCTTTTCCTTATTGTACTATGATTTGCATGTCAGATTATTGCAAGGATATGAATCATAAAACTCAAGGCAATAATATTAGAATCAGATTAATGAGCATAGATCAGAGCCAATTAAGATAATTTCAGAGCAGAACACATCGAATGTGATTTCAAGAAGTTTTCTAATTTGATACCACAGATAGTTTTCTAATCAAGTGTAGGTGGAATCTTTCTTAAGTTAATTCAAGAAGTCCCACAAATGATATTCAAGGAAAACACGAATGGAAATCTAACCTCTCTTCAATAATAAGTATGAAAGCTTGTTCATTTAAGAACTTTTGCCCAAAATATTAAGTATTTTATCAACATGAGAGCAATTTAATTAATTTTCAGAGTATAAGATCAAAACTCATATACTTGAAAAACATATCATCATGTTGGATCATTAATTCTTAATGACTTCAAAGTTCTTTAATGATAATAAGAGCATTGGGGCACAAATACCAAAATATGGATTCATGCAATTTTTGATATATCTTAGAGCTCTCTTAAAGACTTTCTTTTATTCCTTTAGAAAATAAGCACAATTTGATACATAAAAATAGGAATTGGCACAAAATTTAAGTTCTAAGGAGCAAGCCAATTAGGACTCATTAGTGAATTTCAAAATAGATTTTCTAAGAGATACTCAAGAAACTTCAACACGTTAGTCTCCCCCTTTTTCATTCAATTAGAGGCTCTTAAGATCAACTATTTGAATTGCAATTTGATTCATGATTGATGCATAAGATATACTAACCAAATAACAAGCTTCAAGGTGTATCGTAAAAATTTTCAGATTTAAATTTCAGATGATAAATATTGGAGAGTATTAGGATCACTTTTCATTTAGTATTCTGTCTCTCTCCTTTAGTTATAGATTTATGCAATTAAGTTCCATAATACCTCTCCT
This sequence comes from Phoenix dactylifera, assembly GCF_051530095.1. Lineage (NCBI taxonomy): Eukaryota > Viridiplantae > Streptophyta > Magnoliopsida > Arecales > Arecaceae > Phoenix > Phoenix dactylifera. Next base: position 1,367,314 of record NC_143206.1, on the reverse strand, counting down.
TCTGAAATTTTCTTTCTCCCCCTCAATTGATTATTCCATTTAACAGTTTAGAGTTTGAAGATAATGTTCAATAAAATTGTCAATCTCAAAAATATGTTTTCCATAAGTTTCAGCTTATTTTCATAAGACTCAAGGTATGAGATAAGACAACCTTTATAGAACTCTTCTCAAGGCATAAACTTATAATTAAAGCAAGTATTGCATTATAAGGAGGTTCATCAAAATCAATCCATAAAAATCAAGGTATGCTTCAAATTGAAGTAACTTTAGGATAAGATATCTAAAGCTCCCCCTCAAAAGATGCATACTTCTTTAATCATTCTTTTCTTTTGTTGAATTTCAGATTTTAATGTTAAACGTGAATAAACCTGAAACTTTATGATATCAAGAATGTAGAGTGATCTAGAATTATTCAAAATTTATAGTAATCACTCTTTCTAATCCTTTAAGAACAAGTTATGCTTTCTCCTAATCTTAGAGAATATTAATCAGAAAATGATTCATTTGAAGTTCAGTTTCTTTCAAAAGCATTTACATTTCTTTCTTTTAGAATCATTTGAGTGAGCTGAAATATTTCTAGCTTTAAGATTATTCACTCTATATATATTCTGATGGAAGTCTTTAAGAATATAGGAGAGAAAAACATATAGATGATCATTGAGGTATATTTATAGAACTCAATTTCTTAATCATAGTTTTTCACCAATGTATACATGAAACACACTAAATTTTTTTAAAATCAAAATAAGATCATATATTTAGAAATTTTTGTTTACGGTCAAGATCATCGAAAGACACATCATTTGGACCAATATTAGTACACTTTAAAGATAAGAAATGATATGTTTCGGATGCGTATCGGAGCAATCAACCAAAGGCATCAAAATTAATTCTGTTTTTCTTACATTAAGATGTTATTTAGAAATCATATGGAGTTTAAGCTTTTATACAAAATCAGATTCTGAATTTTCATAAGAATTTCCAAGAAGGCTCTCAAAATTTGAGATATGTATCTTCTACTTTGTAGCTCATCTTAAATTACTAAGATTGAAAACACATATTTCAATAACATTAGAGCACTTTCAGAATCTTTGTATTTAGTATTGAGTTTCGATACAAAATGGAGGATATTTTAACAAGTATTAGGATATTATGTATCAAAGTTAGGCAAGTAGAAAGATAGATCAAGATCAATTCATTTTGCCTAAATAGAGATATCTTTCTCTTCTCATTTCAACTTTCACATTTTAACGATGATTGTGAATGACAAATCTGAATTTTCTTACCAAACAAAATTTTATGTAGTATTTCAAACAATCAATCAAATTGTTCAAGCATGAAGCATTACAAAATATTGAGAATCCATAATTTAAAGCATCATGCCATATGCAAAATATATTATGTGTTAAGTCATGCATTAGAATATTAAGAGTAAGAATGTTAAGGATCAAAATCAATTCTTTTCAAATAAACTCCCCCTATTTAAATATAATTTTGCAATGATTTCATCCTTAAAGTGTGTTTTCAAGTGATTAATAAATTTGACTTGATTCTTCTTATATACTTTCATTTACTTTGTCTTTCATTTTTAACTTTCTTATGTTCTATACTCTATTTGCTCCCTATCCGGTGGAGTTGGGAAGGGCACGAGGTACTACCACTAGCCTCCCTCTTGTGCCGTCCCTAATATGCCCTACACCGAATAGTTGGGTCAAATAGTGCCGGGTACTACCACTAGCCTCCCCATTGGCACCATCCCTATGATGAGCAATATAGAAAGGTTAAAATGTTTACTTCAAATTCTCCCTGTTTAAGTGTAATTAATTATGGATTTTATTCCTTCCAAATGTGCCGAATATATTATGCTTGTTTTGCTTTTCCTTAAGATTGAAGTATTTGCCTTTTACTTAGATCTTTACTTCTCTTGAATAATGTTCATTTTCTTTTCTTTATCTCTCTTTCATTTTGTTATTCTCAAGTAATTTACATGAAAGAGCAGAATAAAGAAATAATCAAATGTATCATATAGAGGTATATCATGCAAACAACATTTTCATTATGCCCAAGAATTCGTAGCTTCTCACAAGTTATTCTAAATCAAAGTTTTAATCATATACTTGTGTATTTCATGGTTATGATATATCCATAGAAATATTTTAGTTTGAGCAAACCATGAAACAATTTCCAAAAGCATAAGTCAATTAATACATATATGGACATGATATCAAAAGATTAACAATTAATGATTTTAATCATGTCATAATAAGATTTAAAGTTATTGACTTTGCTCAGCTAATTTATGAGAGAGATATCTAGAATTACTTATTCATTATATGTTCTTCAAGCCAAACTAGATTTCTTATGTGTGAACCTTTGGCTGAAGAAGATCCTCTCTCTTGTTTGCATGTGAATGTTTATTGTATCTTATGTGGAGGTGTCCTTCAAGCTGAAATCACTCATTTTCTTGCTCAAGGATTCTGCATTATTACCAAACTCCTTTTCTTTCTTGAAAGAAAGTCTTTTAGTTTCTTTAAGATACAACCCATTCATCCAACATATTTCTAACTAGATGACTCAATTTAAGATAAGATAATAGTTGAATATTGAGTCACTTTACTCAAGAGATTGCCTAAATATAAGCAAGCACATATCACTTGAACTAAAGAAATAGTTTCATTAACCAAGATAGTTCAAGGACAAGCATGTAAGGCAATGGAAAGATTTATCAAGGTCAAATCAATTTCTTATTTCCAAAATCAATTTAGTTTAGATTCTATTTGCTTAAGATAATTATCAAAAGGATATGTTAGCTAGGTTCTAATCAACTTATCTTAAACGGTTGTTTCTTTCAAAATATGATTCATTAAAGTTGGATTGAAGTCTTGCATAAGGTCACATAATAAGCATACATTCAGGTCTACTAGCTGTATGATAAAATAATTATTCTATCATGCTTCAATACAGCTTTAAACAATAGATCTACTTTGCTCATCCTTTTCAAATTCTACAAGATGGGGTCATAGATATACCTTCTTCATGCCAATCTTCTATAAGGGTTTTCTTGTGGACTAACTTTGGTCAATGAAGATCCCCCTTTCTTGTTTGTCTTAATTTGGAGTTTGAGAGAAGATGTTAATTCATTCATCATATATATTTCAAACTCACCTTACATGAGCTAAGTAAAATCTTCATATAACTCTTCATTAGTAGAACCAAAAATGATGTCATCAATGCATACTTTGAGCAAATAAGATATCACAAATTCTTCTTTTTGATGCATAGATTTATCACTATTACTTTCTATCAAAAAAGGTTACTTAAGCTTTTATATATCATGCTTTTGATGCTTGTTCCAAATCACATATTGCTTTATCATATATGTAATGTGTAATCTTTAGATATGGTGGTTATTTTACATAGATCTCCTTTTTTAATGAAATAACCACATAGGAGTGAATTCTACACATTCATTTGACAGAATATAAAGCTCATGAAGCAAGCACATGATGATGGTGATCTTGACTTCTAATCATGCAAAAATTTCATCAAGATCTATTTCTTCTTTTCGTGATTTAGTCTTTTAGTAGTCATCAATTTTTTTTTATTAAGTGCATTTCTGAAAAACTCAATTTGGTTCTAATTATTAACATGTTTTTAGATTGTTATATGTAAAAGATTAACCATATGCATATATAATTTGATCTTAGTATCTTGATAATAAATCATTAGTCTCATAAAGAATAAAATGACTTGATATTTCTGCAACTAAAATCTTTTCATTGAATATTCTATATGCATTGCTTGATGAATGATATCCAAGGATAGACATATCTCTAGGCATTATTTTCATAAGAACATATCAAGCATAACGTGTATGACTGAAAAATATGAAAGATATGCAATGGTTCTGATGACCCAAAGATTGATTCATAGATTGATTTTGATGATCACAAAACCTTGAAGTATAGATACTAATGTTTATGTTGCAAGGAGAAAGATATTTATTTTGCAAGGAACATAGCAAGTTGGAAGAACACAAGAAGGCCTCCAAAGCTCTCAAGTTGGAAGAAAGCTACAATTTATTGGCCCAAGTTTAAAGTTCAAAGGATTCAAATTGGAGGAGTAAAATCAAAAGAAAAATTCAAAAGAACAGTCTTCGAGTCGACTCCAGTGGAACGCGAGTCGACTCCGATGGTTGGTAGGTCGACTCCAAAGAAAGCAAGAGTCGACTCTCAGCGGAACACAAAGAAAAAGTCAGAGAGCATTTTTGGGACTCTGAGATTCGAGTCGACTCCCGCATTGCACGAGTCGACTCCGAGACTCCGCGACCATCAACAGACAGAAAACCAAGTTACTGCCTCTGAGATTCGAGTCGACTCCCAGACAGCTCGAGTCGACTCCAAGGCAGCGCTACACCAAGATGGCAGAAGGCTGTGTTTCGCAAACTGAGAGCCGAGTCGACTCCAAGGAAGTTCGAGTCGACTCCAAGACTGGACGAGCCAAAAGACAGAGGATCGGGAGTTCGGGCTCTGAGATTCGAGTCGACTTCCGGGACAGTCGAGTCGACTCGAGAGGACAAAATTCAAAATTGGATCCACGGACTTCAGTGGATGAGCCGACTCCGAAATTGCCAAGTCAGCTCCAGAAGTTGGCGAGTCGACTCCAGGTTAAGACGAGTCGACTCCCAGTCGAGGCAAGCACATTAATTCAAATTTGGAACAGTGGCCGAGTCGTCTCCGGTAAAACACGAGCCGACTCCTGCAACAGGCGAGCCGACTCCTGATCGCGCGAGTCGACTCCGATCCCAACGGTAACATTGTCAGAAAATGCAGACTGTGTCCAACGGCTCTTTTTCTTGTCTCTAACGGCTATATTCTTGTTTCCACGCCATCTAAAGCTATAAAAACAAGAAGAGAGCTAGGGGAGAACTCATGGAAGTGGGAGAGATCATCTAGGAAAGAGATCTCAAAGAGATTACAAAGGAAATCTCCCATAAGCACAAAAGGGCCATCCAAAACGAAATAGAGAGAAGAAGAGCATCCAAGTGAATCCGAAAGCTTCCTCTCCATCCGTGTGCTGCCTCGGGGATCCTCTACTTCATGCCAAATCAGAGGAGGATCAAGTAAAGAAGAAGCCGAGCTCCTCCATCTTCAAAACTCGTTTGAGGGCTTCTCTTTACTCTATTTGTTTATATTGTCATATTTGCTTGTTTAAGAAGCTTTGTTTTGTTTTATACTTTGTTTTAATATCTTGTAACTTGATTCAATCAAGGGATTGAATCAAGGGGTTAAGGTTTGTTGGTGAGCCAAAGAAAAACCAACGGTGATAAGGTTGGTTGGTGAGCCAAGTTAAAACCAACGTGTGTAAGGGTTTGATTGTGAGCCCGGGAAAACAATCGGGGTTGGTTCTAGTCGGTGAGCCTGGGAAAACCGACCGAGTTCGTTGTGCGCTCGTAAAACAACAAGTTGGGTTGTGAGCTTGTAAAACAACCGGCTGTAATCGGTAGGATTATAGTGAAATTCCCAAGAGGTCTTGGGGAGTGGATGTAGGTGCTGGGGTGCACCGAACCACTATATGTCCTTTGTGTTTGTAATGCCTCTAGTTATTGTCTAACTAACACACTTACTTACTTAGATAAATTGCTTGGTTAATTCTTATCCGCACATCCCTTAGTTGCAAGCATATTTAATCAAGTCGAAGTCTATACATCAAACCCTTGCTAAGTTTAACTTTCACTGTGCATCTATACAACTTAGCATAGTTAATCAAAAAGTTTAAGAAGTAGCATAAAAGTTTTAAAAGACCCAATTCACCCCCCCTCTTGGGTTGTATCTACTGGGCAACAAGTGGTATCAGAGCAGGTGCTCTAAGTTTAATCATTGATCTCACGATCAAGAGCTAAAGATCATGACAACTCAAATAGATAGTTTTCTAGGAGAAGGACAATCAATTAATACACCTCCACTATTTAATGGCATAAACTATACACATTGGAAAATACGCATGCGCATCTTTATTCAATCACAAAACTATTACTTATGGAAAATCATAATAAATGATCTTCACATACTCTCTCAAACTTTTAATGAAAAGGACTTAGCACAATTGAATGCTGATGCTATGAACATATTATATTGTGCTATTCAAGAAACAAAGTTTAATGAAATTTCTGCATGCTTATCTGCTAAGGAGATCTGGGATACTTTAGAAAATATTTATGATAAATCTCAGATTAGCTCTCATGTGCTTCAATTACATTCTAACAATGAGACTGCAGAAAACGGTGTTGAATCTCCCACCTCAGTCGAGTCGACTCCAAGTATTTTAGAGTCGACCCTCAAGATAACCGAGTCGACTCCAATAGGTCCGAGTCGACTCCGAGGCAAATCAGCTTTCTAAAGACAAAGAAAAAGAGGAAGCAAGAAGAAAGGAAGAAAGAGATAAAAAGGAAGAAAGCCTTGACCAAGAAAGAGTCAAGCCAGAAAATAAAAGTTAGGAGCAACAATGATGATATTAGCTCCAAGAAACTACAAGAGGTAACGGACTTGTGCTTTATGGCACAGGAAGACAAGGTAAAATCTGAATCTACTTTTACCTCAAATGATTTTCAAGACGAATTCTCTTATGATGAATTATTAAATGCTTTTCACGACTTGTATAGTGAATGTAGAAAATTAGCTGTAAAGAATAAAAATCTTAAGAAACTAAATCTGAAAATTTCAAAAGAAAGAAATTCTAATGATGAAATACAAGAGAAACTAAATTCTGAAAATGAAAGCTTAAGGTCATTTTTAGAAGAATTAATTCAGAAAAATCATAGCTTAATTAGAGAAAATCAAAACTTAAGTAAAGAAATTAATCAATTAAAATCTTTTATTAACAAATTCACCGTAAGCTCAGAACGATTGAAAATGATGTTTGAAAGCCAATATGTTGCTTATGATAAATCAAAACTTGGCTTGACTCCTTTACTTAACAATAAATCTCTAGAGAAAAAGGTTATCAATTCACCATGCAAACCATTAAATAAGATAACTTATCTCAAACATGAAAAGAATGGGCATAACAACTTTTTCCATCATTCTAACACAATTAAATCAAATGGTAAAATTATTACTATTAAACAGATTTGGGTTCCAAAAGGAACCATATGTCCTAACTCTCAAGGACCCAAGCAAGCTTGGGTACCCAAAATGAAAATATGAGGATATAGACATAGATGTGCCAAGATACCCATGGAACAAATAAACTCATACAAGTGGGTGTTCTAGACACACTGAAACTTAAAACATACTTATGAAAAGTAATTTTAAATAAAAATAATAATAATAATAATAATAAGGAAATCAGTAATTCTTGCATCTCATCATTATTTGTGCTTTAGTATTTGATATGATTTGCTAGTAGTGATCAATTTTGTGATATAGAAAATACTTTTGGAAATATAATCAAATCTCTTCATTTTTTAGTATACTTTACTCACTATTGGATAAGTTGCTAAATGATTAATCAATTTATTAAGAATAACTCTATGAATTCTCTATATGCTTGATTGAGAGTTATTATCCATGGCATTATTGTTTATTGATCATAGATATGATAATGTGTACTTGGTATGCTTTTGAATATATGCACTATGAATACCAAGAAACCATCCTTGGCATATAAAATCAACTCATGCTAGTATGTACTTAATCTCAAAAGACCTTGCCATAGGCTTACTTAGATTATCTACTTAAAGGTCAAAGTTTTGCTATGCATGCTAACTAAGGAAACAAACAAAAATCATTTCTAAATCTAAAGATGTTGTTTCCATCTCCAAGTTTTTTCAAAAGCTTACATTGGATTTATTCTTGAAAAATAAAACTGAAGTATTTTTCTGTATTTACTAAATCTTGTAAAAGTGGTTCAAATGATAAAGGTTTCCAAACTGTGAAGATAAAGAGTATCATGGCACAGTGTTGAAAACCAAAATTCTGATAAAGGTTATACAGAAAATAATATTAAATCCAATGATTTCAGCACCAAGGACACCATAAGCAAAATAGGATTAATAGAATTCTTGAAGAAATGAAAAAGACAATTATGTATGATAGTCATCTACTTAAATAATTTTTAAAAGACTATCATCACTGCTTGTCATACATATGATTTCTATTTTTGATGAAAATTTTGATCTTCTGAAAAATGGAAAATGAACCATTGCATATCTTTCATATTTTTCAGTCGTACATGTTATTATGAAAATAATGCCAAATCTGATAAAGATACTTCTATCCTTGGATATCATTCATCAAGCAATGCATATAGAACATTCATGAAAAATTCTAGTTGTAGAAGTATCAATTCATTTTATTCTTTATGAGACTAATGATTTATTATCAAAATACTAAAATCAAATTATATGGTTAATCTTTTACATATACACTTAATGAAGAAAAATTGATGACTACTAAAAGACTAAATCAAGAAAAGAGAAAATAGATCTTGATAAAGATTCTTGCATGATTAGAAGTAAAGATCATCATTATCATGTGCTTGCTTCATGAGCTTTATATTCTGTCAAATGAATGTGTAGAAGTCACTCCTATATGGTTACTTCATTAAAAAGGAGATCTATGAAAAATAACCACCATATTTAAAAATACACATTACATATATGATAAAGCAATATGTGATTTAGAACAAGCATCAAAAGCATGATATATAAAAGCTTAAGCAACCTTTTTGATAGAAAGTAATAGTGATAAATCTATGCATCAAAAAGATGAATTTGTGATATCTTATTTGCTCAAAGTATGCATTGATGACATCATTTTTGGTTCTACTAATGAAGAGTTATATTGCAAAGTGAATTTGAAATATGATGAATGAATTAACATCTTCTCTCAAACTCCAAATTAAAACAAACAGGAAAGGGGATCTTCATTGACCAACGTTAGTCCACAAGAAAACTCTTATAGAAGATTGGCATGAAGAAGGTATATCTATGACCCCATCTTGTAGAATTTAAAAAGGATGAGCAAAGTAGATCTATTGTGTTAAAGCTGTATTGAAGCATGATAGAATAATTATTCTATCATACAGCTAGTAGACCAGATTGTATGCTCATTATGTGACCTTGTGCAAGACTTCAATCTAACTTTAATTAATCATATTTTATTGATAACAAATAAATCATAATCTGAATTTTGATAGAAACAAATGTTTAAGATAAATTGATTAAAACATAGTTAACATATCTTATTGATAATTATCTTAAGCAAATAGAATCTAAACTAAATTGACTTAAACTATCTTGGTTAATGAATCTATCTCTTTAGTTCAAATGATATGTGCTTGCTTATATTTAGGCAATCTCTTGAGTAAAGTGACTCAACATGCAACTATTGTCATATCTTATATTGAGTCATTTAGTTAAAAAAATATATATGTTGGATGTATGCTTTGTATCTTAAAGAAACTAATGACCTTCCTTCAAGAAAGAAAAATGAGAAATTTCAACTTGAAGGATATCTTCATGTAAGATACACTAAACATTCACATGCAAACAAGAGAGAGGATCTTCTTCAGCCAAAAGTTCACACATAAGAAATCTAGTTTGGCTTGAAGAACATATAATGAATAGGTAATTTAGATACCTTTCTCACAAATTAGTTGAGCAAAGTCAGTAACTTAAATCTTATTATGACATGATTAAATTCTTTAATTATTAATTTTTTTGATATCATGTCTATATGTGTATTGACTGACTTATACTTTTAGAAATTATTTCATGGTTTGCCCAAACTAAAATATATCTTTGCCTATGTCATAACCATGAAATACACAAGTATATGCTTAAAATATTGATGTAAAATAACTTGTGAGAAGTTATGAATCCTTGAGCATAATGAAAATGTTGTTTGCATGATATACATATATATGATACGTAAGATTAATTCTCTATTCTGCTCTCTCATGAAAATTACTTGAGAATAACAAAAAGAGAGAGAGATAAAGAAAAGAAAATGGATATTATTCAAGAGAAGTAAAATCCAAGTAGAGGCAAACACTTCAACCTTAAGGAAAAGCAAAACAAACTTAATATATTCGACACATTTGTGAGACTTGTGTGAGCATTCTTTTGGAAGGAATAAAATCCATAATTAATTACACTTAAATAGGGAGGTTTTGAAGTAAACATTTTAACCTTTCTATATTGCTCATCATAGGGATGGTGCCAATGGGGAGGCTAGTGGTAGTACCCGGCACTATTTGACCCAACTATTCGGTGTAGGGCATATTAGGGACGGCACAAGAGGGAGGCTAGTGGTAGTACCTCGTGCCCCTTCCCAACTCCACCGGATAGGGAGCAAATAGAGTATAGAGCATAAGAAAGTTATAAATGAAAAACAAAGTAAATGAAAGTAGAATTAAGTCAAATTTTTAATCACTTGAAAACACACTTTAAGGATGAAATCATTGCAAGATTATATTTAAATAGGGGAAGTTTATTTGAAAAGAATTGATTTTGATCCTTGACATTCTTGTTCTTAGTATTTTAATGCATGACTTAACACATGGTATATTTTGCATATGGTATGATGTCTTGATTTATGGATTCTCAATATTTTGTAATGTTTCATACTTGGACAATTTGATTGAATGTTTGAATTGCTACATAACATCTTTTGTTTAGTTTTATTGAAAAGAAATTTCAGATTTGTCATTCACAATCATTGTTAAAATCTGAAAGCTAAATAAAATTGTAGAAAGGAGAAGAGAAGAACATCTCTATTTAGGAAAAATAAATTGATATTGATCTATCTTTCTACTTGCCTAACTTTGATACATAATGTCCTAATACTTGTTAAAATATCCTTTATTTTGTATCGAAACTCAAAATTAAACACAAAAATTCTGAAAGTGCTTTAATGTTATTGAAATATGTATTTTTCAATCGTAACAATTTAAGATGAGCTACATTATGAAAGATACATATCTCATATTATGACTTAGAAAGCTTCTATTAAAAATCCTATGTAATTCAGAATCTGATTTTGTATAAAAGTTTAAACTCCATATGATTACTAAATAAAATGTTAATGTAAGAAAAACAGAATTTATTTTGATTGCTCCGATACGCATTCGAAACATATCATTTCTTACCTTCAAAGTATACTAATTTTGATTCAAATGATGTGTCTTACGATGATCTTGATTGCAAGTAAATATTTTTAAAATATATGACTTTATTTTAATATTTAAAAAATTTATTGAGCTTCATGTATACATTGCTGAAAAACTGTGATTAAGAAATTGAGTTCTATAAATACACATACCTCAATGATCATCTATATATTTTTCTCTCCTACATTCTTAGAAACTATCATCAGAATATATATATATAGAGTGAATACTATAAATTTTGAATAATTCTAGATCACTCTACATTCTCGATAACATAGAATTTCAGTTTTATTCACGTTTATTATTAAATTCTGAAATTCAACCAAAGAAAAGAATGATTAAAGAAGAATGCATCTTTTGAGGGGGAGCTTTAGATATTCAGTATCTTATCCTAAAGAAACTTTAATTTGATGCATACCTTGAATTTTATGGATTGATTTTGATGAACCTCCTTATATTGCAAGACATGCTTTAATTACCTTGAGATGAGTTCTATAAAGGCTGTCTTATCTCAAACCTTGAGTCTTATGAAAATGAGTTGAAACTTATAGAAAATATATTTTTGAGATTGACAATTTTATTGAACATTATCTTCAAATTCTAAACTCTTAAATGGAATGATCAATAGAGGGGGAGAAAGAAAATTTCAGAAGGAGAGGTCTCACGGAACTTAATCGCATATATCTATAACTAAAGGAGAGAGGAAGAATACAAAATGAAAAATGATCCTAATACTCTCCAATATGTATCATCTGAAATTTAATCTGAAAATCTTTATGATACACCTTGAGGCCTGTTATTTGGTTAGTATATCTTATGCATAAATCATGAACCAAATTGCAAGTTGAGCTTAAAGAGCCTCTAACTTAATGAAAAAGGGGGAGAATAACGTGTAAAATTTTCTTGAGTATCTTTTAGAAAATCTATTTTGATATTCACTAATGAGTCCTAATTGACTTGATCTTTAAAACTTAAATTGTGTGCCAATTCATTATTTTATGTATCAAATTATGCTTATTTTCTAAAGGAATAAAAGAAAGTCTTTAAAAGAGCTCAAAGATGTATCAAAAATTGCATAAACTCATATTTTGGTATTTGTGCCCCAATGCTCTTATTATCATATAAGAACTTTGAAGTCATTAAGAATTAATGATCCAACATGATGATATGTTTTTCCAAATATATAAGTTTTGATCTTTTACTCTGAAAATTAATTAAATTGCTCTCATGTTGATAAAATACTTAATAGATTGGGCAAAAGGTCTTAAATGAACAAGCTTTCATACTTAGTGAAGAGAGGTTAGATTTCCACTCATATTTTTCCTTGAATATCATTTGTGGTACTTCTTGAATTAACCTAAGGAAGATTCCACCTACACTTGATTAGAAAACTATCTGTGGTATCAAATTAAAAAAAAAAACCTCTTGAATTCACACTCGATGTGTTCTGCTCTGATCTTTGTACTTAATGTTTCACTATCTTTTTGATGTTGTCAAAAAGGGGGAGAAATATCTAAGTATATGCTATATACTCAGAATGCTTTATTACTTTGAATTGAATACAAATCAGCTTAAAATTTAAATATGTTGATTGTGTTAAGCTGATTAAATCTAAAGCATTATCATGAAGTATGTTTTTAAATATATATGTTTTCCACTTCATGCAACTTAGCTATGTATTACTTCTAGAAATCAATATCTTTTATATTGCATATACTCCAAGTTTTGTCATCATCAAAAAGGGGGAGATTGATGACCCAAAGATTGATTCATAGATTGATTTTGATGATCACAAAACCTTGAAGTATAGATACTAATGTTTATGTTGCAAGGAGAAATATATTTATTTTGCAAGGAACATAGCAAGTTGGAAGAACACAAGAAGGCCTCCAAAGCTCTCAAGTTGGAAGAAAGCTACAATTTATTGGCCCAAGTTTAAAGTTCAAAGGATTCAAATTGGAGGAGTAAAATCAAAAGAAAAATTCAAAAGAACAGTCTTCGAGTCGACTCCAGTGGAACGCGAGTCGACTCCGATGGTTGGTAGGTCGACTCCAAAGAAAGCAAGAGTCGACTCTCAGCGGAACACAAAGAAAAAGTCAGAGAGCATTTTTGGGACTCTGAGATTCGAGTCGACTCCCGCATTGCACAAGTCGACTCCGAGACTCTGCGACCATCAACAGACAGAAAACCAAGTTACTGCCTCTGAGATTCGAGTCGACTCCCAGACAGCTTGAGTCGACTCCAAGGCAGCGCTACACCAAGATGGCAGAAGGCTGTGTTTCGCAAACTGAGAGCCGAGTCGACTCCAAGGAAGTTCGAGTCGACTCCAAGACTGGACGAGCCAAAAGACAGAGGATCGGGAGTTCGGGCTCTGAGATTCGAGTCGACTTCCGGGACAGTCGAGTCGACTCGAGAGGACAAAATTCAAAATTGGATCCACGGACTTCAGTGGATGAGCCGACTCCGAAATTGCCAAGTCAGCTCCAGAAGTTGGCGAGTCGACTCCAGGTTAAGACGAGTCGACTCCCAGTCGAGGCAAGCACATTAATTCAAATTTGGAACAGTGGCCGAGTCGTCTCCGGTAAAACACGAGCCGACTCCTGCAACAGGCGAGCCGACTCCTGATCGCGCGAGTCGACTCCGATCCCAACGGTAACATTGTCAGAAAATGCAGACTGTGTCCAACGGCTCTTTTTCTTGTCTCTAACGGCTATATTCTTGTTTCCACGCCATCTAAAGCTATAAAAACAAGAAGAGAGCTAGGGGAGAACTCATGGAAGTGGGAGAGATCATCTAGGAAAGAGATCTCAAAGAGATTACAAAGGAAATCTCCCATAAGCACAAAAGGGCCATCCAAAACGAAATAGAGAGAAGAAGAGCATCCAAGTGAATCCGAAAGCTTCCTCTCCATCCGTGTGCTGCCTCGGGGATCCTCTACTTCATGCCAAATCAGAGGAGGATCAAGTAAAGAAGAAGCCGAGCTCCTCCATCTTCAAAACTCGTTTGAGGGCTTCTCTTTACTCTATTTGTTTATATTGTCATATTTGCTTGTTTAAGAAGCTTTGTTTTGTTTTATACTTTGTTTTAATATCTTGTAACTTGATTCAATCAAGGGATTGAATCAAGGGGTTAAGGTTTGTTGGTGAGCCAAAGAAAAACCAACGGTGATAAGGTTGGTTGGTGAGCCAAGTTAAAACCAACGTATGTAAGGGTTTGATTGTGAGCCCGGGAAAACAATCGGGGTTGGTTCTAGTCGGTGAGCCTGGGAAAACCGACCGAGTTCGTTGTGCGCTCGTAAAACAACAAGTTGGGTTGTGAGCTTGTAAACAACCGGCTGTAATCGGTAGGATTATAGTGAAATTCCCAAGAGGTCTTGGAGAGTGGATGTAGGTGCTGGGGTGCACCGAACCACTATATGTCCTTTGTGTTTGTAATGCCTCTAGTTATTGTCTAACTAACACACTTACTTACTTAGATAAATTGCTTGCTTAATTCTTATCCGCACATCCCTTAGTTGCAAGCATATTTAATCAAGTCGAAGTCTATACATCAAACCCTTGCTAAGTTTAACTTTCACTGTGCATCTATACAACTTAGCATAGTTAATCAAAAAGTTTAAGAAGTAACATAAAAGTTTTAAAAGACCCAATTCACCCCCCCTCTTGGGTTGTATCTACTGGGCAACAGGTTCATTTTCAATTTTTCAGAAGATCAAAAGGAGTTTTCATCAAAAATAGATCTAATAGAAATCATATGTATGACAAGCAGTGATGATAGCTTTTAAAAATCATTTAAGTAGATTACTATCATACACAATTGTCTTTTTCATTTCTTCAAGAATTCTATCAACCCTATTTTACTTAAGGTGTCCTTGGTGCTGAAATACTTAATTTCTGTATAAACTTTATCAGGATTTTGGTTTTCAACACTGTGCCATGATACTTTCACAGTTTGGAAACCTTTATCATTTGAAACACTTTTTACAAGATTTAGCAAATACAGAAAATCATTTCAGTTTTATTTGCCAAGAACAAATCCAATGTAAGCTTTTGAAAACTTAGAGATGGAAACAACATCTTTAGATTTAGAAATGATTTTTGTTTGTTTCCTTAGTTAGCTAGCAACACTTTGACCTTTAAGAAGATAATCTAAGTAAGCCTATGGCAAGGTCTTTTGAGATTAAGTACATACTAGCATGAGCTGATTTCATATGCCAAAGATGGTTTCTTTAATCTTGGTATTCATAGTGCATATATTCAAAAGCACACCAAGTACACATTATTATATTTATGATCAATAGAGGATAATGCCATGGATACGAACTCTCAATCAAGCATATAGAGGACTCAAAAGGATAATTTAAGGAGGTTGATTAATCATTAACAAAGTATCCCTTAATATAGAAAAGTATAGAAAGTTGAAGAACTTTGACTTTATTTCTTCTATTTTAATTACTTTTCTTGATTATATTTTAAGTTTCACTCTTTAATGTGTGTCTAGATCACCCATTTATATGAAAGTTCCATTTGTTTCATGGGTATCTTGGCACACCTTCATCTACATCATCATATTTTCAGTTTGGGTACCCAAGCTTGCTTGGGTCCTTGAGAGTTAGGACATATGGTTCCTTTTGGAACCCAAATCTGTTTAATAGTAATAACTTTACCTTTTAATTTAATTGTGTTAGAATGATGGGAAAAGTTGTTATGCCCATTCTTTTCATGTTTGAAATAAGTTATCTTATTTAATGGTTTGCTTGATGAATTGATAACCTTTTTCTCTAGAGATTTATTGTTAAGTAAAGGAGTCAAGCCAAGTTTTGATTTATCATAAGCAACATATTGGCTTTCAAACATCATTTTTAATCGTTCTGAACTTACGGTGAATTTGTTGATAAAAAATTTTAATTGATTAATTTCATTGCTTAAGTTTTGATTTTCTTTAATTAAGCTATGATTTTTCTGAATCAATTCTTCTGAAAATGACCTTAAGCTTTTATTTTCAGAATTTAGTTTGTCGTGTATTTCAGCAATAGAATTTCTTTCTTTTGAAATTTCCAAATTTAGCTTTTTAAGATTTTTATTTTTCATAGCTAATTTACTACATTCACCATACAACTCATGAAAAGCATTTAAAAGTTCATCATAAGAAAATTCTTCATGAAATTCATTTGGTGTAAAATTAGATTCAGATTTTACCTTATCTTCTTGTGCCATAAAGCAAAAGTTAGTTACCTCTTGTAGTTCCTTGGAGCTAATATCATTATTGTTGCTCCTAGCTTTTATTTCCTTGCTTGACTCTTCCTTGGTCAAGACTTTCTTCCTTTTTATCTCTTTCTTTCTTTCTTGCTTCCTCTTCTTCTTTGTCTTTAGGAAGCTGATTTGCCTCAGAGTCGACTCGGTCCTTATTGGAGTCGACTCGGTTAACTTGAGGGTCGACTCTGGAATACTTGGAGTCGACTTGACTGAGGTGGGAGATTCAACACCTTTTTCTGCAATCTCATTGTTAGTAGGCAATTGAAGCACATGTGAGCTAATCTGAGATTTATCATAAATATTTTCTAAAGTATCCCAGATCTCCTTAGCAGATAAGCATGCAGAAATTTCATTAAACTTCGTTTCTTGAATAGCACAATATAATATGTTCATAGCATTAGCATTCAATTGTGCTAAGTCCTTCTCATTAATGGTTTGAGAGAGTGTGTGAAGGTCATTTATTATGATTTTCCATAAATAATAGTTTTGTGATTGAATAAAAATGCGCATGCGTATTTTCCAATGTGTGTAGTTTATGCCATTAAATAGTGGAGGTGTATCAATTGATTGTCCTTCTCCTAGAAAACTATCTATTTGAGTTGTCATGATCTTTGGCTCTTGATCGTGAGATCAATAATTAAACTTAGAGCACCCGCTCTGATACCACTTGTTGCCCAGTAGATACAACCCAAGAGGGGGGGGTGAATTGGGTCTTTTAAAACTTTTAACCTATTTCTAAAAGTTTTGATTAATTATGCTAAGTTGTATAGATGCACAGTGAAAGTTAAACTTAGCAACTGTTTGATGTATAGAATGTGACTTGATTGAATATGCTTGCAACTAAAGAATTCGCGGATAATAGTTAAGCAAGCAATTTATCTAAGTGAGTAATTGTGTAAGTTAGACAATAACAAGAAGCATTACAAACACAACAAACATATAGTGGTTCGGTGCACCCCAGCACCTACATCCACTCCCCAAGACCTCTTGGGAATTTCACTATAATCCTACAGATTACAGCCGGTTGTTTTACAAGCTCACAACCCAACTTGTTGTTTTACGAGCGCACAACGAACTCGGTCGGTTTTTCCAGGCTCACCGACTAGACCCACTCCGATTGTTTTCCCGGGATCACAATCGAACCCTTACACGTTGGTTTTACCCTCGGCTCACCAACAAACCTAACACCGTTGGTTTTCCCTTTGGCTTACCAACAAACCTTAACCCCTTGATTCAATCCCTTGATTGAATCAAGTTACAGGATATTAAAACAAAGTGTAAAACAAATCAAAGCTTCTTAAATAAGCAAATATAACAATATAAACAAAGAGAGTAAAGAGAAGCCCTCAAACGAGTTTTGAAGATGAAGGAGCTTGGCTTCTTCTTTACTTGACCCTCTTCTGATTTGGCACGAAGTAGAGGATTTTCGAGGCAGCACACGGATGAAGAGGAAGCTTTGGGATTCACTTGGATGCTCTTCTTCTCTCTATTTCACTTTGAATGGCCCTTTTTGTGCTTATGGAAGATTTCCCTTGTAATCTCTTTCCTAAATATTTTCTCCCACTTCCATGCCGTCTTCCCTAGCTCTCCTCTTGATTTTATAGCTTTTGATGGCGTGGAAACAAGAATATAGCCGTTAGAGACAAAAATAGAGCCGTTGGACACAGTCTGCACTTCCTGACAATATTACCGTTGGGATCGGAGTCGACTCGCGCGATCAGGAGTCGACTCGTCTGTTGCAGGAGTCGACTCGTGCTTTACTGGAGACGACTCGGCCACTGTTCCAAATTTGAATTATTGTGCATCCTCGACTGGGAGTCGACTCATCTTAACCCGGAGTCGACTCGCCAACATCTGGAGCTGACTTGGCATCTTCGGAGTCGGCTCATCCCATGAATTCAGAGGACATACTTTCTGATTTTCTTCCTCGAGTCGACTCGGATTCTCTTGGAGTCGACTCGGCTCTCAGAGCCCGAAAACTGATCCTCTGCATTTTTGGCTTGTCTGGTCTTGGAGTCGACTCAAACTGTTCCGGAGTCGACTCGGCTCTCAGTTTCCGAAACACAGCCTTCTGCCATTTTGGTGTAGCGCTGCCTTGGAGTCGACTCGAGTTGTCTGGGAGTCGACTCAGATCTCAGAGTCCGAAAACTGCTCTCTGACTTTTTCCTTGTGTTCCACTGAGAGTCGACTCTCGCTTTCTTTGGAGTCGACCTGCCAACCATTGGAGTCGACTCGCGTTCCACAGGAGTCGACTCGAATCTCAGGGTCGAAAATCGCTCTCTGACTTTTGCCTTGTTTTCCTTAGGAGTTGACTTGCCAGCTATTGGAGTCGACTCGAGTTCTTTAGGAGTCGACTCGCCTCTCAGGGTCCAAAATATCTTTTCTGTCTTTCTGTCTGTTACTCCCTGGAGTCGACTCGTTCTACTCTGGAGTGGACTCGACAAGCATCGGAGTCGACTCGAATTCCTCAGGAGTCGACTCGAAGACTATTCTTTTGAATTTTCCTTTGAATTTGCTCCTCCAATTTGAATCCTTTGAACTTGAGACTTGGGCCAATAAATTGTAGCTTTCTTCCAACTTTTCTTGAGAGCTTTGGAGGCCTTCTTGTGTTTTTCCAACTTGCTATGTTCCTTGCAAAATAAATATCTTTCTCCTTGCAACACAAACATTAGTATTTATACTTCAAGGTTTTGTGATCATCAAAATCAATCTTTAAATCAATCTTTGGGTCATCAGCATACTTGAGTTCCTTCGGCAAGGATTTCAATTCGAGCTTGGGTGCTTGCTCATGGGATAGTACTATTTTCACCTCTCGAGGCGACAACCTCTCAAATTCTCCTACGTTTGGTCTCCACCCATTGACCATCTTGATATCCAGATTATCCACAATAGGTGTGACTGACAAATCATCGTCATCGGTTCCATTAGGACACCAATCAATTAAGCTATCATTAGATGGGTCGTTAATTGCTTTAGCTAACAAATATTCTTCTGCGATGGTTTCAACCCAATCAACCTCCTTGCTCTCTTCGGAATCATTGGGTTGTTTGCATACATTAAAAATGTTCAATTCTAAGGTCATATTACCAAAAGAAAGCTTCATGACGCCATTCCTACAATTAATCAATGCATTAGAAGTTGCAAGGAATGGACGTCCTAAAATGACCGGAATCTGAGACTGTGAGTTCGAAGCCGGATGTGTGTCCAATACAATAAAATCGACAGGAAAGTAGAACTTGTCTACTTGGACTAATACATCCTCGATAATCCCCCTTGGAATTTTAACTGACCTGTCAGCTAATTGCAAAGTGACGGAGGTTGGCTTCAACTCACCTAAACCAAGTTGCTCATATACAGAATATCGCAACAAATTCACACTCGCCCCTAAATCTAACAATGCTCGCTCTATCCTAAAGTTGCCTATGATGCATGAGATGGTTGGGCAACCTGGATCTTTATATTTAGGGAGAATGTTGTGTTGCAAAATAGCACTCACATTTTCAGTTAAAAATGCCTTCTTCTTAACATTTAATCGGCGCTTAACAGTACACAAGTCCTTCAAAAATTTGGCATATGAGGGTACTTGTTTGATTGCATCAAGAAGAGGTATGTTGATCTTTACTTGTTTAAAAAGCTCAAGAATTTCAGAATTAGGTTCGAGCTTTTGCAACGGCTTTAACCGTTGTGGAAAAGGTGGAAAAAAAGGACATTCAACTTTCTCGGTAGAGGTTGGGACCTCAACTTCTTCTTTGTCCCTTTCATCGGCTTTGGGAGCATTAGAATTAGAAGTGACCTGCGGTCTCAATTGGATGGTTTGATCAATGACTTTTCCATTACGCAAAGTCATGATGCTCTTTGCATGCTCTGTACGCGAACTAGAAGGAGCTGTATTATTACTACCGTGCACTTGTGGGTTAGGTTGGGGTTAAGCTGGAAGCTTACCCTTCTCTTGGGTACTTAGGACGGTAGTCAACATTGACAATTGGTTCCTTATGTCTTCAAAATTTCGAGTATTTTGAGCATTGATATTAGCTTGACCTTGTAGAAAAGTTTGTATGGATTGCAAGGTATCCTCAATATTCGGCTTTTGAGAAGGTGGTGGTGCATAAGTAGGATGTGCAGGTGGAGGAGATGAATGGTGTGACTGTTGAGGATGATCGTTTCTCCACCTAAAGTTTGGATGATTCTTCCAACCAGGGTTATAGGTATTCGAGTATGGATTGTTATAAGGCTTTTGGTAGGAGTTCATAGCATTTGCTTGATCGTGCAAGACTTCCTTGAATGCCGGTATGGTGGGACAATCTGTAGTAGTATGACCCGACATATCGCAGATACCACAACACTCATTTCTAAGTTCTATAGTCTTGACAGGCTCAATCTTCCTAAGCTCAATTTCTTCTACCTTCCTAGTGAGGGCTGCCATTTTAGCATGAAGATCATCCTCAGTTCTGAGGTTGTAAAGGCCTCCCTGTACAGAGCTAGTAGGCTTAGGTAAAGACTTGGTGTTTCTATCCCCGTTATCCCAAAGTTGGGTAGTCTCAGCAAGGGAATCCAAATATTCCCATGCCTCATCAGGTTGTTTTTCTAAAAATCTACCATTGCACATGGTCTCTACAAATGTTTCAACTGTGGCGATAAACCTTCATAAAAGAAGCTAATGGTTCTCCAAGTTTTGAACCCGTGATGAGGGCATGAGAGAAGAAGGTCTTTAAATCTTTCCCAACATTCATAAAATGTTTCATTATCTTTTTGTTGGAAATTGCTAATATGTCTTTTTAAAAAGTTGGTCCTTTGTGTGGAAAAGAACTTCTTCAAAAATTCTCTATGCATATCTTGCCAAGTTCTTATTGATCTAGGTCGCAACGAGTTTAGCCATGTTTTGGCCTTATCTTTTAGAGAGAAAGGAAACAATGTCATCTTGAGGACATTCTCGGTGACGTTCGGCACTCTAAATGTAATGCTCAATTCTTCAAAATCTTTTAAATGAAGATACGGACTCTCGGACTCTAACCTGTGGAACTTGGGCAGCAATTGAATTACCCCGGGTTTGATGTCAAAATGTCCTACATTATCAGAAAAAATTATGCATGAAGGCTGACTAGTCCTAGCCAGTTGTGGGTATTGTCTTAGGGTCATAACATGGGGTTCACATTCTCGATCGTGGTGGCTTCCCGCATCTTCATTTAAATCAGCCATCTCACAAGGTGTGAGATATTGAGAAGGAATTTCAGGGGTATGTCCTAAGGGATGATCTAAAGTTGTACGACTTAATCGACCGGTGTCGTCCCTATTCCACTTTAGCATGCAAAATAATTCCCTCTCTCTTTTTTTTAAATAAAAATAAATATAAGTACCAACTAAAAATACCCTAAAATGACACCCTAAAACAAAAATCTATTCACAATCAAACATGCAACAAAACATTACACCTCAATTTCTAATGTTTTTTCTTAAATTTCTAGACAGCTCCTAACTGGTTTGAAGAGGACACCTAAGCCTCCAATCCGGTCTAATGAACCGAGTTGACCAGGTAAGCTCCCAGGTAAGTGGAGGGGTCACGATGCATTCGCAAAGGTCCCACTTAAAACCCACTTGCCTCGAATAGATGAACTGTCTCCCTTATAGGGACAAAGCTTGCCTAGACATCAACTAAGCCACAGAGCGAAATTGGTGCAACTTTCGGTGGTCTTCGTCCTATTGAGCTCGAATGTCCTTAGTGTTGGGGTATGTGGAGACCATTGGTGATGAAGAGAATTGAAGGAGAATCAATTCTGCATAATTCTGTCTGGCGGACTGTCGGAGTCGACTCGAGCTACAGTCGAGTCGACTCGGGAACAGTCGAGTCGACTCGGGAACAGTCGAGTCGACCTGGGAGGAGAAAGACCAGAAGACCGAGAAAACCATGTTTCTGTCTGGACTGTCAGAGTCGACTCGAGCTACAGTCGAGTCGACTTGAAGCATCGTCGAGTCGACTCGAGCTACAGTCGAGTCGACCCTAGATCGTGCCAGTTTTGTCCAGACGTGCCAGAGTCGACTCGAACCACAGCCGAGTCGACTCGGGCTCGCGGAAAATCGTACGGACGATTTTCTTTTGGTGTTTTTTGGTAGCGTTTTGACGGCTATGATCATCTGAAGGTCTTGAGACTATATATAGGACTCATGAGAGCCCTAGGAGTAGAGATATTCAAGGATATTTTGAGAGAGACTCTTGTTTTGTGCGGCTAGGGTTCTAGAGAAGAAGAGGATTGGGATCCTACTTCTTGTGCAAGGGGAATTCTGTGTGAATCTCTTGTAGAGCGATCGCGTGTGATCGTTCGGGTGTGTGCTATCTCTGTAATCTGTTCATCCTAATTGAGATTTGGAGCGGTAGAGGACGTAGGCTACTTGTAGCCGAACCTCGTTACATCTTTGTGTTTGCTTTGCTATTTTCTTCCTATTTCTTCTTCCTTTGGTTTGATAATCCGCTGCGGTGCTCAAGTGTTTTACCCTATTGAAACCACGGGGTAATCTTTTGCCCTTCGTAGCGGAAGCGAAGCGGTGATCCTTGAGTCCGGTGTCGAGGGAGCGAGAGAGTGCTTATCCGTTTGCTTCTCTCTTTGCTTGTCCGACGTTGGTGGTTGTACCGGTGTGAGTGGGTTCCGGTGCAGGGCGTCGCCAACAAGTGATATCAGAGCTATTGGTATTCTGCAATGGCGGATGAAGGAAAGTTGCGAATTGAGAAGTTCAATGGCACGAACTTCGGATTTTGGAAGATGCAAATAGAGGATTATCTTTACCAGAAAGATCTCTATTTACCTCTTGGAGGTAGAGCGAAGAAACCAGAGAAGATGTCCGATGAAGACTGGGAGGTCCTCGATCGGAAGACGCTCGGCACCATAAGATTGTCACTTGCATCCCAAGTGGCATTCAACATAAAAAACGAGAAGACGACGATGGAGTTGATGGCAACATTATCGCGGATGTACGAGAAACCCTCAGCATCAAACAAGGTATTTCTCATGAAGAGGTTGTTTAATCTTCGTATGAAAAATGGCGGCAGCGTAGCAGAATACCTCAACGAGTTCAATGGACTCACGGCCTAGTTGGAGTCAGTGGAGATTAGTTTTGACGATGAGATTCGGGCATTGCTAATCCTCTCCGGATTGCCTGATAGCTGGGAGGGCCTGGTGATGGCGGTGAGCAACTCTTCGGCGACGGGGAAGTTGATCTTTGATGACGTTGTGGGAGTGCTTCTGAGTGAAGAAGCAAGAAGGAAATCTTCTGGAGCTACGGAGTCGTCTGGAAGTGCACTAAACATCTCTAACCGGGGAAGACAAAAGAAGGACGGTCGATTTCGAAGCGACTCGAAGTCGAGATCCAGCAGGTCTCGAGCACCTCAGAACAAGGGAGCGAAGTGCTGGAACTGCGGGAAGATGGGGCACTTTAGGAGGGACTGCAAATCTCCTAAAGGGAAGCAAGGCGACCACACCGAAGGAGTCAGCAAGGATCTGGCAAATCTTGCTGAAAACGGTGACATGGATGCCCTCGTTCTATCTTTATCTACCGGTGACGAGTCTTGGGTGATAGACTCGGGCGCGTCTTTCCATGCTACATCCCAACGGAAGCTTCTTGGAGGATATGAGAAGGGAGACTTCGGCAAAGTCTACTTAGGGGATGGAGAGCCTTGCACCATACAAGGAAGGGGAAGCGCGGAAGTGAAGTTGATTTCTGGATCTTTACTTGAGCTTGAGGACGTACGGCACGTGCCTCAACTGCAGAGGAATCTGATTTCTGTTGGACAGTTGGCGAGCCAGGGGTACAAGACTATTTTCACAGCTGATCAGTGGAAGATATCCAGGGGTTCGTTGATGGTGGCTAGTGGCAAGAAGGTTGGGACACTTTATATCGCCAACGACACGGAGAACTCTATTGGAGTTGCTGCAGCAGATGTGGACGCCAAGTTATGGCATTGCAGACTTGGGCACATGAGTTATCAGGGACTGGAGGTGATGCACCAGTTGGGAAAGCTGCAGGGTCTCAGGAGTGTTGAGATGGCTTCTGTGAGGATTGTATTCTCGGAAAGCAGAAGCGTGTTTCATTCAACAAAGAAGGTAAACCTCGAAAGCAAGAAAAGCTAGATCTCGTGCACACGGACGTGTGGGGGCCTGCACCGATTTCTTCCATTGGTGGATCTCAGTACTATGTTACTTTTATTGATGATGCTACCAGGAAGCTTTGGGTGTTCTTCTTGAAGCACAAGTCAGAGGTATTTGGGGTCTTCAGGAGATGGCAGGCAATGGTAGAACTCGAGACAGGAAGGAGGTTAAAATGCCTGAGATCAGACAACGGTGGTGAGTATTGTAGCAGGGAGTTTGAGGACTACTGTGCAGAGGCTGGGATCGTCAGGCAGAGGATAATTCCAGGGACACCACAACAAAATGGAGTTGCTGAAAGGATGAACAGAATAATTAATGAGCGTGCCAGGAGTATGAGGATACATGCTGGATTGCCACAGCAGTTTTGGGCGGAAGCAGTTAACACTGCTGCCTACTTGATCAACAGAGGGCCATCAAAGAAACTTGAATTTGGGATTCCTGAGGAAGCATGGACAGCGAAGAAGATTGATTTGGCGCACTTACGAGTATTCGGTTGTACCAGTTATGTCCATGTTGATTCCAGTCAAAGAAGCAAACTAGACGCCAAATCAAAGAAGTGCATTTTCGTTGGATACGGAGGTCAACAGTTTGGGTATCGGTTTTGGGATCCCGAACACAGGAAGATCATTCGTAGTAATGATGTGGTATTTAATGAGAAAATGCAGCAGAGCACTGAATCAGAAACAAAACCTGTTGAGCCGTGTTTTATGGATCCTGAAGAGGAGTCTACAAATTCTGGTCAGAAGACTCAGTCAGAGCAAGAACCTGAAGTATTGGCACCCTTTCCACAACTAAGAAGGTCCACTCGTAGTACTCATGGGAAGCCTCCTCAAAGATATGATGGGACTCTTAGTTATTTGCTGCTCACAGATAATGGCGAACCTGAATGCTTCACGGAGGCATTGGAGGTTGATACTAGGAAGGAGTGGGAGTTGGCCATGGATGATGAGATGGAGTCATTGGAGCAGAATCAAACGTGGGATTTGGTGGATCTGCCCAAGGGGAAGAAAGCACTGTCAAACAAATGGGTTTACAGGCTGAAGGAAGAGCAGAATGGGAAGAAACGGTACAAGGCCAGGCTGGTTGTAAAAAAATTTCAGCAGAGAGCAGGTATCGACTTCACGGAGATCTTTTCTCCTGTAGTGAAGATGAGTTCTATTCGGGCAGTGCTGAGCATGGTGGCTTTTCTTCACGGAGATCTCGATGAGGAGATATATATGCAGCAGCCGGAGGGATACGTTGCAGCTGGCACGGGTGACTTGGTTTGCAAATTGAAGAAAAGCCTCTATGGTTTGAAACAGGCGCCCAGGCAATGGTATCTCAAGTTCGATAGTCAGGAGATGTCAGGAGGATCACTGTTGCTACTTCCGGGACTTCGGTACATATTACATTATCTTGCTATTATCTTACATTATCTTGCTATTACTTCCGGGACTTCGGTACATATTACATTATCTTGCTATTATCTTGCTACTTCCGGGACTTCGGTACATATTACATTATCTTGCTATTATATGTTGATGACATGTTAGTTGCAGGAGCTAGCATGCATGAGATTGCAAAATTGAAGCTGAAGCTGTCAAGAAAATTTGCAATGAAGGATCTAGGAGCAGCGAAACAGATCCTTGGGATGCGGATCAGCAGAGATAGATCTAAACATATCCTCAGACTATCTCAGGCAGAGTACATCAGCCGAGTACTCAAGAGATTCTGCATGGAGGGTGCCAAACCTATTGGCACACCACTAGGTGCCCACTTAAACCTGTGAGTCGCTTTATGAGCTGCCCAGGCTTGGAGCATTGGCGTGCGGTCAAATGGATATTGAGATATCTGAGAGGCACGGAGCACATGTCATTGTGCTATGGAGGTTCTGAGATCCGGTTACAGGGCTTTGTGGACTCAGACATGGCAGGGGACTTGGACGGCAGGAGGAGCACGACAGGGTACTTGTTCACCTTGGGCAGTGGAGCCGTCAGTTGGATTTCCAGGTTGCAACCAGTTGTTGCATTGTCGACTACGGAGGCGGAGTATGTGGCAGCCACAGAGGCGTGCAAGGAACTAATATGGCTTCAAGGCTTGATGAAGGAGCTTGGGAAGGAGCAGAAGGATTGCATGTTATATTCAAATAGTCAAAGTGCAATTCATCTGGCAAAGAATTCAGCTTTCCATTCAAGGACGAAGCATATTGACATACGGTACCACTTCGTGAGGTCATTGCTCGAGCAGGGACTCGTCAAGTTGGAGAAGATTCATACAAGTCAGAATTCTGCAGATATGTTGACGAAGGTCGTCACGGTGGAGAAGCTGAGGAGTTGTTCAGCTTCTGCTGGTCTTCATGCTTGAAGACGTTGAGGAGGCATCGTACCTATCTCACTAGGATGATTCAGTTTCAGTGGGAGCACAGAGGAGAGCCAAGTAACAAGAGGATATACCCAAGGTCTCCAAGTGGGAGATTGTTGGGGTATGTGGAGACCATTGGTGATGAAGAGAATTGAAGGAGAATCAATTCTGCATAATTTTGTCTGACGGACTGTCGGAGTCGACTCGAGCTACAGTCGAGTCGACTCGGGAACAGTCGAGTCGACTCGGGAACAGTCGAGTCGACCCGGAAGGAGAAAGACCAGAAGACCGAGAAAACCATGTTTCTGTCTGGACTGTCAGAGTCGACTCGAGCTACAGTCGAGTCGACTCGAAGCATCGTCGAGTCGACTCGAGCTACAGTCGAGTCGACCCTAGATCGTGCCAGTTTTGTCCAGACGTGCCAGAGTCGACTCGAACCACAGCCGAGTCGACTCGGGCTCGCGGAAAATCGTACGGACGATTTTCTTTTGGTGTTTTTTGGTAGCGTTTCGACGGCTATGATCATCTGAAGGTCTTGAGACTATATATAGGACTCATGAGAGCCCTAGGAGTAGAGATATTCAAGGATATTTTGAGAGAGACTTTTGTTTTGTGCGGCTAGGGTTCTAGAGAAGAAGAGGATTGGGATCCTACTTCTTGTGCAAGGGGAATTCTGTGTGAATCTCTTGTAGAGTGATCGCGTGTGATCGTTCGGATGTGTGCTATCTCTGTAATCTGTTCATCCTAATTGAGATTTGGAGCGGTAGAGGACGTAGGCTACTTGTAGCCGAACCTCGTTACATCTTTGTGTTTGCTTTGCTATTTTCTTCCTATTTCTTCTTTCTTTGGTTTGATAATCCGCTGCGGTGCTCAAGTGTTTTACCCTATTGAAACCACGGGGTAATCTTTTGCCCTTCGTAGCGGAAGCGAAGCAGTGATCCTTGAGTCCGGTGTCGAGGGAGCGAGAGAGTGCTTATCCGTTTGCTTCTCTCTTTGCTTGTCCGACGTTGGTGGTTGTACCGGTGTGAGTGGGTTTCGGTGCAGGGCGTCGCCAATACTTAGGGGCCAACGTCTAGTTGATTTTAGTTAAGCTTAGGATATTTATGCATTGGGGTGATTTTTGCGCTAAGGACGAGTGATGAAATCCCGACCTTATCTTTTTAAATGGGTTCTGCCCTTAAAATATTTTATGTTGATGCCTTATACTATATGCAACAATCAAGGGATTTTTTTTTTAATGTTTTATGACATGACATTAAATTTCATTGAATAGGTGATCAAGCAAATTATTTATTTATTTTTTTTTTAAATTTTATGAGTTGACGTTTGAAATTTAAATTCTGAAATTTGAAATTTAAAATTTTTAAAATTTTAGGTTTTTCCTCTTTTTCTAATTTTGAATGATCACACTTGATCTTTTCTTAAAGTTTTTTTTTTCAATTTTCAATTATCAACAAGGGTTAATAAGATATGATAACAATAAATTTTTTATTCTAAAAAAATTAAATACAGAAAATTCAAAGTAGAAAGCAGCAAGGTTTCGTATTAATCTGATGGTCTTAAAAATGTTAGAATGTCAATCAGATCGTTCAGATTATTGAACAATGTGTCTTGCACTAGCTGACCAAATTTGAGTCAAATCAGACGGCTAATTTCTATGATATCAGAGTTTGATGCAGACTGTGCAGGGAATTAAAAATAGTAGTAAAGATTTAATTTTTTTTTTCAAAAGAAAAATACTAACTACTAAGGTAAAAATTAAATCTAAAATTATACTAATAACTCAGCCATTCTCCGGCAACGGTGCCAAAAACTTGGTGCAAAAATAAAACTGTTCTTCCAAGTGCAGGAGAATCGCACAAGTAGTATAACTCGGAAGTCTGAGGTCGATTTCTCAGGGAACGATCTATAGATTATTAGCGTAATTTTTAGATGTAATTTTTAGTTGATCTTCAAAAAATTAAAAGCAGAGAATAATAGATAATGAAACAACATTCAAGAATATAGAGAAGGCTAGGGATCTGGATTCCCCCTTGATAATGTTATTTTCAACAATTAAATTTTTGCGATTCTTGATTAAGGATTAATTAGATAGAATAGTTCTAAGCATGGAATATATACTTTGAAAACATGAATTCAACATTCAAGTATTTATCGTGCCGGTTACGTCTACGATAAATCAAAAATCGAAACAACCCATGCATCAATAAATATAAACCGTACACGATCTGTCTAACAAATAAGTGAACAACCCAAGAGCATATAATAGATGTAAATCAAAGAAAATAATCGTTCAGAATTTACTTGAAGAAAGCAAACTATCAAGGGTTCTTCCATCACCCTTGACCAAAGGTGTTAGCCTCCCATTACAAAAACACTAGCCTTTCCCTCTCTAGCCTTTCCCTCTCTTACTCCTTTTCTTTTTCTTTTTCTTTTCGGAAACAGGGCATACCCTGTTTCCTTCTTCTCTTTTCCCTCAACCGCAATAGCCGGCACCCCTGTTCTTCCTCCTGTTTTCTTCTTCGATGGCCCCCCTCCCCTTTCTCAGCCGACTACCTCTTATACCATCTCCCCCCTCTATGGATCTTGGGGATGCGTTGGAGATCAATGCGAACGGCTGATCTTGGGCGCGTGAGGTTGGAAGGATGAAGTCGCGGATGCTGTGGAGGAGGCGGACGGCTGGGCGGTGATCGCGGATGGCCGGAGGAGACTGAGGTGTGGAGGCTTGGCATGAATCCCGATCTTCTTCAAATGGATGCACAGAGATGCTCGGGAGCTGATTGCGGATGCTGGGAGATCGTTGTGAGAGGATCATGGATGCTGATCTCGGGTGAGGACGACGCGCTATGGATGAAATGCGGGAAGGCTAGAAGTCCGCTGCTGAGAATGCGGGGTAGGCGGATCCTGGCTGGCCGTGGGATGCTCGGACGTGAGTTCCGGCTGTGAATCAGCTAGGAGATGCAGCAGGATCGGAGGAGGCTCTGATACGGGGTCGCACGCTCGGGAATGGAGATGGAGGAAGCTGGGAGGCGCGTGATCTCTTCCGGATGGCCGCTGGGAGGATTCACGGAATGCTAGAAACGGCCGGATCCGACGCTGATGCTGGGAGATGATTACGGGCTGAAGCATGGGAGCGTTGATCGGGTTGTGAATGGACTCGAGGAGGAGCGGATGCTGGGAAGCCTCTGAGATCAAATCACGAATCCGGGAGCTCACGGTATGCTGAAGATGGTAATGGATGAGGGCTGCAGCAGGATCTTGGGCATGTGTCATGGGAAGAGGCTATGGCATGTAGACATGTGTAGCTCCGGTGCAAATGTGCTTGGCCAAGTTCAATTATGCTCCTAACATCATTAGGCTTGGAGCCATGCCTTATCCCAAACTATACAAAATGCGCATTTAAACTCTTGATTTACAATAACCTTTGCACCACAAAATTATAATATTAATGCAACACTTTTATCATTATTTATTAGCAATAATATTAATTTAAGTGATGTATAAATCGCACTTTTGTGCTCTCATCACATGGCTTAAACAGAACATCAAAACCTCTATCACATAATTGAGTTACGTTATGCTTAAGACCATCTATAAATCGTACATTATCAACAAAGGTTGAAGAGGTGATTTGTACTTTACCTATACCAACGATGTGACCTTGGTTATTGTCTCCAAATATCACAGCACCTTCCTTTTTAGGCTCTAGAGTGAAGAATTGCTCCTTGTCACCCGTCATGTGTCTTGAGCAGCCACTATCAAAGTACCAATAGTTTTTGTCGACTTTGGCTGCAAGACACTCCTACACAAGGAAATCATATAATTTTAGGTACCCAAGTTTTCTTGGATCCTTTAAGGTTAGTAATGTTGGTTCTTTTTGGAATCCAAACCTTTTTAATTTTTCTTTTAGCTTCTACTTTCCTATGGTCACACACATTAGCTTTATGTCCTACTTTTCTACAGCAAAAATAGGTTATATTCTTAGTTTTACTTTTCCCTGCTTTCATAAAGAAATTTTTAAGGAGCTTTTGCTTATTCTTAGGTTTATACCCTAAACCAGCTCTATTAAATACAGCTCGTTGATTATTAAGTATCATTTCCAATTTTTCAGAGCTATATATAAACTTTTCAACAATAGGTTTGTATTTTTCATGTTCTTTTATTAGCTTTTGTTTTTCTGTTTTCAGTATGTTTAAGTCTTTTGTGAGATTAGCTTTTATAGTTTGTTTACCGTTTTTAAGTTCTGAAATTTTTTTGGTTAGTTTTTCGTTATCTTTAATTAAGGTATTAGTTTTTTGAATTAATATTTGGTTGTTTGTTTTAAGTTCTAAATTTTCTTTAATGATAAAATCCTTGTCCTTAATTAATTTATCGTATTTATGGAAGTGAGATTGATTAGTTAGTTTTAGTTCTTTATTCTTAAGATTTATTATCTTATATTCATCCAGTAGTTCATTAAAAGCATCATACAATTCATCAAAGGTAAAATCTAAATGCGTTTCAGATGTTACCTCATTTTCATTCGCCATAAAACAAAAGTTGGCCTTTTCCTCTTGTTCCTCATCCGATGATGATGATGATGAATCGGAGTCCGTCAAAGTGGAGACGAGGACTTTCTTTTTCTTATATTTGCTGCTCTTCTTCAGTAAGGGACAGTCAACTCTGAAATGTCCCGGCTTCTTGCATTCATAGCATCCGATTCCTTCATTTTTCCTTTCCTTACCTTTATCCTTGTTGTAGGAACTTGAGGGACCTCTCCTCTGATGAAAGGATTTCTTCCGGTTGATGAATTTTCTGAACTTTCGCACGAGAAGAGCCTCATCATCGTCTCCCTCATTATCTTCTTCTTCGCTGCTGCTACTGCAAGATGAATCTTTGTTAGAAGAAGTAGATTTGAGGGCTATTACCTTTTTCTTATGAGAGGATTCTTCTTCGCTGTGTTGTTTCATCGTGAGCTCATGCATCATAAGGGATCCAAGAAGCTTCTCAAGTGGCAGCTTGTTCAAGTCCTTGGCTTCTTGGATTGCTGTTACTGATAGTCAATTTTAAAAACCACGCAATAGCACGTATCTGGTTGGGTAGTGATTACGGGTATCGATCCACAGGGATTGGGGTATAGTTGTTTTCTTAAAAATAAAAATATTTAAAAGGATGAATTTGTGAAGACTATTAAACTAAGCAATTTAATGAAAATGCGATTAAAATGATATCAGTTTGAGGAAACCTAGGGCAAGAAATTCACCACTAACATCGGAACAAGGGTTATTTATAATTTATTTCGTTCTTGGATTATCATGCAAATTGGCTACAAGCCTAATAAGCATTCAAATAGAAATTTACAAAAGTAATTTAGGCATAATCCATCTTCAGTTGGCATGAAATGTCTATCCTAAACTAATGTGGTAGGACACTGCATCTTCCTTAAGCATGGACTATCTTATATTTATCTAGTGATCATGAAGAACAGTTGTACGAACATTATACTTAAAATCACAGAAATTAAATATGATTCAAAAGAAGATATCCATTAAAAACAATAAGTTCATACAACCCCAAGAATATAAAATAAAATATAAAACCCGTGTCCCTTTGTTAGGGCTGCATCCAGCCCTAGTGAGGAGATCAGCCCTGCATGGAGAATTGAACAGCCGTAGCAGTGGAGAAGACTTCCATCGCGACCAGCTCTTCTTTCTTTCTTCCTCTGGCGACTTCCATTGAAGAACTCCCTCTCAGCACATCATCATCTTTTTCTTTGGGAAATCATTCCCAAAATATCCAAAACTCTTCTCTCCCTTCTTTGTTTCTTTCTTCCCGTGGGATTTGGCCTGTGAGGGAATAATGGAGGAAGAAGAATGGAACGGAGGAGAGAATGGCTTCTCCTCTTCAAGCTTGACTTCTTTTATAGGCTCGGCGTCCCCTCTCTCTCTTCCTTTTCTGTGGTTGATCCGATCGTTGGATAAACTCGTGGAGGCTTCCTCTCTTCCGCGGATGATGGGAGATGTTGTCAAGCTGATCCGGTCATTGGATGGTTGCTGGTTTTCCTCGGAAGGAGGCTGCGGACGTGGACGAATGGGAGCTAGGATCGGAATGGGATGAAGTCGGCTTGATCCTTGGCTGCAGGGGATCAAAGTTGGATGGATCTGTGAGTAGGGGATGAGCTGGGAGATCCGTGGGATATGGATGAACTCTGTTTTGAGGCTGGGATCAGGGGGGTGGTGTTCTCGGCTGAGAGGAGATGCTGGAAGAATTGGATTTGGGTTCATCCCGTGGATCATGGGATTCTGCTTTGGGATGCAGGGAATCACAAGCGGGATGAGAGTTGGTTCCGAAACAGGGGATAAGCTTGGGAAGTTTGCTGGGATTAGTCCGGAAGGATGTTGGGATAGATTCGGAAGAGATTATTCCCGAAATAGGGGAATGGAAGATGGCTGGATACTCTATTCCGATTTGGTTTTGGTTGGGAAGAAATGAAGATCTTGGATGACCGAAGTATGGACGAGATAGGCTTAGATGCTGGTTGGGAACGGATGCGGAGGAGATGAGGATTTGAGTTTATCATGCGAAGGTTGGAACGGCTGGAAGTGTGAACAGAGGAGTTTGTTCGTGGACATGGGGATCTCGGTTGAGAGATGGAATACAATCCATGAACCGAGAGGATCTCGGCTGGGATCACAGGGGTTGAAAGAAGATGGATACCAGAACGGGAAGATAATGCTTTGCTGGGAGAACAATGCGGCAGGGAATAAAAAATCTGGGAAGAAGCGGAAGAATGAATCGTGGACGTGGAGAAGATGAGCTGGGCGTGATCCACAGAATGGGGAGATGAAGATGAAGATTGGATTCGGCCGTGGAGAAAGATAAGGATGCTGGGATGGATTAAGTCAGAACAGGGAAGCTGGGACGGGTTGGATTTCATGGGCGATGGAGTCTATCCGGACGGGAGGAATGACATGGAAATGGAAATGTGATATCCGGAAGAAAAGCTCTTCCGTGGTGCTCGGGGAGGAAGAGCGAGATATGAGGAGTTGAAGAGTTGGGAAATGGCTTTAGGATCCGTGCAACTAGATGGTATGCTTTGAGATCTGAGAAACAAATAATTGAAGGGATTTTATTGTTTTTGAGATTAAAATTGGATCATGTGAAGAAAGAGTTGGAACGAGTCGAAAGAAAATTAGGTGACTGAATCAGAGGGTCTTGATTTGCGGGGTGCATGCGATTTGGGTTCAGAGATCATCCTAAATCAATTCGACTTGACCTGCATCCATTAGACTCAACCATTAAAAAATTAAATCAACTCAAATTACCTCTGATAATTATTAAAATGCAATGATGATGGTAACACATATTTTATGGTTAAATTTACGAAATATGCAAATTAAAATAGTGATAAGTGCTATGAATAAAAGGTTAATTTATGCATTATTTAGCACTTATCACACCCCCCAACCTGCATTTTGCTAGTCCTCGAGCAAAATAAAAACTAAATCACTTTCGCAGGAATCGCGATTGCATTTACCGTATGCAATAAGGCTTTAAACCCCTAGGTGGCCCTAGTGGACGAGTTTTGTCTCGTGAGGGTTTCCGGCTCAGATACCCACAAACTGCTGTCTCTACTTAAAAAATTATTTTATTGTTTTATAAAATCTAATTTCAAATGCATAAGTGCCAAGAATTTCAAAAGCACACAAAGTTTTAGTCAGCCCAAATCCTAGGTCAGTATGCAACTTAAGTTGAAGTCATTAAATTTCTGTTAAGGAGTTGTAAGACTTATTTATACTTGGGTGCTCGGTGATATCTGGACCATACACAAGCTAAGGATATAGATTCTCCAAAATACTGCTAAAGTTAGTAGTTTCCAAGAATTGGTCAAATAAGACCTAATCACTGATTCAAAATCATCCTATCTTGCAAGATTTCGAGAGTTGTGGATGTTTACTTTAATACCTCATGGGCTTTATCTGTAATATTCCAGTTTACTCGATTTTTTACAATGACGGCTTTCACACTATCGTCTTTTTCAAGGTTAATATTATTTTCTCTTTCTTTCTTTTTTTTTCAAAATTTTTTTTTCAATTTTATAAATTATGCACTTTTACTCTTGTAATGATTCCTCCGTGTAGCGAGCATTCAGTCAACAACTCCCACACCAGATGGCATAAGGTGTTGGGCATCAAGACTCCCCTACGGACCTATGCTCGGGTTTCTCATACAAGCCTGCTTACCTTTGACAATAGGTAACCCTTTTCGATGTACCTGACTAAATTCACCGCTTTTTTCTTTTTCTCTTTTTTTTTTTAATGAGATCATGGTGAATTAGATAGGTGTGATTCATCAGGACTCAAAGTTGCTACCAGATTTAACAACATAATATTGAATCTAACCCTTAGAAGTGCAGGCCATGTGTGTTGTGAAATTCCAAAGTAAAAATTATTTTACAACTCACTAAAAGAACTTTTAATAAAAAGAACTCAAATTATCTTACTCCTGACTAATCATTGGTCGTTTAGATTTTATATACTTTGTGCATTTATCATTTCAGCACTAAGGCATAGAAATTAGGTTTTTTTTTTAATTTATTTTTTTTTAAGATTTGAAAAATGTCTTCAAAAATGCGAAAATGCGAAGAATTTTTTCAAAAATTCGAATCCTATACCCCCAACCTAGATCAGACATTGTCCTCAATGTTGTTTTTTTTGTAATAATATTATATAATTTTTTTATTTTTTTGTTATTTTATTGTGGACGAAAATATGATGCATATATGGAGGATAGAAGCATTGTACCTTAGTTGCATCAGTAATATGAGGACACCTAAAAAATGCGAAAAAAAAAATGTGCAAAAATAACCTATGAAAATTGGGTTGCCTCCCAACAAGCGCTAAGTTTAACATCTTCAGCCAGACGCAGTGCATCCTTAATTATCCTGATAAATAGGATCCATCAAATCAAGGGATTCAATTAACTGTCCATCTGTAACACACTCTATATAAGATTTCAGTCTTTGACCATTAACGTTCAGGACACGACCATCACTGATGTTCTGAATTTCTACCGCACCATGAGGAAAAACCTTTCTAACTAAAAAGGGACCATCCCACCTAGAGCGAAGTTTACCAGGGAAGAGACGCAATTTAGAATTGAATAGCCAAACCTTTTGATTAGGCTCGAAAGACTTACGGTTAATGGATTTGTCATGAAAAGCCTTAGTCCTTGCCTTGTAAATTTTGGCATTTTCATATGCCTAATTGCGTAACTCTTCAAGCTTGTTGAGTTGAAGTTTTCGGTTAGAACCAGCTGCTGCCATATCAAAGTTAAACTTCTTAATGGCCCAAAAAGCTCTATGCTCAAGCTCTACCGGTAGGTGGCAAGCTTTTCCAAAAATCAGTCGATAGGGAGACATGCCAATAGGAGTCTTATAGGCAGTACGATAAGCCCAGAGAGAATCGTTTAACCTCTGAGACCAATCTTTTCTATCAGGGCATATTATTTTCTCTAAGATGTGTTTTATCTCCCTATTGGAAACTTCAACTTGCCCGCTTGTTTGGGGATGGTACGGGGTGGCAACTTTGTGGGTGATTGAATACTTGCGAACCAAAGCTTCAAAAGATCGGTTGCAGAAATGTGATCCCCCATCACTAATGATAGCTCGGGGTGTGCCAAAGCGACTAATATTTGTTTGTAAGAACTTAACCACAACCTTATGATCATTAGTCCTAGTGGCAACAGCTTCTACCCACTTCGAGACAGAATCTACCCCGACAAGAATGTACTCAAAACCAAAAGAACGCGGAAAAGGACCCATGAAATCAATACCCCAGACATCAACAATTTCTATAATTAAAATGGGGTTAAGTGGCATCATATCTCTACGGGTGATTGTACCTATTCGCTGGCATCGCTCACAAGTCTGGCAAAAATTGTGAGCATCTTTGAACAATGAGGGCCAATAAAATCCACTTTGTAAGACTTTAGCTGCAGTTTTTCTACCCCCAAAATATTCCCCGCAGGCTTGGGTGTGACAAAAATTAAGAATACTCTGAAATTTACATTCTGGCACACATCGACGGATTGCTTGATCTGGGCAGTACTTAAATAGATCAGGGTCATCCCAAAAGTAGAACTTAACTTGCGAAAAGAATCGATCCTTATCCTGCTTGGACCAATGATCGGGAATTTGTCCTATGGCAAGATAGTTCACTATGTTGGCAAACTATGGTGTTCTCACCTGTTGTACCTCAAATAATTGTTCATCTGGAAAGGAGTCATGAAGTGGTGAAATGCTATGAGGAGGCTCGAGAAGGCTTCTAGACAAATGGTCTGCTACAACATTTGTGGTACCTTTCTTATCACGTATTGCTAGATTAAATTCCTATAACAACAGGATCCATCGAATTAGACGTGGCTTGGTGTCCTTCTTCGAAAGAAGGTACCGGAGAGCAGAATGATCAGTAAACACAATAACCTTGGACCCTAAGAGATAGGACCGAAATTTGTCCAAAGCAAATACTACAGCTAGTAATTCTTTCTCAGTAGTGGTGTAATTCAATTGTGCATCTGAGAGTGCCTTACTAGCATAGTAGATGACATGAGGTAACTTCTCTAGCCGTTGCCCTAAAACCGTCCCAATGGCATAGTCAGAAGCGTCACACATAAGTTCAAATGGAAGGTTCCAATTTGAAGGTTGTATGACAGGTGCTGTAGACAACTTAGATCGAAGTTTTTCAAAGGCCTCTTTACATGCTTCATCAAAGACAAAGGGTGTATCCTTGGCAAGAAGATTGCACAAGGGTCTAGAGATTTTACTGAAGTCTTTAATGAAGCGACGGTAAAAACCAGCATGGCCAAGAAAAGAACGGATTTGTTTCACAGATTTGGGTGGAGGAAGATTAGAAATAAGATCAACTTTTGCTTTATCTACCTCAATACCCTTTTTTGACACAATGTGTCCCAAGACTATATCCTCTTGAACCATGAAATGGCTCTTTTCCCAACTTAGCACTAGATTGGTCTCCTTACATCTTTTCAGAACTAGGGCTAAATTATTGAGACAATCATCGAATGAGGGGCCAAAAACTGAAAAATCGTCCATGAATACTTCCAAAAATTTTTCTATCATGTCAGAAAAAATTGCCATCATGCATCGTTGAAATGTCGCAGGTGCATTACATAATCCAAATGGCATTCTCCTATACGCAAATGTCCCAAATGGACATGTGAAAGTGGTTTTCTCTTGATCATCGGGATACACTGCCACTTGGTTATATCCAGAATAACCATCTAAGAAACAGTAGAAACTCTGACCGGCTAACCTTTCCAATATTTGGTCAATAAAGGGCAAAGAAAAATGGTCCTTCCTAGTCATGGAGTTTAACTTTCTATAGTCAATGCAAACATGCCAGCTAGTGGTCGTGCGTGTGGGCATCAACTCTCCTTCTGTATTTTCAACCACAGTAATGCCCGACTTCTTTGGTACTACTTGAGTCGGACTCACCCAGTTGCTATCAGAGATAGGATAAATGATTCCGGCATCTAGCAACTTCACTACTTCCTTTTTGACTACCTCTTTCATGTTTGGATTGAGTCTCCGTTGCATTTCACGGGTAGGTTTCGCATCGTCTTCTAGGTGAATGCGATGCATGCAAATAGATGGGTCAATCCCTTTCAGATCGGATACGGACCATCCAATTGCATGTTTATGTTCTCCTAGCACGCTCAAAAGTCGACTTTCCTGTTTGTTCGACAGGTCAGCCGCAATGATCACAGGTAGGGCGTCTTCTGGTCCTAGAAAAGCATACTTAAGTGTTACCGGAAGTGGCTTTAACTCAAGTTTGGGAGGGGACTCGATGGAGGGGCACTGTGGCGTACTAGAAAGGGTAGGAAGAGGTTCATATCGGGTTCGCCAAGGATGAGAATTCGTGGGAGACGGATTGTCGAGCAGGACATTGACTTCTTCTATGGCTTTGTCTAAATCAAAGTTATCAATGTCAAAATGGGCTAAACATGCTTCCAAAGGGTCATCTGCCAGAATATAAGGAAGGGCTACTTCTACAAGATCGTCCATTTTGTCAACTAGGAAGCACTCATCTTCCCTTGCAGGTTGATCAGAGGCATGAAATACATTTAGTTTAACTTTCATGTTCCCAAAAGATATATCCATCACTCCAGTTCTACAGTTAATACATGCATTGGCTGTAGCTAAGAAGGGACGACCAAGAATCATAGGGATCTGTTTCTTAAGGTTCGGCACAAGTTCCATATCAAGGACGATGAAATCGACTGGAAAATAAAATTTATCTACCTTGACTAGGACATCTTCAATTGTTCCTCGTGGTATTTTAACAGATCGATCAGCCAATTGCAGGGACACCGAAGTAGGCTTTAGTTCACCTAATCCGAACTTCTCGTAGACTGAATAAGGCAGAAGGTTCACACTTGCCCCTAAATCTAATAGTGCTCGATTAATGGAATTGTCTCCTACCACACAAGAGATGGTAGGTGCACCAGGATCCTTGAACTTAGGAGGGGTTTTGTGCTGGAGGATGGAGCTCACTTGTTCAGTTAGGAAGACCTTTTTAGGCACATGTGTCCTAGATTTTCGTTTCTGGGTACAAAAGTCTTTGAGAAATTTGGCATACGATGGAACTTGTTTTATGGCATCAAGGAGAGGGAGGTTGATTTTGACTTGTTTGAATACCTCCATTATTTCTTCCAATGAAGTTCCTTTCATGCCGAAGGGAGAAGGTGCTTTCAGACATTGAGGAAAAGGGGCCTTTGGTGTTAGAGGTGTGGTCGATACTGGACTAGATGGATTCTCTTTAGGTACAGTCACACTCCTGTCTTCATTTTTCTTATGTTCTTTTTCTCCAACCTTATTGTCCACTACGCGTCCGCTTCTTAAGGTAGTCATGGAATTAGCTTGTTCATGGTGAACATCATTCGGGTGAGTCTCTTGAGCCATGTACTGCCCTCTCGGGTTACTCACTGGTTGGCTTGGAATCTTGCCTTCCTCTCTTTTATTTAGTGCACTTGCTAGCTGCCCTAGCTGGTTTTCTAATTTGGCAATAGACTGAGTGTGGGAGTGCAACAATTGTGTATTGGCTTCGAGTCCTTGAAGGGCAGTCAAAACTTTTTGCTCAAAAGTCATATCTCTTTGGGGTGCTGGAGGAGGGACATGTTGAAATTGTGAATAGTGAGTAGGAGGACGGTTTGGATGAACATTCTGGAACGGTTGAAAGTTTTGGGAATAAGGCTGGGAGGTATTGAAAGTTTGCTGCTTCCAGGAGAAATTTGGATGGTTACGCCATCCTGGGTTATAAGTGTTAGAATATGGATCATTACCCGGTCGGGACTGTGTTTGGGCAGCATTTATTTGTTCTTGCACAAATTCAGAAAATTGAGCTGCCGAAGGGCATTCATGAATAGGGTGAGACGGGCTAGAACAGAGAGCACAAACTTGTGCTTGGGGAAAGTTTGGAAGCTGTTCTCTAGACATTAGCTGGTCCAACTTGCGGGATAGTGCATCTACTTTGTCAGATAGACCTATGGACTGGCTAACTTCATATATGGTCCCTTTTCTTTGAGAACTCGGGGGTGCTTGACGAGCAGAGGAAGCATGGTGGAGAGAATTTTCATTAAGGTTTTCAAATAATTGCCATGCCTCATGGTCGCTTTTAAGCATGAAAGTACCCCCGCATGCGGCATCGATCATCTGACGGTTTCGTTCAGTCAATCCGTCATAGAAACATTGCACTAATTGCCATTTGGGTATTTGAGCATTTTTGGAGTAAGTCTCTAAATTTTTCCCAAGTTTCATGAAATTCTTTCCCGTCAGATTGGGAGAAGCTCGTGATAGCACGCCTAAATTGGTTTGTTCTTCCTATGGAAAAATATTTTTTTTAGAAATTCATGTTGCATTTGAGCCCATGAAAGAATGGAATTGGCTTCTAATGAATGAAGCCACTGCTTAGCTCTATCCTTAAGAGAAAAAGGGAATAGCCTAAGTTTCAGAGCATCGTCAGTGAAGTTCTGAATTTTGACAGTAGTGCAGATCTCAAGGAACTCATCCAAATGTTTATATGGATCTTCATTGTTGAGTCCATAAAAAGAGGGAAGCATTTGGATGACACTAGACTTAATTTCAAAATGTGTAGCAGCGGTGGTATCAGGTAGTCGAATACAAGATGGAGAGGTATAAATGGAAGGAGTGAAGTACTCCTTTAGGAGTTTGGGTTGTTCTTCAACCATCTCTATAAGTGGAGCAGATCCTATGGTTCTATAGGTGCGGATTTCAGCTCGAAGGGCCCTAATAGAATGCTCTATTTCAGAATCGAAAGGTACTAATTCAGGAGATCTGGAACGACACCCTAGCATACACTAATACTCTTCTGATCAGTTAAGTACAATCAAGCATGCATTAAAAAGAAAAAACACATAAAATTCTAGTATGTCCCTAAAATCACTAGACAGCTCCTAACTGGTTTGAAGAGAGCACCTAAGCCTCCAATCCGGTCTAATGAACTTAGTTGACCAGGTAAGCTCCCAGGTAAGTGGGGGGGTCACGATGCGTTCGCAAAAGTCCCACTTAAAAACCACTTACCTCGAACAGGTGAACTGTCTCCCTTGGGACAAATCTTGCCTAGACATCAACTGAACCACAGAGCGAAATTGGTGCAACTTTCGGTCATCTTCATCCTATTAAGCTCGAATGTCGCTAGGGGCCAACGTCTAATTGATTTTAGACAAAGTGATAGCTATGTGAAAATTGATTCACCTAATTTGGGCAAGAATCTGGTGATAAAATCCAGTTCTTATCTTGTTGGGGTGATTGCCTTTACTATGTGCGGATTAATTGGTGTATGTGTATCAAGCATGCATTCACACTTTTACTGAAATTAAAATCAAACAATCACCACAAAAGGAAAATTAATTTAAATAAGAAAGGTTTAGAGGTTACCAAAGGAAATTTTCCCAGCAATTTTTTTTAAGCAAACCTCTACAGCATTTCTCTTCCAGTAGTTCCCTTTTGATCATCCCAAATTTTCTCCTCGATTCCTGATCAAATAATACCAAAAAAAAAATCAAAAATTAGTAAGAGAGAGAAAGGAGATAAGGAAAGTAAAAATAATTGAAAATATTTTTATTTTATTTTAGATAATAAATTATTATTATTACTATTATTGTTGTTGTTTTATTTTTATTTTATTTTTTATTTTTTTTGATTTTTTTATTAAAAAAATAACTATGCTAGCAATCCCCGGCAACGGCGCCAAAAATTGATAGTCAATTTTAAAGACCACGCAATAGCACGTATCTGGTTGGATAGTGATTACGGGTATCGATCCACAGGGATTGGGGTATAGTTGTTTTCTTAAAAATAAAAATATTTAAAAGGATGAATTTGTGATGACTATTAAACAAAGCAATTTAATGAAAATGCGATTAAAATGATATCAGTTTGAGGAAACCTAGGGCAAGAAATTCACCACTAACATCGGAACAAGGGTTATTTATAGTTTATTTCGTTCTTGGATTAACATGCAAATTAGCTACAAGCCTAATAAGCATTCGAATAGAAATTCACAAAAGTAATTTAGGCATAATCCTGTTGGGAACCCGCCCATGCCGCTGATATTTCAAAAATTTTTCAGATGGCAGCGAAATCGGCATGCACGGGTTCGACGTTCATCGCATGAACGTTGTTTCGAGACCTTTCGTAATTAGGTAAGAATTAAAACTTTTAAAACTATTAGGAAGATCAAATCTTCACCTTGTGCGGGTAGATGATCACCGCAAATCTGAATTCGTGGTTTTGGAAGAGGGTTCGCTTGAAGCCGTTCAAACGTCCGGCCTCTACGGGTATCCACACGAAGTAGAGGACTGATCAAATCTTTCTTGTCTTCCCGGGGTGCTAGCTCCCTTGCAAAGACTTCTTTTGATGGCTGATCTCCTCTCTTTCAATCAACCCTTGATTGTGCTTGAGAGGAGGAAGAAGAAGGATGAAGATGAGGAAGAAGAAAGAACCCCACGCAGCCTTCTTTTGTTCCTTGCGTTGGATGAAGGAAGGGAAGGGGAGGAGGCCGCCAACACTTGGAGATCCTTTTCCCTTGCTTGCGGCTGAACTAAGAGAGGAGAGGGGCTGGTGGCGGCAGCAAGAGGGGGAAGAGAGCACACACCTAGGGCGCCGGCCCTAGGTCCCTTTTTATAAGCATCAAGGGCTCCTACAAGTTAGGAGCCCTTGACAGCCTTCTTTCTTTGGAGCGCCGGCCACCTTCTCTCTTCTTGTCGCCCTAAGCAATTGGAGAGGGGCTGATGCCCCTCTTAGTTGGTTAACCTAATCCTCTTCCAAAGAGGATTAGGTGCCTCTCTCATGGTTTCATCCTAATCTAATTAGGATTAGTCAAATTTGGTTCAATCTATGCTAGTCCCAATCCAATTAGGACTTGAATGAATCATGACTCAATTGAACTCTTCAATCCTAATCCAATTAGGAGTCATGTTGATTCATTAGATTATTAATTAATTAGGACTTAAGGAATCCTAATCCAATTAGGATTTGTTTAATTTTAGTCCTAATCCAATTAGGACTCTATTTGAATCCGAAGTCCTAATCCGATTAGGACTCTAGGAATCCTACTCCAAGTAGGAATCCAATTTTAATTCAAAACTCCTAATCTCATTAGGATTTTAGGAATCCTATCCCAAGTAGGAATCCCAGTCCTACTCCAACTAGGATTCCCAGTCCTAATCCAATTAGGACTCTAGGTATCCTACCCGAAGTAGGATTCTTGTTTCAAGTCCAATTAATTAATTCCCTTTGTTCCTTCTTCAACTTCTTTATCAATCAAATTGATTACTTGTGATTCTTAATCACGATTTCAACCATCGGATCGGTCAATACTTCTAGTGTGTGTGACCCCATAGGTTCTATTCTGACTGGTAGTGAGATATATTGTGATCTCTATCTCAATATCATTGAAAACTCCTTTCAATGGGTTGGAACGATTCCAACTCAACTCATTAGGGTTTATCGATCATCAAGATAATCCCTATGAGTCCCACCATCCACCAGTGACACCTAGCAGCATGTAGTGGCCACCCAGCAGAATGGAATGATGAACCTCTAGGTGCAGTTAACATGTGATACAGTCCTACTATCGTGGATCCCTACAGGACGGAGGTCATGGACAACTCGTCAAACCCCATCGTCTGTCATATGTCAAGATTTGTTCGACTTGAGTTCGATAGTGGAAAACTCTTTTTCACTTTATATTACTGCCCTGGCCAAGGTCTTAGAACTCAGTCTAACAAATCACATAGGATCACTCCTTTTCTATCAAGGTCGATAGATTCCTTATAGGTGCATACCCTACTCCTACAGTGAACCTACTGCAGCCAATCTACACTGCATGGACCCATATGGCTAGAGACCATGTATGTGTGCAGTCAAACTACAATAACCTCACTGTGAGTAGCCGAAGCACCGCAGGTCAAAGGACCAGTCACACTACTGCAACATCAAGCAAGTCACTGACGAGTGGATAGACATCCAAGTGACTTCTTGTCTTGGTCACGCTCAGTACCCTTGTTCTCTAACAAGCACCTGCACTATCACTTCAGTGTCCCTACACTGTGGACTCAAGTCTCGTCCATCCAGAAGGAAAGTGATCTGTGCACTGATCGGATCGATCACCGTCCTCGTGATGATTCATTGATCAGGAGCATTTAGAAATTAATCACCAATGATACATGGCTCAAATTCTCAACTCTTGAGAATATGTATCATCATCTTATTAATTCCTTGGACGATTCATAGACACATAAATAATATGAATGAAAAGATGCCT
Organism: Phoenix dactylifera; assembly: GCF_051530095.1. Taxonomy (NCBI): domain Eukaryota; kingdom Viridiplantae; phylum Streptophyta; class Magnoliopsida; order Arecales; family Arecaceae; genus Phoenix; species Phoenix dactylifera. The sequence continues at coordinate 1,322,569 of NC_143206.1, read as the reverse complement.
TTTATTTATTCAATAATAAACAGTCAAGTACAAAATTATGTCCCTAGAATCAACAATGTGTCAGCCAAATTGGCTTCTAGGGCATACATCTAACAATCTCCCACTTGCACTAAAGCCAATTTGTCATATATCTTAGGCCCATCTTCTCAAGGTGGGCTTCAGTCTTTTGCTGACTCAGCTGCTTAGTGAACGGGTCTGCCACGTTATCCGCGGAGTCTACTCTCTGCACCTCTACATCATAGTCGCGTATGAAATGGAAGCGCCGCTCTATGTGCTTGGATTTCTGATGAGACCATGGCTCCATAGCTTGTGCTATGGTGCCAATGTTATCGCAGTAAAGTGTTATGGCATCTAATGACATTACACCTAACTCTGCAATTAACTTTTAATCAGAAGGTTTCCACTGCACCCTTAGATACGGCTTAACATTCAGCTTCTAAGGTAGAATCTATAATGATCGGTTGTTTGGAACTCTTCCAATTTACTGAACCACAATTGCACATATTCTGATGTAGACTTTCTATCATCAATATGTGTGCATCCTTCTACCTTCAACTCTGATCTTCTCCCAAAGACCAAGAACATGTCCTTAGTTCTTCTCAAGTACTTAAGACTGTTCTTTCACAGCTATCCAGTGCTTTTTTGCCTGGATCCGACTGATATCTGCTTGTGACACTCACAGCAAGAGCTATATCAGGTTGTGTACACAGCATGGCATACATGAGGCTTCCTATTGCCGATGCATAGGGAATCTTGCTCATGCGTTGAATCTCTTCAGATGTGTTGGGGCACATCTTCTTGGAGAGATGAATTCCATGCCTTAGGGGTAAGAGACCCCTCTTGGAGTTTTCCATGCTGAACCTTTTCAGCACCTCCTCTATGCACATCTTCTGTGAAAGGCCAAGCATCCTTTTAGATCTATCTCTATAGATCTTTATTCCCAAAATTTAGGATGCTTCCCCAAGGTCTTTCATGGAGAATTCTTTTGACAACCAGACCTTGACCGAGGTTAGCATGGGAATATCATTCCCAATCAGGAGAATGTCATCTACGTACAGTACGAGAAAAACGACAGCACTCCCACTAACCTTTTTGTAAACACATGGTTCCTCTTCGTTTTTGATGAAGTCAAACGTTTTGATTGCGTCATCGAAACGAGTGTTCCAACTCCAAGATGCTTGCTTTAGTCCATAGATGGACCTTTGCAGCTTGCAGACCTTGTGATCTCCATCACTGGAAGTGAAACCCAAATGCTGTTCCATATAGATATCTTCATCAAGATATCCATTCAGAAAAGCAGTTTCTCGGAATCGATATCAGATATCGCCTCGTTGTAGGTTTTGGGATCCTGTATGCGATCCCTATCTCCCACTAGGAACATTTCCTCGGTATCCTCTTCTAGTATACCAAAGTATCTATCAGGAGGATGGGAGACCCTACTAGATCTACGAGGTGGTTGAGGGACATCGTGTACTGGCTCTGTATGAATGGGTTCAATAGGATCCATGACTCGTTGCTTTTCAGAGACTTTCTCTTCAAGCTCAATTTTCCTCCCACTGCCTCTATCAAGGATAAACTGATTTTCCAAGAAGATGGCATGACGGCTCACAAACACATTGTGATCCTCTGAGACGTAAAAATTGTATCCTAATGACTCTTTAAGATATCCTATAAAACGAGCACTTATGGTCCTAGCCTCTAACTTGTCCGCCTGTAGTCTCTTGACGTGGGCCGGATATCCCCAAATCTTGAGATGACCCAGACTTAGTTTCTTACCATGCCATATCTCATACGGTGTAGTAGGAACGGATTTAGAGGAAACTTTATTCAATAAATAAATCGCTGTGAGTAAGGCATCTCCCCAAAGGAACATAGGTAAATCAGTGAAGCTCATCATGGACCTGACCATGTCCAACAGGGTCCGATTCCTCCTCTCTGACACCCCGTTGAGTTGAGGTGTACCCGGAGGTGTCCATTGTGAGACTATGCCGTTTTCTTTGAGATAGTCCCGGAATTCTCCACTAAGGTATTCTCCTCCTCGATCTGATCGAAGAGCCTTAAGAGGTTTTCCAGTTTGTTTTTCTACTTCATTCTTGAACTCTTTGAACTTTTCAAAAGACTCAGACTTGTGTCTCATAAGATACACATACCCATACCGCGAATAATCATCGGTAAAGGTAATGAAGTAAGAATAACGTCCCCTGGCTAGCACATCGAATGGGCCACATACATCTGTATGTACTAGGATAAGTATTTCAGTGGTCCTCTCCCCATGTCCTACAAAGGGCAGTCTAGCCATTTTTCCTTGAAGGCAGGACTCGCAAACTGGATATGACTCGGAAGTCAATGAGCCTAAAAGCCCATCTTTATCCATTTTGTTCATTCTGTCTTCTCCAATATGGCCAAGCCTGAGGTGCCACAAATATCTTTGGTTTTTCTCATCTCTGGATCTTTTGGATCCTTTGGCACTCACTTCTTGCTCGGTAACGTTCACAGATACATCCATATGTAAATGATAGAGACTGTCAATCATAAAACCACGTGCGACTATTTTATTTCTTAAATAAATAGAACAGCAGTCTTTGTCAAATGTAAAAACATGACCTTCCTGTGCTAGACATGAAACAGAAATCAAATTTCTGCTAGCAACAGGTACATAATAGCAGTCTCTAAGTATTAAACTAAATCCAGACGGTAGTCACAGATGGTAGGTGCCTACAGCCACAGCAGCAACTTTTGCCCCGTTGCCAACCCGAAGGGTTACCGCACCTTCCGCCAGCCTTCTACTTTCCTTTAGACCCTGCATGGTAGTGCACAAATGAGCACTAGAACCAGAATCTATAACCCAACTAGAAGTAGAAGAAACCGTTAGATTAGTTTCAATTATGAGCAAGTCTATACCTTCCGAAGGTGTGTCACCTTTCTTGTTCTTCAGGCTCTCGAGGTATGAAGGACAGTTTCTCTTCCAGTGGCCTTCGACATTGCAGTGGAAACATTTTCCTTTGTCGTTAGCCTTTTTCTTTTGAACTTCCTTCTTTGGCTTCTTGTCTTTCTTCTGCTTCTTAGCAGGCTTCTTTTTCTTCCAAGTAGACTTTCTCTTGGAACCAGAAGTCAACTCAGCAGCAAGGACATTGCCCCTTGAACCTTTCAAGGCTCCCTCAGCAGTTACCAACATGTTTATGAGTTCAGTCTTAGTGCATTCAATCTTATTCATGTGGTAGTTTACTATAAACTGACCAAATGAATCAGGAAGTGACTGTAGGATCAAATCCACTTGTAATTCCTTGTGCATGTCCATACCGAGCTTCTCAAGCTCCTCTAGGTCCTTGATCATGGTCAGACCGTGATCATGGACAGACTGCCCCTCGCGCATCTTCGTTTTGAAAAGCCTCTTGGACACTTCAAAACGAGCTGTGCGACTCTGCTCACCATACAACTCTTGCAGGTGTGCCAGTATGTCCCTAGCAGTCTTTATATTTTCATGCTGGCATTGGAGTTCATTAGACATGGATGCCATCATATAGCATTTTATTCTAATGTCATCATCCAACCACTTTTTATGCATTTCACGCTGAACATCAGTAGGACGTGCTGGTAGTGTGGGGATATCTGAATCGAGTATGTAGCCTATCTTCTCACAGTCCAAAACTATTTTGAGATTTCTAAGCCAGTCTTTGTAATTGGTTCCGTTCAGTCGGTTGGTCTCAAGAATACGGGTCAAAGGGTTTGAAGCCGACATTGTATCTGCAGAGAGTAAAGATTCTAGTTAGACTTTTGTACTTGATCCTAATCTGTTCTAAGGTCTTTTAGAACAAATGTAACTCCCACTATTTTCTCGAATCCCTCACACTCCCCTGGTAGGAAAACGGAAATCCCACACGACTAGGGTTTCTAGTGGGTACTGCGGTCCCACCGATTTACATGCCACCTCACCTAACAGTTATTGGTGACACATAGATGGATGAGTGTACAACTCTTGTATAATGCTTCTCAAGCATGTTGCAGTGTTACTTGGTCTCTAAGCCATGAAGACCTCACCTAACAGTTATTGGTCCCATTTCTTAGTTAAGTCAGACCCACCGTATAACCGTAGGAATAAAGTCGTCATTGGGTCCTCACCTAACAGTTATTGGTGCCCAACCCCACCTTTACCCTACAACATCTCATGTCTATAGAGAGGTCCAGCCCCCCGATGCAACTTGACCACTGTGTCCAGCCGAGACAAATCAACATCAGAAAAGCCTTAGCAGCTCTACTACAGTGGAAGACCTATTGACTTAATATTGGTTAATCAGGTCTTAGTGTTTGCAACTTGAGCCCTTCATAAGAGGTAATCGAACAATTGGCCAGGTAAGCAGGTGGGAGGCTCTCCTTACTCAGAGAGTAAGGTCCTAATTAAGTAACCACCTTTCATGCTTTCCTAGACACCAATTAGATCAATTAATCTAATATGACTTGCTCATGTCGGTTCACTCTCGACTTGATTGAGGAGGTTTTGATTTAGGTCTCAATTGGGTTTGCTACATCACATGTAAACCTATCTACCCGACTCGCATTCACATCTCATGCAAACGGTACATCACAGGCAGTTATAATCGCAGCATCAAATAAAGTTAAACTTTAAATAGGTGATGATCATGGATTCTAATTAGGTCGTATTACAAGCACATGCACATTAATTGATCAAGTGGTCTTCAACTCTTGAATTGGTTCTAAGCCTCCTTGATTCGATCCTTGATCAACTCTTGATCCCATCGCCATCAACCGCTTAGATCACCTTTCATCTCATGCCTTTGCTTCAACTTGATCGTTGATGTACATCACATCACAGAAATACAACCAGATGTAAAATAAAAATAAAAATAAATTACATCTCCTTTTAGGAGGCACGCAGGCCTCTCAAAACATCAAATAAGATGCATGCAAGCATCTGAAAAATTACATGACATCGCAGATCACATCGCAGGTCATTACATTTGATACCAAAAGGGTTTGAATCCTATGATCATCACCGTATGCAACAATTATAATTTTCAGATCTGAAAACTAACTGATTGTATCATGACATAGGTCGCTGATCATGCTAATCATGATTCTAAACTTTGTAATCCAATTAACAATGTATTTAGAATCATCTTTTTATCACATAAAAATCAGCATGCAAAAAATCAGCACCCCTGAAAAATCTGCATGCAGAATTTTTCAGCATGCATGATCATTCAATTTTCAGATCTAATATGCCTTTAGATATTTAATTCTTACCTTAATCTACGAAGCCTAGGCTCTGATACCACTGTTGGGAACCCGCCCATGCCGCTGATATTTCAAAAATTTTTCAGATGGCAGCGAAATCGGCATGCACGGGTTCGACGTTCATCGCATGAACGTTGTTTCGAGACCTTTCGTAATTAGGTAAGAATTAAAACTTTTAAAACTATTAGGAAGATCAAATCTTCACCTTGTGCGGGTAGATGATCACCGCAAATCTGAATTCGTGGTTTTGGAAGAGGGTTCGCTTGAAGCCGTTCAAACGTCCGGCCTCTACGGGTATCCACACGAAGTAGAGGACTGATCAAATCTTTCTTGTCTTCCCGGGGTGCTAGCTCCCTTGCAAAGACTTCTTTTGATGGCTGATCTCCTCTCTTTCAATCAACCCTTGATTGTGCTTGAGAGGAGGAAGAAGAAGGATGAAGATGAGGAAGAAGAAAGAACCCCACGCAGCCTTCTTTTGTTCCTTGCGTTGGATGAAGGAAGGGAAGGGGAGGAGGCCGCCAACACTTGGAGATCCTTTTCCCTTGCTTGCGGCTGAACTAAGAGAGGAGAGGGGCTGGTGGCGGCAGCAAGAGGGGGAAGAGAGCACACACCTAGGGCGCCGGCCCTAGGTCCCTTTTTATAAGCATCAAGGGCTCCTACAAGTTAGGAGCCCTTGACAGCCTTCTTTCTTTGGAGCGCCGGCCACCTTCTCTCTTCTTGTCGCCCTAAGCAATTGGAGAGGGGCTGATGCCCCTCTTAGTTGGTTAACCTAATCCTCTTCCAAAGAGGATTAGGTGCCTCTCTCATGGTTTCATCCTAATCTAATTAGGATTAGTCAAATTTGGTTCAATCTATGCTAGTCCCAATCCAATTAGGACTTGAATGAATCATGACTCAATTGAACTCTTCAATCCTAATCCAATTAGGAGTCATGTTGATTCATTAGATTATTAATTAATTAGGACTTAAGGAATCCTAATCCAATTAGGATTTGTTTAATTTTAGTCCTAATCCAATTAGGACTCTATTTGAATCCGAAGTCCTAATCCGATTAGGACTCTAGGAATCCTACTCCAAGTAGGAATCCAATTTTAATTCAAAACTCCTAATCTCATTAGGATTTTAGGAATCCTATCCCAAGTAGGAATCCCAGTCCTACTCCAACTAGGATTCCCAGTCCTAATCCAATTAGGACTCTAGGTATCCTACCCGAAGTAGGATTCTTGTTTCAAGTCCAATTAATTAATTCCCTTTGTTCCTTCTTCAACTTCTTTATCAATCAAATTGATTACTTGTGATTCTTAATCACGATTTCAACCATCGGATCGGTCAATACTTCTAGTGTGTGTGACCCCATAGGTTCTATTCTGACTGGTAGTGAGATATATTGTGATCTCTATCTCAATATCATTGAAAACTCCTTTCAATGGGTTGGAACGATTCCAACTCAACTCATTAGGGTTTATCGATCATCAAGATAATCCCTATGAGTCCCACCATCCACCAGTGACACCTAGCAGCATGTAGTGGCCACCCAGCAGAATGGAATGATGAACCTCTAGGTGCAGTTAACATGTGATACAGTCCTACTATCGTGGATCCCTACAGGACGGAGGTCATGGACAACTCGTCAAACCCCATCGTCTGTCATATGTCAAGATTTGTTCGACTTGAGTTCGATAGTGGAAAACTCTTTTTCACTTTATATTACTGCCCTGGCCAAGGTCTTAGAACTCAGTCTAACAAATCACATAGGATCACTCCTTTTCTATCAAGGTCGATAGATTCCTTATAGGTGCATACCCTACTCCTACAGTGAACCTACTGCAGCCAATCTACACTGCATGGACCCATATGGCTAGAGACCATGTATGTGTGCAGTCAAACTACAATAACCTCACTGTGAGTAGCCGAAGCACCGCAGGTCAAAGGACCAGTCACACTACTGCAACATCAAGCAAGTCACTGACGAGTGGATAGACATCCAAGTGACTTCTTGTCTTGGTCACGCTCAGTACCCTTGTTCTCTAACAAGCACCTGCACTATCACTTCAGTGTCCCTACACTGTGGACTCAAGTCTCGTCCATCCAGAAGGAAAGTGATCTGTGCACTGATCGGATCGATCACCGTCCTCGTGATGATTCATTGATCAGGAGCATTTAGAAATTAATCACCAATGATACATGGCTCAAATTCTCAACTCTTGAGAATATGTATCATCATCTTATTAATTCCTTGGACGATTCATAGACACATAAATAATATGAATGAAAAGATGCCTTTTATTTATTCAATAATAAACAGTCAAGTACAAAATTATGTCCCTAGAATCAACAATGTGTCAGCCAAATTGGCTTCTAGGGCATACATCTAACAAATCCATCTTCAGTTGGCATGAAATGTCTACCCTAAACTAATGTGGTAGGACACTGCATCTTCCCTAAGCATGGACTATCTTATATTTACCTAGTGATCATGAAGAACAGTTGTACGAATATCATACTTAAAATCACAGAAATTAAATATGATTCAAAAGAAGATATCCATTAAAAATAATAAGTTCATACAACCCCAAGAATATAAAATAAAATATAAAACCCGTGTCCCTTTGTTAGGGCTGCATCCAGCCCTAGTGAGGAGATCAGCCCTGCATGGAGAATTGAACAGCCGTAGCAGTGGAGAAGACTTCCATCGCGACCAGCTCTTCTTTCTTTCTTCCTCTGGCGACTTCCATTGAAGAACTCCCTCTCAGCACATCATCATCTTTTTCTTTGGGAAATCATTCCCAAAATATCCAAAACTCTTCTCTCCCTTCTTTGTTTCTTTCTTCCTGTGGGATTTGGCCTGTGAGGGAATAATGGGGGAAGAAGAATGGAACGGAGGAGAGAATGGCTTCTCCTCTTCAAGCTTGACTCCTTTTATAGGCTCGGCGTCCCCTCTCTCTCTTCCTTTTCTGTGGTTGATCCGATCGTTGGATAAACTCGTGGAGGCTTCCTCTCTTCCGCGGATGATGGGAGATGTTGTCAAGCTGATCCGGTCATTGGATGGTTGCTGGTTTTCCTCGAAAGGAGGCTGCGGACGTGGACGAATGGGAGCTAGGATCGGAATGGGATGAAGTCGGCTTGATCCTTGGCTGCAGGGGATGAAAGTTGGATGGATCTGTGAGCAGGGGATGAGCTGGGAGATCCGTGGGATAAGGATGAACTCTGTTTTGAGGCTGGGATCAGGGGGTGGTGTTCTCGGCTGAGAGGAGATGCTGGAAGAATTGGATTTGGGTTCATCCCGTGGATCATGGGATTCTGCTTTGGGATGCAGGGAATCACAAGCGGGATGAGAGTTGGTTCCGAAACAGGGGATAAGCTTGGAAAGTTTGCTTGGATTAGTCCGGAAGGATGTTGGGATAGATTCGGAAGAGATTATTCCCGAAACAGGGGAATGGAAGATGGCTGGATACTCTGTTCTGATTTGCTTTTGGTTGGGAAGAAATGAAGATCTTGGATGACCGAAGTATGGACGAGATAGGCTTAGATGCTGGTTTGGAACGGATGCGGAGGAGATGAGGATTTGAGTTTATCATGCGAAGGTTGGAACGGCTGGAAGTGTGAACAGAGGAGTTTGTTCGTGGACGTGGGAATCTCGGTTGAGAGATGGAATACAATCCATGAACCGAGAGGATCTCGGCTAGGATCACAGGGGTTGAAAGAAGATGGATACCGGAACGGGAAGATAATGCTTTACTGGGAGAATAATGCGGAAGGGAATAAAAAATCTGGGAAGAAGCGGAAGAATGAATCGTGGACGCGGAGAAGATGAGCTGGGCGTGATCCACGGAATGGGGAGATGAAGATGAAGATTGGATTCGGCCGTGGAGAAAGATAAGGATGCTGGGATGGATTAAGTCAGAACAGGGGAGCTGGGACGGGTTGGATTTCATGGGCGATGGAGTCTATCCGGACAGGAGGAATGACATGGAAATGGAAACGTGATATCCGGAAGAAAAGCTCTTCCGTGGTGCTCAGGGAGGAAGAGCGAGATGTGAGGAGTAGAAGAGTTGGGAAATGGCTTTAGGATCCGTGCAACTAGATGGTATGCTTTGAGATCTGAGAAACAAATAATTGAAGGGATTTTATTGTTTTTGAGATTAAAATTGGATCATGTGAAGAAAGAGTTGGAACGAGTGAAAAGAAAATTAGGTGACTGAATCAGAGGGTCTTGATTTGCGGGGTGCATGCGATTTGGGTTCAGAGATCATCCTAAATCAATTCGACTTGACCTGCATCCATTCGACTCAACCATTAAATAATTAAATCAACTCGAATTACCTCTGATAATTATTAAAATGCAATGATGATGGTAACACATATTTTATGGTTAAATTTACGAAATATGCAAATTAAAATAATGATAAGTGCTATGAATAAAAGGTTAATTTATGCATTATTTAGCACTTATCAGTTACCTTGGCTTCCCATGACCTTGGCAAAGATCGAAGAATTTTTCTGACAAGGTCACTGTTAGCATAGCTTTTGCCAAGACTTTTTAGACCATCGACGATATCAGTAAATCTAGTAAACATGCAAGTGATAGTTTTATTAGAATCCATTTTAAATAGTTCATACTTATGAACTAGTATGTTTATTTTAGATTCCTTGACTTGATTCGTGCCCTCGTGGGTCACCTCAAGTCTGTCTCATATCTCTTTTGCAGAATTGCAAGTAGAGACTCTATTGAATTCATTGCGGTCTAAGCACAATAAAGCACATTCATTGCTTTGGCATTTAGTTGTGCCTTCCTTATATCATTGTCATCCCAATCTTTTTCAAGTTTGGGTATAGGAATATCATCTACAAAAATTGAAGAAATGTATGGTCCATTAACTATGGTGCTCCAAATCTTATAATCTTGAGCTTGGATAAATATCCTCATCCTAGCCTTCCAATAGGTGTAGTCGGTTCCATTGAAGAATGGAGGTCTATGGATGGATTGCCCCTCAATAAGAGAAGATCCAAATGGGGTTGCCATTTTGATATTTTACTCTTTTAATATAAGAGTTCCGGCTCTGATACCACTTGTTGCCCAAGAAGACAACCCAAGAGGGAGGGTGAATTGGGTTTTAAGTACTTATTACAAATAAAAACTTAACGAGTAACTAATTAAACCTTATTGCAAGCGGATTAATTAGTTTACTAGATGTAGTGAATGAAGGGGATGGAAGAGACAATGAACCAATCACAAACACAAGAGGTTTTATAGTGGTTCGGAGCTAACCCTTGCTCCTACGTCCACTCCTCAAGCTTCACTTAGGAGTTCACTATAATTCCTTGGATTACAGCCGGTTGTTTTACAAGTTCACAACCTAACTTGTTGTTTTACGAGATCACAACGAACTCGGTCGGTTTTCACAGGCTCACCGATTAAAACCATCCGATTGTTTTCCCGGGATCACAATCGAACCCTTACACCGTTGGTTTTACCCTCGGCTCACCAACCAACCTTACAACCCTTAATTCAATCCCCTGATTGAATCAAGTAAGAAAATAGTTTGGGAAAATTACACGGAAAGCTTCTTAATAAGCAAATATTAAACAATATGAAAAGAGTGAAGTTAGAAGCCCTCAAACAGATTTTGGAAGTGGAAGAAGGAGCTTCTCGACTTTAGAGTCTCCTCTTTGAATGCGCTAAAGACTTGATGTCAGAAGGATAGCCTTGAATGCAAAGGAAGGAGTTTGTAGGATGGACTTCAATTCGCTTCTTCCTTCTTTCCCTTGTATTTACTCTTGAGAGACTTTGGTAGGTGAAAATCACTTTTTCTTTGAATGGAATCTCTCTCTTAATGTCTATTACTATTCACTCTGGCTATTTAAGCAGTCCACTTTGAAAACTAGCCATTAGACACCAATTTAGGGTCGTTCTGCACAATCTGCAACTCCTGACAATGTGTCCGTTGGGATTGGAGTCGACTCGCTCGATCTGGTATCGACTCAGCTGTTGCTGGAGTCGACTCATGCTTTACTGGAGATGATTCGCCCACTTTTTAGGATTTGAATTAAAGTGCTGTCCCATTCTGAAGTCGACTCGGCCAAACTTGGAGTCGACTCGCCAGTATCCGGAGATGACTCGGCCCTCTGGAGACGACTCGTTCTCAGGATTCCAGAGATCTTTCTTTCAGGTTTACTCTCTCGAGTCGACTCGGATTCTCTTGGAGTCGACTCGGCTCTCAGAGACTGAAAAACTGATCTTCTGTCTTTGGAGTTGAACTGCCTCGGAGTCGACTCGGATTGTCTTGGAGTCGACTCGGCTCTCAGAGCCCAAAAACTGATCTTCTGTCTTTGGAGTTGAACTGCCTCGGAGTCGACTCGAATCGTCTTAGAGTCGACTCGGCTCTCAGAGCCGAAGTTGTTAGATGTATGCCCTAGAAGCCAATTTGGCTGACACATTGTTGATTCTAGGGACATAATTTTGTACTTGACTATTTATTATTGAATAAATAAAAGGCATCTTTTTCATTCATATTGTTTATGTGTCTATGAATCGTCCAAGAAATTAATAAGATGATGATACATATTCTCAAGAGTTGAGAATTTGAGCCATGTATCATTGGTGATTAATTTCTAAATGCTCCTGATCAAAGGATCATCACGAGGACGGTGATCGATCCGATCAGTGCACAGATCACTCTCCTTCTGGATGGACGAGACTTGAGTCCACAGTGTAGGGACACTGAAGTGATAGTGCAGGTGCTTGTTAGAGAACAAGGGTACTGAGCGTGACCAATACAAGAAGTCACTTGGATGTCTATCCACTCGTCAGTGACTTGCTTGATGTTGCAGTAGTGTGACTGGTCCTTTGACCTGCGGCGCTTCGGCTACTCACAGTGAGGTTATTGTAGTTTGACTGCACACATACATGGTCTCTAGCCATATGGGTCCATGCAGTGTAGATTGGCTGCAGTAAGTTCACTGTAGGAGTAGGGTATGCACCTATATGGAATCTATCGACCTTGATAGATAAGGAGAGATCCTATCACGTACTTGAACTATTAGATAATCATAGTCGATAATAACTCTTCTTCGTCATACAACGGAAAACACTTCGTCTATAAGACTGAGTTCGTAAGACCTCGGCCGGGGCAGTATGCACAGTGGAGAAAGAGTTTTTCACTATCGAACTCGAGTCGAATAAATTTTGACATATGACAGACGATGGGGTTTGACGAGTTGTCCATGACCTCCGTCCTGTAGGGATCCACGATAGTAGGACTGTATCACATGTTAACTGCACCTAGAGGTTCATCATTCCATTCTGCTGGGTAGCCACTACATGCTGCTAGGTGTCACTGGTGGATGGTGGGACTCATAGGGATTATCTTGATGATCGATAAACCCTAATGAGTTGAGTTGGAATCGTTCCAACCCATTGAAAGGAGTTTTCAATGATATAGTGATAGAGATCACAATATATCTCACTACCAGTCAGAATAGAACCTATGGGGTCACACACACTAGAAGTATTGACCGATCCGATGGTTGAAATCGTGATTAGGAATCACAAGAAATCAATTTGATTGATAAGAAGTTGAAGAAGGAAAAAGAAATTAATTAATTGGACTTGAAACAAGAATCCTACTTCGGGTAGGATAACTAGAGTTCTAATTGGATTAGGACTGGGATTCCTACTTGGAATAGGATTCCTCAATCCTAATGAGATTAGGAGTTTTGAATTAAAAATTGGATTCCTACTTGGAGTAGGATTCCTAGAAATCCTAATTGGATTAGGACTTCGGATTCAAGTAGAGTCCTAATTGGATCAGGACTAAAATTAAACAAATCCTAATTGGATTAGGATTCCTTAAGTCCAAATTAATTATTAATCTAATGAATCAACATGACTCCTAATTGGATTAGGATTGAAGAGTTCAATTGAGTCATGGTTCATTCAAGTCCTAATTGGATTAGGACTAGTATAGATTGAACCCAATTTGGCCAATCCTAATTAGATTAGGATTAAACCATGAGAGAGGCACCTAATCCTCTTTGGAAGAGGATTAGGTTAACCAAGTAAGAGGGGCATCAGCCCCTCTCATCTTGGATGGTGCGGATTGAAGGAGAGAGAGGGGCCGGCGCACCCCCCCTTTCTTTCTTTGGAAAACCATCTAGGGCTCCTACTTTGGAGGAGCCCTTGATGGCTATAAGAAGCACCATGAGGCCGGCGCCCTAGGTATTGGAGCCATCCTCCTCTTGCTGCCGCCACCCTCCCCTCTCCTCTCTTGGTTCAGCCGCAAGCAAAGGAAGAGCAAGGTCCAAGCGTTGGCGTCTTCCTCTTCCTCCAATCCTTCTTCCAACGCAGGGAAAAGAAAGAAGGCTGCAGAAGCTGTGTTCTTCTTCCTTGAGTTCCTTCTTCTTCTTCCTCCTCTCAAGCACTTTCAAGAGTTGAAAGAAAGAGAAGAGATCAGCCATCAAAGGAGTCTTTGCAAGGGAGCTAGCACCCCGGGAAGACAAGAAAGCTTTGATCGGTTCTCTACTTCGTGTGGATACCCGTAGAGGCCGGACGTTTGAACGGCTTCAAACGAACCCTCTTCCAAAACCACGAATTCAGATTCGCGGTGATCATCTACCCGCGCAAGGTGAAGATTTGATCTTCCTATTAGTTCTAAAAATTTTAATTCTTACCTAATTACGAAAGGTCTCGAAACAAGCGTTCATGCGATGAACGTCGAACCCGTGCATGCCGATTCCGCTGCCATCTGAAAATTTTTGAAATATCAGCGGCATGGGCGGGTTCCCAACAGTGGTATCAGAGCCTAGGCTTCGTAGATTAAGGTAAGAATTAAATATCTAAAGGCATATTAGATCTGAAAATTAAATGATCATGCATGCTGAAAAATTCTGCATGCAGATTTTTCAGGGGTGCTGATTTTTACATGCTGATTTTTATGTGATAAAAAGATGATTCTAATTGCATTGTTAATGGGATTACAAAGTTTAGAATCATGATTAGCATGATCAGCGACCTATGTCATGATATAATCAGTTAAGTTTCAGATCTGAAAATTATAATTGTAGCATACGGTGATGATCATAGGATTCAACCCCTTTTGGTATCAAATGTAATGACCTGCGATGTGATCTGCGATGTCATGTAATTTTTCAGATGCTTGCATGCATCTTATTTGATGTTTTGAGAGGCCTGCGTGCCTCCTAAAAGGAGATGTAAATTATTTTTATTTTTATTTTACATCTGGTTGTATTTCTGTGATGTGATGTACATCAACGATCAAGTTGAAGCAAAGGCATGAGATGAAAGGTGATCTAAGCGGTTGATGGTGATGGGATCAAGAGTTGATCAAGGATCGAATCAAGGAAGCTTGGATCCAATTCAAGAGTTGAAGACCACTTGATCGATTGATGTGCATGTGCTTGTAATACGACCTAATTAGAATCCATGATCATCACCTAGTTAAAGTTTAGCTTTAATTATTGCCGCGATTATAACTGCCTGCAATGCGCCGTTTGCATGTGATGTGAATGAGAGTCGGGTAGATAGGTCTACATGTGATGTAGCAAACCCAATTGAGACCTAAATCAAAACCTCCTCAATCAAGTCGAGAGTGAACCGACATGAGCAAGTCATATTAGATTAATTGATCTAATTGGTGTCTAGGAAAGCATGAAAGGTGGTTACTTAATTAGGACCTTACTCTCTGAGTAAGGGGAGCCTCCCACCTGCTTACCTGGCCAATTGTTCGATTACCTCTTATGAAAGGCTCAAGTTGCAAACACTAAGACCTGATTAACCAATATTAAGTCAATAGGTCTTCCACTGTAGTAGAGCTGCTAAGGCCTTTCTGATGTTGACTTGTCTCGGCTGGATACAGTGGTCAAGTTGCATTGGGGGGCTGGACCTCTCTATAGACATGAGATGTTGTAGGGTAAAGGTGGGGTTGGGCACCAATAACTGTTAGGTGAGGACCCAATGACGACTTTATTCCTACGGTTATACGGTGGGTCTGACTTAACTAAGAAATGAGACCAATAACTGTTAGGTGAGGTCTTCATGGCTTAGAGACCAAGTTGCACTGCAACATGCTTGAGAAGCATTGTACAAGAGTTGTACACTCATCCATCTATGTGTCACCAATAACTGTTAGGTGAGGTGGCATGTAAATTGGTGGGACCGCAGTACCCACTAGAAACCCTAGTCGTGTGGGATTTCCGTTTTCCTACCAGGGGAGTGTGAGGAATTCGAGAAAATAGTGGGAGTCACATTTGTTCTAAAAGACCTTAGGACAGATTAGGATCAAGTACAAAAGTCTAACTAGAATCTTTACTCTCTGCAGATATAATGTCGGCTTCAAACCCTTTGACCCGTATTCTTGAGACCAACCGACTGACCGGAACCAATTACAAGGACTGGCTTAGAAATCTCAAAATAGTTTTGGACTGTGAGAAGATAGGCTATATACTTGATTCAGATATCCCCACATTACCAGCACGTCCCACTGATGTTCAGCGTGAGATGCATAAAAAGTGGTTGGACGATGACATTAGAGTAAAATGCTATATGATGGCATCTATGTCTAATGAACTCCAATGCCAGCATGAAAATATAAAGACTGCTAGGGACATACTGGCACACCTACAAGAGTTGTATGGTGAGCAGAGTCGCACAGCTCGTTTTGAAGTGTCCAAGAGGCTTTTCAAAGCGAAGATGCGCGAAGGGCAGTCTGTCCATGATCACGGTCTGACCATGATCAAGGACCTAGAGGAGCTTGAGAAGCTCGGTATGGACATGCACAAGGAATTGCAAGTGGATTTGATCCTACAGTCACTTCCTGATTCATTTGGTCAGTTTATAGTAAACTACCACATGAATAAGATTGAATGCACTAAGACTGAACTAATCAACATGTTGGTAACTGCTGAGGGAGCCTTGAAAGGTTCAAGGGGCAATGTCCTCGCTGCTGAGTTGACTTCTGGTTCCAAGAGAAAGTCTACTTGGAAGAAAAGGAAGCCTACAAAGAATCAGAAGAAAGACAAGAAGCCAAAGAAGGAAGTTCAAAAGAAAAAGGCTAACGACAAAGGAAAATGTTTCCACTGCAATGTCGAAGGCCACTGGAAGAGAAACTGTCCTTCATACCTCGAGAGCCTAAAGAACAAGAAAGGTGACACACCTTCAGAAGGTATAGACTTGCTCATTATTGAAACTAATCTAACGGTTTCTTCTACTTCTAGTTGGGTTATAGATTCTGGTTCTAGTGCTCATTTGTGCACTACCATGCAGGGTCTAAAGGAAAGTAGAAGGCTGGCGGAAGGTGCGGTAACCCTTCGGGTTGGCAACGGGGCAAAAGTTGCTGCTGTGGCTGTGGGCACCTACCATCTGCAACTACCGTCTGGATTTAGTTTAATACTTAGAGACTGCTATTATGTACCTGTTGCTAGCAGAAATTTGATTTCTGTTTCATGTCTAGCACAGGAAGGTCATGTTTTTACATTTGACAAAGACTGCTGTTCTATTTATTTGAGAAATAAAATAGTCGCACGTGGTTTTATGATTGACAGTCTCTACCATTTACATATGGATGTATCTGTGAATGTTACCGAGCAAGATGTGAGTGCCAAAGGATCCAAAAGATCCAGAGATGAGATAAACCAAAGATATTTGTGGCACCTCAGACTTGGCCATATTGGAGAAGATAGAATGAACAAAATGGATAAAGATGGGCTCTTAGGCTCATTGACTTCCGAGTCATATCCAGTTTGCGAGTCCTGTCTTCAAGGAAAGATGGCCAGACTACCCTTTGTAGGACATGGGGAGAGGACCACTGAAATACTTACCCTAGTACATACAGATGTATGTGGCCCATTCGATGTGCTAGCCAGGGGACGTTATTCTTACTTCATTACCTTTACCGATGATTATTCACGGTATGGGTATGTGTATCTTATGAGACACAAGTCTGAATCCTTTGAAAAGTTCAAAGAGTTCAAGAATGAAGTAGAAAAACAAACTGGAAAACCTCTTAAGGCTCTTCGATCAGATCGAGGAGGAGAATACCTTAGTGGGGAATTCCGGGACTATCTCAAAGAAAACGGCATAGTCTCACAATGGACACCTCCGGGAACACCTCAACTCAACGGGGTGTCAGAGAGGAGAAATCGGACCCTATTGGATATGGTCAGGTCCATGATGAGCTTCACTGATTTACCTATGTTCCTTTGGGGAGATGCCTTACTCACAGCGATTTATTTATTGAATAGAGTTCCCTCTAAATCCGTTCCTACCACACCGTATGAGATATGGCATGGTAAGAAACCAAGTCTGGGTCATCTCAAGATTTGGGGATGTCCGGCCCACGTCAAGCGACTACAGGCGGACAAGTTAGAGGCTAGGACCATAAGTGCTCGTTTTATAGGATATCCTAAAGAGTCATTAGGATACAATTTTTACGTCTCAGAGGATCACAATGTGTTTGTGAGCCGTCATGCCATCTTCTTGGAAAATCAGTTTATCCTTGATAGAGGCAGTGGGAGGAAAATTGAGCTTGAAGAGAAAGTCTCTGAAAAGCAACGAGTCATGGATCCTATAGAACCTATTCATAAGGAGCCAGTACACGATGTCCCTCAACCACCTCGTAGATCTAGTAGAGTCTCCCATCCTCCCGATAGATACTTAGGTATACTTGAAGAGGATACTGAGGAAATGTTCCTAGTGGGAGATAGGGATCACATACAGGATCCCAAAACATACAACGAGGCGATATCTGATATCGATTCCGAGAAATGGCTGGAAGCTATGAAGTCAGAGATAGACTCCATGCATTCCAACCAAGTCTGGACCTTAGTAGATCCACCAGAAGGTATTGTACCTATTGGATGCAAATGGATCTACAAAAGGAAGATAGGTTCGGATGGAAAGGTAGAGACCTATAAGGCAAGGCTTGTGGCGAAAGGGTATAGTCAGCGCGAAGGCATTGACTATCAGGAGACCTTTTCACCTGTAGCCATGCTAAAATCCATCCGAACATTGCTTGCCATTGCAGCATTTCATGATTATGAAATCTGGCAGATGGATGTGAAAACTGCTTTCCTGAATGGATATCTTGATGAAGATATCTATATGGAACAGCCTTTGGGTTTCACTTCCAGTGATGGAGATCACAAGGTCTGCAAGCTGCAAAGATCCATCTATGGACTAAAGCAAGCCTCTCGGAGTTGGAACACTCGTTTCGATGATGCAATCAAAATGTTTGATTTCATCAAAAACGAGGAGGAACCATGTGTTTATAAAAAGGTTAGTGGGAGTGCTGTCGTTTTTCTCGTACTGTACGTAGATGACATTCTCCTGATTGGGAATGATATTCCCATGCTAACCTCGGTCAAGGTCTGGTTGTCAAAAGAATTCTCCATGAAAGACCTTGGGGAAGCATCCTATATTTTGGGAATAAAGGTCTATAGAGATAGATCTAAAAGGATGCTTGGCCTGACACAGAAAATGTACATAGAGGAGGTGCTGAAGAGGTTCAGCATGGAAAACTCCAAGAGGGGTCTCTTACCCCTAAGGCATGGAATTCATCTCTCCAAGAAGATGTGCCCCAACACATCTGAGGAGATTCAACGCATGAGCAAGATTCCTTATGCATCGGCAATAGGAAGCCTCATGTATGCCATGCTATGTACACGACCTGATATAGCTCTTGCTGTGAGTGTCACAAGCAGATATCAGTCGAATCCAGGTGAAGAACACTGGACAGCTGTGAAGAATATTCTTAAGTACTTGAGAAGAACTAAAGATTTATTCTTGGTTTTTGGAGGATCATCAGAGTTAAAGGTAGAAGGGTACACAGATTCAGACTTCATGACTGATGTCGATGACAGGAAGTCAACATCTGGATACGTGTTCTTGTGCAATGGTGGTACGGTGAATTGGAAGAGTTCTAAACAACCGATCATTGCTGATTCGACTATGGAAGCCGAATACATCGCCGCCTCTGAAGCTGCTAAGGAAGGCTTCTGGTTCAAGAAATTCATTGCAGAGCTGGATGTGATGACATCAGATGCCATAACACTCTACTGCGATAACAATGGCGCCATAGCCCTTGCTAAGGAGCCAAGGTCTCATCAGAAGTCTAAGCATATAGAGCGGCGCTTTCACCTCATACGCGACTATGTGGAGAAGAAATATGTAGAGGTGCAGAGAGTAGACTCCGCGGATAACGTGGCAGACCCTTTCACTAAGCAGCTGAGTCAGCAAAAGACTGAAGCCCACCTTGAGAAGATGGGCCTAAGATATATGACCAATTGGCTTTAGTGCAAGTGGGAGATTGTTAGATGTATGCCCTAGAAGCCAATTTGGCTGACACATTGTTGATTCTAGGGACATAATTTTGTACTTGACTATTTATTATTGAATAAATAAAAGGCATCTTTTTCATTCATATTGTTTATGTGTCTATGAATCGTCCAAGAAATTAATAAGATGATGATACATATTCTCAAGAGTTGAGAATTTGAGCCATGTATCATTGGTGATTAATTTCTAAATGCTCCTGATCAAAGGATCATCACGAGGACGGTGATCGATCCGATCAGTGCACAGATCACTCTCCTTCTAGATGGACGAGACTTGAGTCCACAGTGTAGGGACACTGAAGTGATAGTGCAGGTGCTTGTTAGAGAACAAGGGTACTGAGCGTGACCAATACAAGAAGTCACTTGGATGTCTATCCACTCGTCAGTGACTTGCTTGATGTTACAGTAGTGTGACTGGTCCTTTGACCTGCGGCGCTTCGGCTACTCACAGTGAGGTTATTGTAGTTTGACTGCACACATACATGGTCTCTAGCCATATGGGTCCATGCAGTGTAGATTGGCTGCAGTAAGTTCACTGTAGGAGTAGGGTATGCACCTATATGGAATCTATCGACCTTGATAGATAAGGAGAGATCCTATGTGATTTATAAGACTGAGTTCGTAAGACCTCGGCCGGGGCAGTATGCATAGTGGAGAAAGAGTTTTTCACTATCGAACTCGAGTCGAATAAATTTTGACATATGACAGACGATGGGGTTTGACGAGTTGTCCATGACCTCCGTCCTGTAGGGATCCACGATAGTAGGACTGTATCACATGTTAACTGCACCTAGAGGTTCATCATTCCATTCTGCTGGGTAGCCACTACATGCTGCTAGGTGTCACTGGTGGATGGTGGGACTCATAGGGATTATCTTGATGATCGATAAACCCTAATGAGTTGAGTTGGAATCGTTCCAACCCATTGAAAGGAGTTTTCAATGATATAGTGATAGAGATCACAATATATCTCACTACCAGTCAGAATAGAACCTATGGGGTCACACACACTAGAAGTATTGACCGATCCGATGGTTGAAATCGTGATTAGGAATCACAAGAAATCAATTTGATTGATAAGAAGTTGAAGAAGGAAAAAGGAATTAATTAATTGGACTTGAAACAAGAATCCTACTTCGGGTAGGATAACTAGAGTTCTAATTGGATTAGGACTGGGATTCCTACTTGGAATAGGATTCCTCAATCCTAATGAGATTAGGAGTTTTGAATTAAAAATTGGATTCCTACTTGGAGTAGGATTCCTAGAAATCCTAATTGGATTAGGACTTCGGATTCAAGTAGAGTCCTAATTGGATCAGGACTAAAATTAAACAAATCCTAATTGGATTAGGATTCCTTAAGTCCAAATTAATTATTAATCTAATGAATCAACATGACTCCTAATTGGATTAGGATTGAAGAGTTCAATTGAGTCATGGTTCATTCAAGTCCTAATTGGATTAGGACTAGTATAGATTGAACCCAATTTGGCCAATCCTAATTAGATTAGGATTAAACCATGAGAGAGGCACCTAATCCTCTTTGGAAGAGGATTAGGTTAACCAAGTAAGAGGGGCATCAGCCCCTCTCATCTTGGATGGTGCGGATTGAAGGAGAGAGAGGGGCCGGCGCACCCCCCCTTTCTTTCTTTGGAAAACCATCTAGGGCTCCTACTTTGGAGGAGCCCTTGATGGCTATAAGAAGCACCATGAGGCCGGCGCCCTAGGTATTGGAGCCATCCTCCTCTTGCTGCCGCCACCCTCCCCTCTCCTCTCTTGGTTCAGCCGCAAGCAAAAGAAGAGCAAGGTCCAAGCGTTGGCGTCTTCCTCTTCCTCCAATCCTTCTTCCAACGCAGGGAAAAGAAAGAAGGCTGCAGAAGCTGTGTTCTTCTTCCTTGAGTTCCTTCTTCTTCTTCCTCCTCTCAAGCACTTTCAAGAGTTGAAAGAAAGAGAAGAGATCAGCCATCAAAGGAGTCTTTGCAAGGGAGCTAGCACCCCGGGAAGACAAGAAAGCTTTGATCGGTTCTCTACTTCGTGTGGATACCCGTAGAGGCCGGACGTTTGAACGGCTTCAAACGAACCCTCTTCCAAAACCACGAATTCAGATTCGCGGTGATCATCTACCCGCGCAAGGTGAAGATTTGATCTTCCTATTAGTTCTAAAAGTTTTAATTCTTACCTAATTACGAAAGGTCTCGAAACAAGCGTTCATGCGATGAACGTCGAACCCGTGCATGCCGATTCCGCTGCCATCTGAAAATTTTTGAAATATCAGCGGCATGGGCGGGTTCCCAACAGAAGTTGGTTCTCTGACTTTTAGTCTTGCTTTCCTCTGAGAGTCGACTCTTGCTTGTTTAAGAGTCGACTCCCCAACCGTTGGAGTCGACTCGGTAACAGGGTCCAGAAACCACTTCTCTATCTTTCTGTTTGTTACTCCTAGGAGTCGACTCGGAAATATCGGGAGTCGACTCGGTAATCATCGGAGTCGACTCGAATTCTTCAGGAGTCGACTCGGTGACAGGGTCTGAGATTCATCTTTCTATCCTGCTGTCCGTTCTTAGTCGAAGTCGACTCGCAGTGTGCCGGAGTCGACTCGAGCCTGTGCCAGAACATCTGAAACACTTGGAGTCGACTCGAAATCCTCCGGAGTCGACTCGAGTTTCAGCCTTTGACTTAAGCTGATTTCCACATGCACTCAAAAGAAGATTCTCACAAATTTTGCCTGAGATACTGGATTGAATTCATTAGTATAACATAAAATATACTCAAATGCTTTGGTTTCATCAAAATCAAATTGGGGTATTATCAATCACTCCACATCTAGGGGCAAGTGTCAAACTTTTACCTTACTCAGTTTATGAGAAACTTGGGTTAGGTGAGTTAAAACCAACCTCGGTATCCCTTCAACTGGCTGATCGATCTGTAAAAACACCACGTAGGATAATTGAAGATGTTCTTGTCAAGGTAGACAAATTCTATTTTTCAGTAGATTTCATCGTCCTTGATATGGAGCATGAGCCTAATCCTAAGAAACAAATCCTCGTGATCCTTGGGCACCCCTTTTTAGCAACAGCCAATGCATGCATCAATTGTAGAACGGGGGTAATGAACATATCATTTGGGAACATGAAGGTAAAATTAAATGTGTTCAATGCGCCCGACCAACCCGCGAGAGAAGTTCAGTATTTTATAATAGACAAAATAGATGACCTCATAGAAGGAGATGCAAAAACTACCTCACTGTGTCTGGCTAAAGACAATAAACTTAGCGCTTGTTGGGAGGCAACCCAATTCTCTTAGATTTCTTTAACATTGAGGACAATGTTAGATTTACGTTTGGGGATACTTTTAAGTATTTTTAAGCATTTTTGTTTTGTTTGCATCTCTTGCATTCGTTTTCACTTCACAATGTCAGGTTTAGGTTTGGGGATCTTCATCTAGATTTTTATGAGAAAAAAAAATTGTGTTCATTTTCATTCTTATAAAAAAAATATAATAAAAATAAAATAAAATAATAATTAATAAAAAAGGGGATGTTTTAAAACCTAATTTCTATACATTAATGCGAGAATGATGAACACACAGGGTATATACAATCTAAAAATCCCAATGACTGGTCGAAAGTAATGCAAAATTGAATTTTTTTTTAAGTCTCTGTTAGTGAGTTGTAAACTAATTAATTGAAATTTCACTACACACTGGCTGACTCTTCTAAGGTCTAGGCTCGACATTATGTTGAGAGTATGGTAGCAACCTTGGACCCTGATGAATCATACTTATCTAATCCAAAAAAAAAGAAGAAGAAGAGGAAATCATCAATAAAAATGGATTTAGTCAAGAACATCGAAAAGGGCTACCTATTGTCAAAGGTCAAGTGGCTTGTGATGAGGACTCCGAGCATAAGTCCGTAGGGGAGTCTTGATGCCCGACACCTTATGCCAACTGGTATGAGAGTTGTCGACTGATTGCTCGTTACACGGAGAAATCACCACAGAAGTAAAAGTGCACAATTTATATCTTTCTTGAAAAAAAAATTTAAGAAAAAAAAAATGATGTATTGACCTTGAAAAAGACAATAGTGTGAAAGCCGTCGTTGTAAAAATTCGAGTAAACTGGAATTACAGATAAAGCCCTTGAGGTACTAAAGTAAACATCCACAACTCTCGAAATCCTGCAGATAAGATGATTTTGAATTAGTGAGTAGGTCCCTTCGACCAATCCTTAGAAACTACTAGTCTTAGCAATATTTTGGAGATCCGAACTCTTAGCTTGTGTACGGTCCAGATTTCACCGAGCACTCCAGTATAAATAAGTTTCACAACTTCCTAAATAGAAACTTAATGACTTCAACTTAGATTGCATACTAACCTAGAATTTGGGCTGACCTAGTAAATAAAACCTTGTGTGCTTTGAAATTCTTATCATTGATATATCTTAAATTAGATTTCAATTTTTTTTAAAAAAAAATGATTTGATTGAAGTTTGTAGGTATCTTCACTGGAAACTCTTACGAGACTATAACTCGTCCACTAGGGCCACCTAGGGGTTTAAAGCCTTATTGCATACGGTAAATGCAATCGCGATTCCTGCGAAAGTGAGTTAATTTTTTTTCCATTTTGCTCAAGGACTAGCAAAATGTAGGTTTGGGGGTGTGATAAGTGCAAAATAATGTATAAATTAATCTATTTTACATAGAACTTATTATTATTATTTTGCACATACTTTGGATTTAAATATAGGAAAATATGTTTCCTGCATCATTTCATTTTAAATAAATTATTCAAGTTTGATTGATTTTCTATATTGATCTAGTCTAATGTGTGCAGGTCGAGTCATCCCATTCATGAATTAGTCTCAATCTGTTTCATGTGTGGATTACTTTCTTCCACATGTGCATGAAGCTACCCAACCTACCCGAGTGGACCCCAACCATCTTTCTAAAAAAGAAGAAGAAAGAGATGAAAAAAAAAGAAAAGGGAATATAAAATTCACATGTCATCACGCCCGTATTCATCTCCCACATCAATTTTTCTTTTCTTTTCTCTTCCCCTATTTTGGAACAAGCCGCATGATCCTCTGCATCCTCCCCCGCTTCCGTGTTCAAAGAACTCCTCCCAGCTGATTCTGAATCTCAACATCTTCATCTCCTTCCCCAAATAAATCCCAGCTCACGACTTAAAAACCACATGTTTTCCCCCTGCTCCAAAACAGAGCCCATCTCCCAGCTCAGCCGTATACATTCCTTCCGCTTCCTCCCGTTCGCATTCAATCGCATCTGAGCCTTCTCCGCGTCCCTCCCACGATGCAATCGTCCCAAAATCGGCAGATCATGCCATTTACTATGCCATTTACTATTTTTGTTTAAACCTTAAGCATGTCATTTACTATTCATATTTGCTAAAGTAGTCTAAGATGATCCATGCCTAGGAAGATGAGGTGTGCTGCACCCTAGATTAGCATACTTAGGTAGACACTTCATGCTATACCGAAGATGGATCTTCCTAAAACTCTTTATATTTTTATTTTAAAAGGCTTGTAGCCAATTTGCATGCCTCTCCAAAAGATAAAAATTAAGAACACAGTCCCTAATGCAATGCTACGCGGTGGATTCCAAACCCTAGATCCATTTACTTTGATAAATTCTAATTCGTACTTATAGATTAATTTAGTTAAATCAAGTTAGCAAATTCTTCTTCTTGATTTATTTTTAAAGAAAAATAACTTATTCTCCAATCCCTGTGGACCGACATCCGTAATCATTATCCTACAGGATACGTGCTATTGCGTGGTTTATTTTCGAAATTGAAAGAACCGATCGCTGTTTCATCTTGTCCTCTTCCTAAAATCCTATTTTTCACTCTCCAATCTCTTCCAATCATCTCCTAACAGTAGAAGATTGCTTCCCCAAGCCATTGGATCAAAACCTAAGGAAGCATTTGGTGAAAATGGGACCCAAGCGAGCCGTTGCTAAGAGATCCGGGAGAGTTTCACGGCCAACCCTCGTAGATAGACATACTAGAGATTCTTCTATAGTGCCCCCACAAGGTGAGACACGTGTAGAGCCTCCTCCTCCTTCCTCCCCTTCAATTCAACTTGCAAAATATGTGGGGAGACCGGTTACCACGGGGAGAAGGATCCCCTCCGAATTCTTGGATCAAGAAGGGTTCCATTTGGGGGATTAGATCCGAAGGCAAGGATAGGAGTATCTTTGCTCCCTAGATTTGGTGACCTATCCGGGCTTGGTTCGTGAGTTCTACGCCTTCCTAAAAGTTGGACCGGGAGGGCTTGTGTCTGAAGTCCGAGGAGTAAGGGTTAGAGTCTCGGAAAAAAGTTTGAGTGAGTTGCTTCATCTTCCCTGCGAAGGTGCAACTCCAGAAAGACCGGAAAGCAAGTTGAGAGCTCTACAGTTGATCTTTGAGAGAGATGATTTTGACTACTCCGAAAATGTGATAGCTAGCTCTCTATCAGCTGAGATGAAGTTGTTGCATAACTTCATAGGTCGGATTTTGTTTCCGAAAAGTGGGAGATTTGATCACATATCTGAGCGAGATTTGGTCATTATGGAGCACGTCATTCAGGGCATTCCCCTGAACCTCCCAGCTATGATGATTAGGCAGATGAGAGAGGCTATATGCAAATCGAGAGTTTTTCTGCCCTATGGTATGATACTCATCCTGGTCTTCCGACAGCATGACATGATAAGTGCTAAATAATGCATAAATTAATATCTTATTCATAGCACTTATCATTATTTTAATTCACATATTTTGTAAATTCAACTAAAAAATAATGTGTTACCCTCATCATTGCATTTTAATAAATTGTTAAAGGTTATTCGAGTTTTACTTATTTATTTACTGATTGAGCTTAATGTATGCAGGTCGAGTCAAGCTTAATTAGGAAAAGCCTAAACTGACACTGCATCATTTCACAATTTTACATCCTCCAGAGTCAACTCCAAGAACTCTTCTCTAAAATTCAGTGCTTCCCATTAATTCCTGACTCTTCACAAGTTCACCTAGATTTCTTTCCACTCGTTCCAACTCTTTTTCCACATGATCCAATTTTTCTATTTTAATCTCAAAAACAATAAAATTCCTTTAATTATTTGTCTCTCGGATCTCAAAGCATACTATCATATTTGCACGAATCCCAAAGCTCCATCCACTCCTCACATCTCGTTCAACTAAAATCCCACACTCCAACCAAGTTCTCAGCCTAACCACGTTAAAATCTTCAAACAAGCCAGCAGCCGTATCCACCGTTCTCAAGAGACTCCCCTGCTTTTCTTCCCGCAAATCCCTCCTTAGCTTCATCTTCCCGAATCTCCTATGCTTCCCACGTCCACATTTTCCACGCGTCCCCATCACTTCCTCTCAACTAAATCTAATGTCTCCCTTGTTCAGCGTCGAGCCCATCATATCCTCTCTCGAATCCGAACCAGCCGCATCCTTATCCATCATCCAAGATTTCTTTCCAACATCCATGCAATCTCCCAGCATCTCAGGATTCCTCCCAGCTGCAACCAGTTCATTCCCAACCGTGTCATTCTTCCTCGGATTTCCTCCCAGCAGCTTCATCCTCTCCACGTCTCAGCACCCCACGTATTATCTTCATCTTATCTTCATCTTCCGGATAAGATCAAATCCCAGTTCACGGCTCTTCACTCCTTCCCAGCCGAAGGATTCTTTCAAAGTTCTCCTCCCAGCCATTACGCTCCACATCACAGCCGAGTCCCAAGCTTCAACGTCCCAGCTCCCCTGTTCCAGCTTGCAGCCTCATCCCAAGTTCACATACCCACTCCTCCCAGCCGTATCCTTCTTCCGAACCAAGCCAACTTCCCTTCCGGATGAGAACCAGCAACCACTTCATCCTGTTCGTGATAAGCATCCAGCATACATGGGATAGGTCCCAGGCATCTGTTCACAGCATCAATCTTCTTCTGAATCCCCTGTTTCCCATGTCAGTCCGGATGAACTCCATCCATCTTCTGCAATCCAGCAAGATATCCTCCCACCCGCATCTCAGCCGGAAGCTATCATCCCCCATCAGCCGAGATCCTCCTAACGTCACAAAATCTTCTTCCGCATCCCCTGTACGTGAAGAAGCATCGGTTCCCCTGCATCCACAACGTTCCGATCCTCCCATGATGCATGCAAAAGGTCCCACGTCCATGAGCAACTTCCTCCGGATTCCATTCACGAATAGATCCCAGCATCCTGTGCTTGTCCAGGCCGTCCACGTAGGCTTTCTCCTCATCCTCTTCTCCGGATCACACCAGTGAATCTCCCGAATCACCTGCGATCGAGATCATCTCCCAGCTCATTCCTGGCGTTCCAGCTCCCCTGTCCCAAGTGCATCCTTATCCAACGCCCGGACTAAATCTGCTACGTGTCTCGCCCGTGTCAGTTTCTTGGCTCTTATCTTCCCATGATGTGATGAGATAACAGGAGCCGGCAGCCTATAAAAGAGAACCAGATGCGAAGGGTGGGGGTATTCCTACTCACCGAATGATCAATCATCGTGTTCCCAGGTGGAGTTCCCACGGAAGTCCAAAAGGGGGAGGAAACCGACGGGAGGAGGGAGCCAATCATCATGAAGTCCCCCTGCAGTGCAGCTGTTCAACTCTTCATGGAAGGCTAATCTTTTCACTGGGGCTGGATGCAGCCCTAACAATGGGCCAAGGGTTTTATGTTTTTGATTTCTATTCTTGGAGTTGTATAAACTTTATTTTGTTCTTAATGAATATTTTATTTCATCCCATATTTAATTTCTGTGATTTTAAGTATGATGTTTATACAACTGTTTTTCATGATCACTAAGTAAATATAAGATAGTACATGCTTAAGGAAGATGCAGTGTCCTGCCACATTAGTTTAGGGTAGACATTTCATGCTAACTAAAGATGGATTATTCCCAAATTACTTTTGTGAATCTCTATTTAAATGCTTATTAGGCTTGCAGCCAATTTGCATGTTAATTCAAGAATAAATTAAAATACAATTAATCCTTGTTCCGATGTTAGTAGTGAATTCCTTGCCCTAGTTTCCTCCAAGCTGATATCCTTTTAATTGCATTTTTATTAAATTTCTTAGTTTAATTTTCTTCACAAACTTTTTCTTTTAAATATTTTTTTTTAAGAAAACAACTGTACCTCAATCCTTGTGGATCGATACCCGTAATCACTATTCTACTAAATACGTGCTATTGCGTGGTTTTTAAAGTTGACTATCAAATTTTGGCGTCGTTGTCGGGGATTGCTAGCATAGTTATTTTTCTTTTCATAAAAAATTTTTTAAAAAAATAATAATAAAATAATAATAATAATAATATATATCTAAAATAAAATAAAAATATTTTCTATTTTTGTTACTTTACTTATCCCCTTTTTCTCTCTTACTAATTTTTGATTTTTCTTTTTGTATGATTTGATCAGGAATCGAAGAGAGCATTTGGGACAATCAAAAAGGGAACTGCTAGAAAAGGAATGCTGTAGAGGTTTGTTTTAAAATAAAAAAAAAATTGCTGGGGAAATTTTCTTTGGTAACATCTGAACCTTTCTTATTTAAATTGATTCCCAATTAGCCTGAAATATTGTGGTGATTGTTTGATTTTAATTTTAATAAAAGTGTGAATGCATGCTTGATACACATACACCAATTAATCCGCACATAGTAAGGGCAATCACCCCAACAAGATAAGAACTGGATTTCATCACCAGATTCTTGCCCAAATTAGGTGAACCAATTCGCACATAGCTATCACTTTAATTAAAATCAATTAGACGTTGGCCCCTAGGGACATTCGAGCTCAATAGGACGAAGATCACCGAAAGTTGCACCAATTTCGCTCTGTGGCTCAGTTGATGTCTAGGCAAGCTTTGTCCCAAGGGAGACAGTTCATCTGTTCGAGGCAAGTAATTTTTAAGTAGAACTTTTGCAACGCATCGTGACCCCCCACTTACCTGGGAGCTTACCTGGTCAACTCAGTTCATTAGACCGGATTGGAGGCTTAGGTGCCCTCTTCAAACCAGTTAGGAGCTGTCTAGTGATTTTAGGGCAAACATAAGGATTTGAAGTCTTTTTCTTTTAATGCATGCTTGACCGCACTTGACTGATTAGAAAAGCATTAGTGTATGCTAGGGTGTCGTTCCAGATCTCCTGAATTAGTACCTTTTGATTCTGAAATAGAGCGTTTTATTAGGGCCCTTCGAGCTGAAATCCGTACCTATAGAGCCATAGGATCTACACCACTTGTCGAGATGGCTGAAGAGCAACCCAAACTGTTAAAGGAGTACTTCACTCCTTCCATTTATACCTCTCCATCTTGTATTCGACTACCTGATACCACGGCTGCTGTGCAGTTTGAAATTAAGTCTAGTGTCATTCAAATGCTTCCCTTTTTTTATGGACTTAACATTGAAGACCCATATAAACATTTGGATGAGTTCCTTGAGATCTGCACTACTATCAAAATTCAGAACTTCACTGATGATGCTCTGAAACTTAGGCTATTTCCTTTTTCCTTTAAGGATAGAGCTAAACAATGGCTCCATTCATTAGAAGCCAATTCTATTCTCTCTTGGGCTCAAATGCAACATGAATTTCTAAAGAAATATTTTTCCATAGGAAGAACAAACCAATTTAGGCGTGCTATCACGAGTTTTTCCCAATCTGATGGGGAAGAATTTCATGAAATTTGGAAAAAATTTAGAGATTTACTCCGAAATGCCCGCATCATCAAATACCCAAATGGCAACTAGTGCAATGCTTTTATGACGGGTTGTCTGAACGAAATCGTCAAATGGTTGATGCTTCTTGCGGGGGAACTTTCATGCTTAAGAGTGAGCATGAGGCATGGTAGTTGTTTGAAAATCTCAATAAAAATTCTCTCCAACATGCCTCCTCCGCTCGTCAAGCACCCCCGAGTTCTCAAAGAAGAGGAACCATATATGAAGTTAGCCAGTCCATAGGTCTATCTGACAAAGTAGATGCACTATCCCGCAAGTTGGACCAGCTAATGTCTAAAGAACAGCTCCCAAACTTTCCCCAAGCACAAGTGTGTGCTCTCTATTCTAGTCCGTCTCATACTGTTTTTGAGTGCCCTTCGGCAGCACAATTCCCTGAATTTGTGCAAGAACAAGTGAATGCTGCCCAAGCACAGTCCCGATCGGGTAATGATCCGTATTCTAATACTTATAACCCGGGATGGCGCAACCATCCGAATTTCTCTTGGAAGCAGCAGACTCCCAATACTTTCCAACCTTATTCCCAAAACTTTCAACCATTCCAGAATGTTCATCCGAACCGTCCTCCTACTCACTATTCACAATATCAACATGTCCCTCCTCCAGTACCCCAAAGAGAAATGGCTTTTGAACAAAAAGTTTTGACTGCCCTCCAAGGACTCAAAGCCAATACACAATTATTGCACTCCCATACCCAATCTATTGCCAAATTAGAAACCCAGCTAGGGCAGCTAGCAAGTGCACTAAATAAAAGAGAGGAAGGCAAGCTTCCAAGCCAACCAGTGAGTAACCCAAGAGGGCAGTACATGGCTCAAGAGACTCACCCAAATGATGTTCACCATGAACAAGCTAATGCCATGACTACCTTAAGAAGCGGACGCGTAGTGGACAATAAGGTTGGAGAAAAAGAACATAAGGAAAATGAAGATAGGAGTATGACTATGCCTAAAGCGATCCCAAACTCCTCTAGGTCGCCATCGAACCCAGTATCGACCACACCTTTTACACCGAAGGCCCCTTTTCCTCAATGTCTGAAAGCACCTTCTCCCTTTGGCATGAAAGGAACTTCATTGGAAGAAATAATGGAGGTATTCAAACAAGTCAAAATCAACCTCCCTCTCCTTAATGCCATAAAACAAGTTCCATCGTATGCCAAATTTCTCAAAGACCTTTGTACCCAGAAATGAAAATCTAGGACACATGTGCCTAAAAAGGTGTTCCTAACTGAACAAGTGAGCTCCATCCTCCAACACAAAACCCCTCCTAAGTTCAAGGATCCTAGTGCACCTACCATCTCTTGTGTGGTAGGAGACAATTCGATTGATCGTGCACTATTAGATTTAGAGGTAAGTGTTAATCTTCTTCCTTATTCAGTCTATGAGAAGTTCGGATTAGGTGAACTAAAGCCTACTTCGGTGTCCCTGTAATTGGCTGATCGATCTGTCAAAATACCACGAGGAACAATTGAAGATGTCCTAGTCAAGGCAGATAAATTTTATTTTTCAGTTGATTTTATCGTCCTTGATATGGAACCTGTGCCGAACCTTAAGAAACAGATCCCTATGATTCTCGGTCGTCCCTTTCTAGCTACAGCCAATGCACTGTAGAACTGGGGTGATGGATATATCTTTTGGAAACATGAAAGTTAAACTAAATGTATTCCATGCCTCTGATCAACCTGTAAGGAAAGATGAGTGCTTCCTAGTTGACAAAATGGACGATCTTGTAGAAGAAGCCCTTCCCTATATTCTGGCAGATGACCCTTTGGAAGCATGTTTAGCCCATTTTGACATTGATAATTTTGATTTAAACAAGACCATAGAAGACGTCAATGTCCTACTTGACAATCCGTCTCCCATAAATTCTCATCCTTGGCATATCCGATATGAACCTCTTCCTACCCTTTCTAGTACGCCACAGTGCCCTTCCATCGAGTCCCCTCCCAAACTTGAGCTAAAGCCACTTTCGGTAACCCTTAAGTATGCTTTTCTAGGACCCGAAGATACCCTACCTGTAATCATCGCGGCTGATCTGTCTGACAAACAGGAGAGTCAACTTTTGAGTGTACTCGGAGAACACAAACATGCAATTGGATGGTCCGTAACTGATCTGAAGGGGATTGACCCATCCATTTGCATGCATCGCATTCACCTAGAAGAAGATGCAAAACCAACCCGTGAAATGCAAAGGAGACTCAACCCAAATATGAAAGAGGTAGTCAAGAAAGAAGTAGTAAAGTTGCTAGATGCCGGAATCATTTACCCTATCTCTGATAGCAACTGGGTGAGTCCGACTCAAGTAGTACCAAAGAAGTCGGGCATTATTGTGGTTGAAAATGCAGAAGGAGAGTTGATGCCCACACGCACGACCACTAGCTGGCGTGTTTGCATTGACTATAGGAAGTTAAACTCCATGACTAGGAAGGACCATTTTTCTTTACCCTTTATTGACCAAATATTGGAAAGGTTAGCCGGTCATGGTTTCTACTGTTTCTTAGATGGTTATTCTGGATATAACCAAGTGGCCGTGTATCCTGATGATCAAGAGAAAACCACTTTCACATGTTCATTTGGGACATTTGTGTATAGAAGAATGCCATTTGGACTCTGCAATGCACCCGCAACATTTCAACGATGCATGATGGCAATTTTTTCTGACATGGTAGAAAAATTTTTGGAAGTATTCATGGATGATTTTTCAGTTTTTGGCCCCTCATTTGATGATTGTCTCAGTAATTTAGCCCTGATTTTGAAAAGATGTAAGGAGACCAATCTAGTGCTGAGTTGGAAAAAGAGCCATTTCATGGTTCAAGAGGGTATAGTCTTGGGACACATTGTGTCCAAAAGGGGTATTGAGGTAGATAAAGCAAAAGTTGATCTTATTTCTAATCTTCCTCCATCCAAATCTGTGAAACAAATCCGTTCTTCTCTTGGCCATGCTAGTTTTTACTGTCGTTTCATTAAAGACTTCAGCAAAATCTCTAGACCCTTGTGCAATCTCCTTGCCAAGGATACATCCTTTGTCTTTGATGAAGCATGTAAAGAGGCCTTTGAGAAACTCCGATCTAAGTTGTCTACAACACCTGTCATACAACCTCCCAATTGGACCCTTCCATTTGAACTCATGTGTGATGCTTCTGACTATGCCATTGGGGCGGTTTTAGGGCAACGGCTAGATAAGTTACCTCATGTAATCTACTATGCTAGTAAGACACTCTCGGATGCACAATTGAATTACACCACTACCGAGAAAGAATTACTAGCTGTAGTGTTTGTCTTGGACAAGTTTCGATCCTATCTCTTAGGATCCAAGGTTATTGTATTCACTGATCATTCTGCTCATCGGTACCTCCTTTCAAAGAAGGACACCAAGCCTCGTCTAATTCGATGGATCCTGTTGTTACAGGAATTTAATCTAGAAATTCGTAATAAGAAAGGCATCACAAATGTTGTAGCAGACCATTTGTCTAGAATCCTTCTCGAGCCTTCTCATAGCACTTCCCCACTTCATGACTCCTTTCCAGATGAATAATTATTTGAAGTGCAACAAGAAAAAACACCATGGTTTGCCATCATAGTAAACTATCTTGCCATAGGACAAATTCCCAATCATTGGTCCAAGCAGGACAAGGATCGATTCTTTTCGCAAGTTAAGTTCTACTTTTGGGATGACCCCGATCTGTTCAAATACTGTCCTGATCAAGTAATCCGTCGATGTGTGCCTAAATGTGAATTTCAGAGTATTCTTTATTTTTGTCATACCCAAGCCTGCGGAGGACATTTCGGGGGTAGAAAAACTGCAGCTAAAGTCTTACAAAGTGGATTCTATTGGCCCTCCTTGTTCAAAGATGCTCACAATTTTTGTCAGACTTGTGAGTGATGCCAGCGAATGGGTACAATCATCCGTAGAGATATGATGCCACTCAACTCCATTTTAATTATGGAAATTTTTGATGTCTGGGGTATTGACTTCATGGGTCCCTTTCCGCATTCTTTTGGTTTTGAGTACATTCTTGTCGGGGTAGATTATGTCTCAAAGTGGGTAGAAGCTGTTGCCACTAGGACTAATGATCATAAGGTTGTGGTTAAGTTCTTACAAACAAACATATTTAGTCGCTTTGGCACACCCCAAGCTATCATTAGTGATGGGGGATCACATTTCTGCAACCGGTCTTTTGAAGCTTTGGTTCGCAAGTATTCAATCACCCACAAAGTTGCCATCCTGTACCATCCCCAAACAAGCGGGCAAGTCGAAGTTTCCAATAGGGAGATAAAACATATCTTAGAAAAAATAATACGCCCTGATAGAAAAGATTGGTCTCAAAGGTTAAACGATTCTCTCTGGGCTTATCGTACTGCCTATAAAGACTCCTATTGGCATGTCTCCTTATCGACTGATTTTTGGAAAAGCTTGCCACCTACCGGTAGAACTTGAGCATAGAGCTTTTTGGGCCATTAAAAAGTTTAACTTTGATATGGCAGCAGCTGGTTCTAACCGAAAACTTCAACTCAACGAGCTTGAAGAGTTACGCAATGAGGCATATGAAAATGCCAAAATATACAAGGCAAGGACTAAGGCTTTTCATGACAAATCCATTAATTGTAACTCTTTCGAGCCTAATCAAAAGGTTTGGCTATTCAATTCTAAATTGCGTCTCTTTCCTGGTAAACTTCGCTCTAGGTGGGATGGTCCCTTTTTAGTTAGAAAGGTTTTTCTCATGGTGCGGTAGAAATTCAAGACATCAATGATGGTCGTATCCTGAACGTCAATGGTCAAAGATTGAAACCTTACATAGAGTGTGTTGCAGATGGACAGTTGATTGAATCCCTTGATTTGATGGATCCTATTTATTGGGATAATTAAGGATGCACTGCGTCTGGCTGAAGACGTTAAACTTAGCGCTTGTTGGGAGGCAACCCAATTTTCGTAGATCATTTTTGCATTGCATTTTCTTAGCAGGAGTCCTCGTATTACTGATGCAGCTAAGGTAACATGCTTCTATACTCCATATGCATCATATTTTCATCCCAAATAAAAAATACATAAAAAAATAAAAATCATAATATAATATCTCAAAAAAAAATATTGAGGACAATGTCTGATCTAGGTTGGGGGGTATAGGATTCGAATTTTTTTGAAGAAATTTTACACATTTTTATATTTTTAAATAAGTTTATCTCAAAAAAAACTAATTTCTATGCTTTAGTGCTGAAATGATAAACATACAAAGTATATAAAATCTAAAGAAGCCCAATAACTAGTCAGGAGTAAGTCAATTTAAGTTCTTTTTATTAAAAGTTCTTTTAGCGAGTTGTAAAATACTTTTTACTTTGGAATTTCACAACACACATGGCCTACACTTCTAAGGGTTAGGTTCAACATTATGTTGTTAAGTCTGGTAGCAACTTTGAGTCCTAATGAATCATACTTATCTAATTCACTTTTATCTCAAAAAAAAAAGTGAATTTAGTCAGGTACAACGAAAAGGGCTACCTATTGTCAAAGGTCAGCGGGCTTGTGATGATGAACCCGAGCATAGGTCCGTAGGAGAGTCTTGATGCCCAACACCTTATGCCATCTGGTGTGGGAGTGTTGACTGAATGCTCGCTACACGAAGGAATCATTACAAGAGTAAAAGTGCGTAATTTATTTATAAATTTAAAAAAAAAGAAAAAGAAAAAATAATATTGACCTTGAAAAAGACGATAGTGTGAAAGCCGTCGTTATAAAAATTCGAGTAAACTGGAATATTACAAATAAAGCTCATGAGGTATTAAAGTGAACATCCACAACTCTCGAAATTCTGCAAGATAGGATGATTTTGAATCAGTGATTAGGTCTTATCCGACCAATTCTTGGAAACTACTAACTTTAGCAGTATTTTGGAGAATCTAAATCCTTAGCTTGTATATGGTCCAGATATCACCGAGCACCCAAGTATAAATAAGTCTTACAATTCCTTAACAGAAACTTAATGACTTCAACTTAGGTTGCATATTGACCTAGGATTTGGGCTGACTTAGTAATTAGAACTTTGTGTGCTTTTAAAATTTTTGGCATTAATGCACTTGAAATTAGATTTTATAAAATAATAAATTCTTTAGACAGCAGTTTGTGGGTATCTGAGCTGGAAATCCTCACAAGATAAAACTCGTCCACTAGGGCCGCCTAGGGGTTTAAAGCCTTATTGCATACGGTAAATGCAATTGCGATTCCTGCGAAAGTGAGTTAGTTTTTTATTTTGCTCGAGAACTAGCAAAATGTAGGTTGGGGGTGTGATAAGTGCTAAATAATGCATAAATTAATATCTTATTCATAGCACTTATTATTATTTTAATTCACATATTTTGTAAATTCAACTAAAAAACAATGTGTTACCTTCATCATTGTATTTTAATAAATTGTTAAAGGTGAGTTTTACTTATTTATTTACTGATTGAGCTTAATGTATGCAGGTCGAGTCAAGCTTAATTAGGAAAAGCCTAAACTGACACTGCATCATTTCATAATTTTACATCCTCCAGAGTCAACTCCAAGAACTCTTCTCCAAAACCCAGTGCTTCCCATTAATTCCTGACTCTTCACAAGTTCACCTAAATTTCTTCCTACTCGTTCCAACTCTTTTTCCACATGATCCAATTTTTCTATTTTAATCTCAAAAACAATAAAATTCCTTCAATTATTTGTCTCTCAGATCTCAAAGCATACTATCATATTTGCACGAATCCCAAAGCTCCATCCACTCCTCACATCTCGTTCAACTAAAATCCCACACTCCAACCAAGTTCTCAGCCAAACCACATTAAAATCTTCAAACAAGCCAGCAGCCGTATCCACCGTTCTCAAGAGACTCCCCTGCTTTTCTTACCGCAAATCCCGAATCTCCTGTGCTTCCCACGTCCACATTTTCCACGCGTCCCCATCACTTCCTCTCAACTAAATCTAATGTCTCTCTTGTTCAGCGTCGAGCCCATCATATCCTCTCTCGAATCCGAACCAGCCGCATCCTTATCCATCATCCAAGATTTCTTTCCAACATCCATGCAATCTCCCAGCATCTCAGGATTCCTCCCAGCTGCAACCAGTTCTTTCCCAACCGTGTCATTCTTCCTCGGATTTCCTCCCAGCAGCTTCATCCTCTCCACGTCTCAGCACCCCACGTATTATCTTCATCTTATCTTCATCTTCCGGATAAGATCAAATCCCAGTTCACGGCTCTTCACTCCTTCCCAGCCGAAGGATTCTTTCAAAGTTCTCCTCCCAGCCATTACGCTCCACATCACAGCCGAGTCCCAAGCTTCAACGTCCCAGCTCCCCTGTTCCAGCTTGCAGCCTCATCCCAAGTTCACATACCCACTCCTCCCAGCCGTATCCTTCTACCGAACCAAGCCAACTTCCCTCCCGGATGAGAACCAGCAACCACTTCATCCTGTTCGTGATAAGCATCCAGCATACATGGGATAGGTCCTAGGCATCTGTTCACAGCATCAATCTTCTTCCGAATCCCCTGTTTCCCGCATCAGTCCGAATGAACTCCATCCATCTTCCGCAATCCAGCAAGATACCCTCCCACCCGCATCTCAGCCGGAAGCTATCATCCCCCATCAGCCGAGATCCTCCTAACGTCACAAAATCTTCTTCCGCATCCCCTGTACGTGAAGAAGCATCGGTTCCCCTGCATCCACAACGTTCCGATCCTCTCGTGATGCATGCAAAAGGTCCCACGTCCATGAGCAACTTCCTCCGAATTCCATTCACGAATAGATCCCAGCATCCTGTGCTTGTCCCGGCCGTTCACGTAGGCTTTCTCCTCATCCTCTTCTCCGGATCACACCAGTGAATCTCCCGAATCACCTGCGATCGAGATCATCTCCCAGCTCATTCCTGGCGTTCCAGCTCCCCTGTCCCGAGTGCATCCTTATCCAAAGCTCGGATTAAATCTGCTACGTGTCTCGCCCGTGTCAGTTTCTTGGCTCTTATCTTCCCACGATGTGATGAGATAACAGGAGCCGGCAGCCTATAAAAGAGAACCAGATGCGAAGGGTGGGGGTATTCCTACTCACCGAATAATCAATCATCGTGTTCCCAGGTGGAGTTCCCACAGAAGTCCAAAAGGGAGAGGAAACCGACGGGAGGAAGCTCACTACAAAAGAAATAGTATTTCCGGGCGCTTTCCAGAGCTTTTACCGACGCTTATAAGCGTCAGTACTTTCTAATCCAACGCGTCCAAAAGCGTCACGAAACTGTCGGGGAGGTGGGCGTGGATAATTTTCGTTCCGACGCTTTTCGCCTGCGTCGGCATTACCTTACCTTTACCGACGCTTTAAAGCGTCGGCAAAGGCTTTATATCCGACGATTTTAAGCGTCGGCAAAGGATTTATGCGTCGGTGTGCATGTGCCTGGATAGTGTTAGTACCGGAATTACCGACGCTTTTATGCGTCGGCATTACCTTACCTTTACCGACGCTTTAAAGCGTCGGCAAAGGCTTTATATCCGATTACCTTTACCGACGCTTGAAAGCGTCGGCAAAGGCTTAAAATCTTCTTATGCCCCTGTGCCGGGATAGTGTTATTGCCAACGCTTTTAAGCGTCGGCAATAGAGATTTTTTTTTAAAAAAAAAATCATAAAAAGAAATGTGAAACCTGTATACAAATTTATAAAACAAATTTTTCCAGCACAGCAAACACACAACCTATTATCCCATCACAAAAGTCACATCACAAATAAAATTTTTTATTAAAAGCTAATCATATTATCATATTTGATTACATTGTACTTTAAAAATATTAAAAACATACATAGCAAATTCCTAAATAAACAGTCTACGAGGTCTCAAAGGTCGACGGCATCATCATCTCTACGAGTAGAAGTATCAGCAATCACAACAAGTCCATCCAAATCAAGTTTCAAGGCTGTCTCTTCAGCTTGCTTAAACTGATGCATATGAACATAAGAGAGCATCAGTCAGTTAAAAAATGAGAAGAATGAAAATTTAAAATCAATAAACAGGGTAAAAATGGCTCACAATAGATACTGCATTTATTCAAGAGGTATTTGTAGATACATATAGACAATAAGCACCTGTTCTGGAGTTTCAATTTTGTCCCTTCCACTGCAGATCATATCAAATCCACCCTATTTTCATATCAAAACCACAAAATTGAAGTCAAATAACTTACTTCCAAAAAAAAATAAAAAAAGATGCAATTATAAACTACATAAAGGTCATTACTGTTTAAGTAAATGCTTGCATGAAACAAGTGTGCAAGGAATCAACGTACTGGGTGCTACCTGGCTAAATATTTGTATGCATAGGCCACCAACTAGACTGTAACTCAACAGTCAAACAGCTGATTAGCATTCATAGCATGATAGCACATGGTGTTGTATCAACAGAACCACTAGCACAAATAGGCATGAACAAATATGGAGCACCACCACAATTACCGTTATGGAATGTTAAGATGAGCAAATTTTATCTGAGGACTATGTTGAATAATGCAAGAGTACATTTGTTTCTGATACTCCGTAGTTTTACCTTGATTACAAATACATCATGTCTTTCCATATACACTTTAATAGTTTAGTTTCCGTGCTGCCTTCTCAAAGAATTTTACGTTCAAACAATAACTTTCGCAATCTAGAAGTGAATATTTTCCCTTCCTCTCCAACCAATGTATGTTACTTTTCATTTCAATAAAAGCACCCAATAATTCACACTTCTTCGATGTTTATTATCTAGCCCCTTTGGTTTTCACAGCAATACTCACATGTCATGCCAACTTAAAACAATCATGGCCAGTCCCAATCATGATAAGAAAGGTAAAAGTTTGCCATTAGGTTCACAGCCAGTTGTTAAAAAAAAAAAAAATCCAAACTATCAAATGGATCCAAATTTGATATTCACAACTGCAAGTGCATCACTTGTTTTATCTAAAGGTAGTGCTAAATAGAAATGCTTGGAAAAAGAGGATTAAATAGAAATGCTTGCAAGTGCATCACCAATCATTATGAACCATCACCAAGCTTATTGGAGGCAACTGAGCCTCACAGTGTCAAACCAACAACAGGGAGCAAATCTATTGTATTTTATTGGCATCATAATACTTAGGTACAATATTTAGGCACAATGGCATTCCTTACAAACCATAAGCTTTACTTTG
This sequence comes from Phoenix dactylifera, assembly GCF_051530095.1. Lineage (NCBI taxonomy): Eukaryota > Viridiplantae > Streptophyta > Magnoliopsida > Arecales > Arecaceae > Phoenix > Phoenix dactylifera. Next base: position 1,282,056 of record NC_143206.1, on the reverse strand, counting down.
CACAGACTAATCCTCTTTTTTTTTTCTTCAGTTTTTTTCTCTATTTAAACTTACAGATTCTGGACAACAGTAACAAAAAAAGCTAAACATCTATTAAAAAGCAAGCAAGAAAGAAAGACCACGAATACTCCTATCCAAAACTAGGTTAGAAAAATCAGCATCATCATTCCTCAAACATATTTTTTCCCATAAGATTATTGTCTAATCAAGGTAAGCACGTGTGAATAGTATATTAATGTGAAATTCAAGAGAGAGAAGAGGGAAAACGGTCTATAAACCCTGTAGCATAGAAAGATGCGGTTGGTTAATCCAGAACTATTAGGGCGAGCCAGATACCTGATTTCTATAAGGATAGATGTACTCTGAAGTGAGCTCCATGTATTTGCATTTCATGATCCCTGCTGGACCTCCCTTGAATCCGTACAGCGTGCTCCCCTTGGCTCGATCCTGCAAGTAATCTACCATGACGACAAAAAAGATGAGGAAACCAAGAAATTAATCCATCACACAATCAACCAAAAGCACACCAAAAAAAAAATCATCCATGACCACAAAAGGATATAGAAAGAAATCAATCAATCAATAAGGGGTAAAAATCCAAAAGAAACAATGAAACGAAGCGCTCACCAAAGATCCCAGAGATGACATTGTGCCCACCGGGAGCCTGGCCTCCAGAGAGCACCACTCCGACCTTAAGACTCCCAGCCATCTCCGAAGGAGCGGAACCCGTCGGAACTAGCGTGGCGGAGGGCTGGCCGAAAAGATTAGGAAACAGCTTCTTGATCTCATCTGCAATCGATACGTCACAAGCATGACAATCAAAACACAGACCATCATTGGCCTCAGATCGATCGATATAGATCTCAATCAAGTCATAAGGGGGAGAGAGAAAACAGGGGAGACAGATACCGGGGTTCCCGGCGGCGGAGCTCAGAGGGCCGTCCACGATCTTGAAGGGTCCCCTAACGACGGAGGGGAGGGGGAGGGAGTGGTTGAGGCGGCTAGTCTGCACCTCGCTGTACACCGCCGCGAGGCAGCCGGGCGACGGCCCCTTGCCGCCGTTGGCGAGGATGGAGTTCGCAGCCATCCGCGGAGATCGAGAAAGATGATGAGATGAGAGCAAGCGACGGAGAAGATATATCACTTTGTGTAGTGTGCTTACGGTCCTTTTATAGCAGGGGGAGAGGGAGCAGGGTGGGATCGGTTAGGGTTATCGTCACGGAGTTATCCGACGTTATATGATCAGGATTCAGGGGGTGAGGGAGAAAGTCTAGGGCTCAAGCCTCGAGCTATGAACCACCAGTTATATGAGCGGAGGTGAGGCAACGCTCGATCTATGAACCGGAGAGGAGGGAGGAGGCTTGAGGGAGAATCGGGAGGCGGAGAGGCGGAAATGCTAGGGCTCGATCGGGTGGGTACTCAGGGAGGCGGAGAGGCGGAAAAGGATTCCAGGCTAGGGATCGATTGGGAGAGGAGGAAGCTACCGACGCTTCTTTGAAGCGTGAGGATATGTGACGCTTGGGGTATTTTTTCCCGACGCTAGTGAATAGCGTCGGCAAAAAATGGTCGGCTTTTCCCACATTTCCTGTAGTGAAGGAGCTAATCATCATGAAGTCCCCCTGCAATGCAGCTGTTCAACTCTTCATGGAAGGCTAATCTTTTCACTGGGGCTGGATGCAGCCCTAACAAAGGGCCAAAGGTTTTATGTTTTTGATTTCTATTCTTGGAGTTGTATAAACTTTATTTTGTTCTTAATGCATATTTTATTTCATCCCATATTTAATTTTTGTGATTTTAAGTATGATGTTTATATAACTGTTTTTCATGATCACTAAGTAAATATAAGATAGTCCATGCTTAAGGAAGATGCAGTGTCCTGCCACATTAGTTTAGGGTAGACATTTCATGCTAACTAAAGATGGATTATTCCCAAATTACTTTTGTGAATCTCTATTTAAATGCTTATTAGGCTTGCAGCCAATTTGCATGTTAATCCAAGAATAAATTAAAATACAATTAATCCTTATTCCGATGTTAGTAGTGAATTTCTTGCCCT